>NC_138090.1:51989503-52458557 GCF_964212035.1 Myotis nattereri | reverse complement strand
GACCGAACCCACAACAAACTGGACCCGTGCCCTTGACTGGAATGGAACCTAGGACGTTTCAGTCCCCAGGCTTACACTCTATCCACTGAGTAAGCCAGCTAGGTCTGACCCTTGCTGTATTTATTTATTTTCTTAGTCAGTTAGTTAATTATTATTAACCTTTATTGTAGACCTGAGGTATCTTCAAATGTGTTTGCTTACTCAGTTTCCTGTCATCCTTTCTATGCAGTTGTCCTTATTTGGTATTCTGTATTACTGTGTATCTTCATGATACTCTTATTACCATTTCCTGTGGGATGTTTTTCTCATGAGTAGCTGTGTACTTACTCTTGAATGGGGAAAGTTTCTCTATCTCTGATTCTGCCATCTTGCTGATGTCAGTCTCCTAGGCCTTTTGCCCGTCATCTCAATTGTCCTTTGTTGTTTTACCACAGTTTTGACAATCCATCTTTTTAGTTTTTCTTTTAAGATTTGCATCATTTATCCCATGCAGTGGCTCAACTGGGATTTAGGAGGCAGAATCCTTTGTATATCACAAGAGAAACATGACTTTATCACTGACAGGCTAGACCAGCCGTGGGCAAACTACAGCCTGTGGGCCGGATCCGGCCCGTTTGAAATGAATAAAACTATTGAAAAAAAAGACGGTATCCGTTAATATAATGATGTTTACTTTGAATTTATATTAGTTCACACAAACACTCCATCCATGCTTTTGTTCCGGCCCTCCGGTCCAGTTTAAGAACCCATTGTGGCCCTCGAGTCAAAAAGTTTGCCCACCCCTGGGCTAGACCCAGAGGCAGTCTTGCCTTGGTGAAGGACTGCGGGGGCGGTTTTAATGTCTTGGTTTTGCTACATTCATAACTAGGAACCCATTTTGTTCAACAATGTTTTGTTACCATTGCCCACTCCTCACCCAATTCTACTTCTTCTTGCTTAATGCTGACACTTTTCAGTTTGTTTGTTTTTTTATTTTTTAAAATATATATTTTATTGATTTTTTTTACAGAGAAGTGAGAGGGATAGAGAGTTAGAAACATCGATGAAAGATATCGATCAGCTGCCTCCTGCACGCCCCCTACTTGGCATGTGCCCGCAACCAAGGTACATGTCCTTGATCGGAATCGAACCTGGAACTCTTCAGTCCGCAGGCCGATGCTCTATCCACTGAGCTAAACCAGTTCGGCACTTTTCAGTTTTAATAGTGATCATTCTGTTGGGATTCCCAGCCTGTGGATAACTTTAACCTCTGTTAACTTGGAACTCTACCTCTTTCAAACATCTCGCTTTACTGCACTCCAATATTGTTCCGTGCCTGCAGGCATTACAGTGCACATGAATTATTACATTGACGCTGAACATCACATGCTCTAATAGGATTGATCATTTATGGTTTTGAACACACTGGAATTATTCTACACAGACTCACATTGCCAGCATGAAAGGTCTTAAAGGAAGCCATTTGTGGAGTAATAACGGGCAGACCCTGCCTCTCTTCTTTTTGTGCCAGCCTATGCTTCTGTCCTCTCTTGGTGAGATTTTCTTCATTCGGTGACCTTTTGAGTCATGTTATATATATAACAGCCATTTCCTGAGAGTCTGACGCCATCGGCCTGAAAATCATTGTATGAAATCATGTCCAGGCTCTAACCGGTTTGGCTCAGTGGATAGAGCATGGGCCTGTGGACTGAAACGTCCCAGGTTCAATGCTGGTCAAGGGCATGTACCTTGGTTGCAGGCAATCCCCAGTGGGGGTGTGTGCAGGAATCGGCTGGTCGATCTTTCTCCTGTTTCTGACTTTCTATCCCTCACCCTTCCTCTCTGTAAAAAATGAATAAAATATATTTAAAATAAAAAAAGAAATCATGTTCAGACATGACAGATAAACATCTGTGTTGAAGATATTCTGTTTTTATCAGGTCAACATGCACTTCACCTACATTTCCTTTTGTTCAGGTTGCTGCTGTGGAGAAGACAATGTGGAGGCCCCGACGGAACAAAAGGTTTCTGTTAGATTGTCACAGGCAAGGAATCCCAACTTACCCTTGTCTTCCCAGAGGAGTCACCCCTGTGAGAGTTGTGGGCTAGTCCTGGGAAACATTTTCCGCGTGATGGAGCTGCAGGGAACACAACACAGACAGATACTGTTGAGGTGTGGAGCGTGTGCAAAAAGATTTTCTTTGTGTGCAAAATTTCACGAGCAGCATGAGAGAGAGCAGACTTACATCAGAGGTTTGGAAAGGATGTCACTTGCAAACAGCTGCAATTTCAGTGTGTCCCAGAATCATTTCACCAGTGTGGAGGTTGGGCAGAGTGTCTTTACTGAATCTGGACATTTCCACCTAAAGGCTACGCAGACCGGGGACAGTCCAACTGCTATTTTGATGTGTGGCATGACGTTTCAAAGTAGAAAAAATTATTTTAGCCGAAAAGGATGTAAGAAAGATATTAGTTGCACCCACACGTTTATTGAGGAAAAAGATTTCCATCTTGGAAGTGGGTGTTGTGTGCGCTCTGAATGTGGAAAATATTTTACCACATTTTCTGGCTTTCATTATCAACAGAGAGGTCACACTGGAAAAAAGCATTACAAATTCAGTGAAAGTGGGAAATCTTTTACCTCTAAGAACATCCTTCAGCAACATCAGAGAGTTCATATGGGAGAAAAGCCTTATAAATGCAGTGAATGTGGGAAATCTTTTTCCCGGAGCATTGCCCTTCGTTACCATCAGACAGTTCATATAGGAGAAAAGCCTTATAAATGCAGCGAATGTGGAAAATCTTTTAAAGGTCGAAAAAGTCTCCTATATCATCAGAGAGTTCACAGTGGAGAAAAGCCTTACCAATGCAGTGAATGTGGGAAATCTTTTATCCAGAACATTAATCTTCGTTTTTATCAGAGAGTTCATACAGGAGAAAAGCCATATCAATGCAGTGAATGTGGAAAATCTTTTACCACTAAAAGTGTTCTTGATCGACATCAGAGAGTTCATACGGAAGAAAAGCCTTATAAATGTAGTGAATGTGGGAAATATTTTACCCAGAGCACTCAGCTTCGTCGTCATCAGGCAGTTCATACGGGAGAAAAGCCTTATAAATGCAGCGAATGTGGAAAGTCTTTTAAAGGTCGAAAAAGTCTCCAATATCATCAGAGAGTTCACACAGGAGAAAAGCCTTACCAATGCAGTGAATGTGGGAAATCTTTTACCCAGAGCACTAAGCTTCATCGTCATCAGGCAGTTCATACAGGAGAAAAGCCTTATCAGTGCAGTGAATGTGGGAAATCTTTTACCCAGAGCACTACCCTTCGTTACCATCAGACAGTTCATACAGGAGAAAAGCCTTATAAATGCAGTGAATGTGGAAAATCTTTTATCACTAAAACCGTCCTTGATGGACATCAGAGAGTTCATACAGGAGAAAAGCCTTATAATTGCAGTGAATGTGGAAAATCTTTTACCACTAAAAGAACCCTTGATCGACATCAGAGAGTTCATATGGGAGAAAAGCCTTATCAATGCAGTGAATGTGGGAAATCTTTTACCCAGAGCACTACCCTATGTTACCATCAGACAGTTCATACAGGAGAAAAGCCTTATAAATGCAGTGAATGTGGAAAATCATATAAAAGTAGCAAAGGGCTCCAATATCATCAGACAGTTCACACTGGAGAAAAGCCATATCAATGCAATGAATGTGGAAAATCGTTTTCCACTAACACTGACCTTCATAGACATCAGAGAGTTCATACGGGAGAAAAGCCTTATCAGTGCAGTGAATGTGGGAAATCTTTTGCCCGGAGCACTGCCCTTCGTTACCATCAGACAGTTCATACAGGAGAAAAGCCTTATAAATGCAGTGAATGTGGAAAATCTTTTAGACATAGAAAAAGTCTCTTATATCATCAGAGAGTTCACACTGGAGAAAAGCCTTACCAATGCAGTAACTGTGGGAAATCTTTTACGCGGAGCACTCTGCTTCGTCGTCATCAGGCAGTTCATACAGGAGAAAAGCCATATCAGTGCAGTGAATGTGGAAAATGTTTTACCACTAAAACCCTCCTTGATCGACATCGGAGAGTTCATACAGGAGAAAAGCCTTATAAATGCACTGAGTGTGGTAAATCTTTTACCCAGAGCAGTACCCTTCGTTACCATCAGACAGTTCATACAGGAGAAAAGCCTTATAAATGCAGTGAATGTGGAAAATCTTTTAAACATAGAAAAAGTCTCCTATATCATCAGAGAGTTCATACAGGAGAAAAGCCATATCAATGCAGTGAATGTGGAAAATCTTTTATCACTAAAACCGTCCTTGATGGACATCAGAGAGTTCATACAGGAGAAAAGCCTTATAAATGCACTGAGTGTGGGAAATCTTTTACCCATAGCTCTGCCCTATGTCATCATCAGAGACTTCATACAGGAGAAAAGCCATATATATGCAGTGAATGTGGAAAATCTTTTACCACTAAAACAATCCTTGATCGACATCAGAGAGTTCATACAGGAGAAAAGCCTTATAAGTGCACTGAATGTGGGAATTCCTTTAAAAAGAGCAGTGGTCTTCAGTGTCATCAGAGAGTTCACACTGGAGAAAGCTATTAAGAGTGTAATTAATGTGAGGTATCTCTCAGCCAAATTTCTAAATTCCCTCTCCGCATAAGAGTACAAATGTGAGAAATTTCTTACATGTGTAGGAAATGTAATTTCTTCGGTCTTAACAATAGTACAAGAAAATTAGTGAGTCCTCATTTTTCTGAATTGTATCATACATTTAATCACCTACATTATGCAAAGTTCCCATAAGTGTTTTTGCTGTTGTGTTTCCGTGTTTTTATGTTGGAACACTATGTAATTATGTTGCACGTTCTAACATACAGGATGTACTGCCAGATCTGTGTCACTGCATATTTCTGTTGCTGAAGGTAATTCACCTGAACCACCTGTATGGTCCCTACAGATGGCATCCGTCACCGTCCTCCTGTCCCCAGGGAAGCTAAGTCAGACTCTGATTTGTTGACGGAAATGAGGAATACCTGAGCCCTTAGTTCTTTCCTCCTTCCCTGTCTTGTGTTGCCAAATAGGTCTCAGTACAGTTGGCCGCAGTAAACATGTTGCAGAGGGACTGCCATTTTCAGGGACACACTCTCCCTAGATGCTAATGATGAGTTTATTGTGTGCCTAAGTCACTAACGGAAGAACTGCCAGTGTCATGTCTCTATGGATTGTAAAATAATGAAGGCTTTTTCTTAAGACTTCTTTAATTTCTGGTGTTCTGTTTACTCGATAGGTTAGTTTATAAGGAGATCTGGGCTTTCCAAGCATGAAGAGGTGAAAAACTTTTAGGGGTCTCAAACATTTTTCCCATGGGGCAACAGTATTGTTCAGAAATTAGTTGAGCAGTTTTTGGCAAATTTACACTGCTGCCCATATTTTCCTAGGAAACACTGTGGACACTCTACTTCTCATGTGAATATGGATGCTTTGACACACAGAGATCACTCCAAAGAGGGGGAGCGGTGACAACCTCAAGTGTGTCTAGAAACATGAATTTTTTTCTTGTTGGCAAGCGATGCCAATACCTGTGAAGTGAATCTCTTACCCAGGTCTTGCAGAGGGCCTCGTGCCCTAATGCCTACAATATTACGGGTGATGGTCACTAGTTTGAGGACCATCGCATTCAGGGGGAACCCTTTCACTACGGAAACACTGACCTAATTGTTGTTGGATGAGACTGCACCCCCTTAGATGGAATGGTCCTCACCTAACTGTGCATCCTGGCATTATTTTGAGGAAAAGACTACAAGAGCTGTGTATAGACAGATCTGAGGGACTCCAGGCTTGTTTATCTTCTGTGAAGCAGTCATTGTCATTGATTACAATCAAGATGCTTTGTTGCTCCTGTAGCTTCTCAGAAGTTCCCATCAGAGCCATTGGTGCGCTGGCATCAAAAGAAAGATGGAGACAACGGCTGTCTTTAGTCCAGGAATGTGGCTTTTGTGGGTTTGGGTGAAAGTTCTTCATTGTTTATTACATTTTCTGTCACTAAGTTGAGACTCTCACCTAGAGGGTATAAGTACGGGGATTGAACATAGAGTTGCCAAACTTTTTCTTCCATAATACCATTGAACCATTTTTAACAGCTATAATGAGTAAATTACATGGTTAAGTATAGTGTTTCATGAATCTTGACATGTGCATGAAACTGAAACCATCATTATAGTCATAAAGCTGACCATATCTGTCTCTGTCTAATTGCATAATGACCTCTTAATCTGTCCCTCTTTTAAGCTGTTCACAGCTTTCCTAGTAACCATGGATTTACATTTCATTTTGATGGAGAACTTTATTTTTCTGAGTATTTTTCTGCATTAGGTTATGTTTCATAAATACTTGGAGATTTATTAAAGTTACACTAGTAACTGATCATTTTTCCGATAGATATTCTTATTGATATATCTCCATCAGTTTGTCCATGTTAATATTTGGTTATTTCTAATAAAGCTGGTACAAACATTTCTGTATAATTTTTTGTATGTATATAAGTGTTATTTACCTTTGTCAAAATTTGAGCCGGAGCCGGTTTGGCTCAGTGGATGGAGCGTCGGCCTGCGGACTGATGGGTCCCAGGTTCGATTCCGGTCAAGGGCATGTACCTGGGTTGAGGGCACATCCCCAGTGGGAGATGTGCAGGAGGCAGCTGATCGATGTTTCTCTCCCATCGATGTTTCTGACTCTCTATCTCTCTCCCTTCCTCTCTGTAAAAAATCAATAAAATATATTTAAAAAAAAAATTTTCAGTGCATAGTCTGTGGTTTTTGAGTAGATGAATGTTTAAATTTACTGAGGTTAGCAAATTGTGATCTAAATGGAGTATACCACCAGTGCCGGTGTGGGTCAGTATTTGTCCATCATCTTGTGTAGCACAGGGTTGTGGATATGATTGCCAGTGGGGATATGTGCCTGTGTTATGGGCTAGATTCACAGAAGTAGGTGTGCAGGAGGTCACTGGCCAATATGGCACTCTTCCATCAATGTTTCTCTTTCTCCCTTCTCTCTCCAAAAATTAATAAACTATTCTTTAAAAATCAAAAATAAGCCTTTCCCTAGCCGGTTTTGAACAGTGGAGTGAGCGTCAGTCATTGAACTAAAGGGTCCCTGATTAGATTCTAGCCAAGGACACATGTCTGGGTTTGGGGCTGAATCTCAACTAGTGGGCCTGTGGGAGGTGCAATCAATGATTCTCTCTCCCTCTCCCTCCCCCAAAATCAATAAAATATGTTTAAAAACAAAAACCATCAGTGTCTATGAGCATGTCTCACTAAGAATGGAGTGACTCAACCAATAGCGGAGCTCTATGGTATGCTAATAAGTAATAAAGATTGTTTTTTAAAAAATAAATAAAATAAACCGTAACTGATTATACTTTTTTGCATTTGGCCAGTGGTGTGTGAGGGATTCACATTCTTCACATCCTAGAGAATATTTTGTTTGGTCAATCATTATTTACTTAAAAATTTTATTTTGTAAGTTTGTCATGCTACCTCACTGTTTGTGTTTTTTCTAGAAATTTATGGTGAGTCTTTTCTCCAATATATATTTGCTGTGTCTGTATCTTTCTTAAAACCTCTGATCATATGTTCTGCCTAATGTTTTATGAGTTTTGGCAATTTTCTTTAACAAAAAGACAATTGGATAACAAATGTGAATGTTAGAATTTCACTCATTTTGTGCCTTTTTGATTTAGGAAATAAATTTTTGTATTGATATAATGTGTTTTAATAATTTTTACCTGTTAAAAATATCTATTTTTAGAGATTTAAAAATTTTTTTCTTCATTTCACAGAGGGAGAGAGAGAATCATCAATAATGAGAGAGAATCACTGATGGTCTGCCTCCTTCACGGTGCTGCTGGGAATGGACCCCGCAACCCAGGCATGTGCTCTGATGAGAAATCGAATGGGGGACATCTTTGTGCCTGTGCTGATGCTTAACCACTGAGCAACACCAGCTAGAAATTTTTAGTTTTTAAATAATAAGCACAATGCAGTGAACACTTTTAATTTTAACTCGCACTACTAACATTCCCCACCACCTTCAGAAGAGCAACTTTAGAAAACCTCAGGACAGGAACCCTTCAGTTCCCCAGTGCCAACAAGCACCTCTGTGTGTAAGGGCTTTTGAGAAAGAACTGGGGCCTTTCTGAACCCGCGGACCCACCCGCAGGGAGGCAGGACTGTGGGCACTAAGGTCTCAGTGTTGGGTCTCCAACTGGAATCTCCAGGAGACTCACTGCAGCTCCCTGCACCTCAGTTGGTTAAATGTAACGTGACGCTGATATCGGACTTAGCTAGGACTGTGAGGATCAATAAATGTTACAAAGTTGGTACTTGCCGGGGCCAGGGTTCCAGAGATGACTTTTTGAGTATTTTTGTCTTTTAATTCTCACAAAAACCTGGAAAGTCTAAACTGGTATTGAACTGCTGGGAACATCTTCGATTACAGAAATGAGGAAGATTTTCCAAGTTTACTTAACAAACAATGCCAGGGCTGAACAGCAGACTCTGAGTGATGGATGAATGATTACTCTGACCCATTTTTTTGTGATTACTCTGACACATTTTTGTGAAAGAGAGGGCTAATGGACTGCCTGGATAACAGAACCAAACAGCCCCGTTCACCTACCTCCTTAGGCTTTTATTGAAACAACAGCTTGAATCAAAATTAACTGTTAGACACTGTCAGTAGGGTAAGCATCCTTGAGATCACACATGTGTCTGCAGCGTCCTTTAACAAAGGACTTCTAAAGACTAAGCATAAAGATTCTAGTAAATACCCAGGTGCTCGCATGTACCCAGACTTGCTTCCTCACAAAACAAGTGTCAGATATAAAGGCTGGATTGCAACCTAGTGTTGGGCCTTGGATTGCCAGTGGGGAAAAGGGCCTAGTTTTGTGCTAGATCCCCAAAACGGTGTGCACAATGGTAATAATTGAGGTTGTACTGTCATATAGATGTTTCTTTCCCTCTAATTCTCTAAAAATCAGTACAATATTCTTTTAAAATAAATAAAAATTGATTGTGCATTTTTTCATTATACTAGCAGTATATGAGGGATTCATGCTCCACATCCTAGAGAATATTTTCTTTGGTCAGTCATTCTTTTTTTGTTTGTTTTTAACCCTCAACCTCTGATTTTTCCATTGATTTTTTTAAGAAAAAATATATTTTATTGACTTTTTACAGAGAAGAAGGGAGAGAGAGAGAGAGTTAGAAACATCGATCAGCTGCCTCCTGCACATCTCCCAGTGGGGATGTGTCTGCAACCCAGGTACATGCCCGTGACCGGAATCGAACCTGGGACCTCTCGGTCCACAGGCCGACGCTCCATCCACTGAGCCAAACCGGTTTTGGCTCCATTGATTTTTAGAGAGTGTTAGGGAGGTGGAGAGACACACAGAGAGAAATATCTGTGTGTGAGGAACAAATCATTTGGTGGACTCCCACACATGCCCTGACCTGGCTGGGTATTGAGCCCCCACAAGGTACAGGCTCTTGAGCAGAATGAAAGCCTTGACCCCTCAGTCCACAGGCCAAGGATCCATCCTATGAGCCAAACTATTTGTTGTATAGATGGGTATCATGTTGGCACCATTCAAGGTTTGGAAAGTGGGCATCTGCACCTGAGGTAAAGATTGTGGATCTAGGGTCTCACAACCTTGCTTGGAAATAATTATTTCACCTGTTCATGAAGTTACAGTGTCTGCATGCAGAAAGAACATGATTTATGGAAGAGCATATTGCTAGAGCAAACTATAGAAAGGCATAATGGAGTTATACAATGAGCAGTATTTACATAGCTAGGAGACTAGAGGCTCTATGAAGGCTGACAGCAGGTAGGTCTGAATAGGTGGTAAATTAAAGACACTGATTCCCATGAGCTGAGGTAATTAACTTTATATATGGCTCTGCTGAAACACTGGGTACCAGGAAATTACTTTTCCTACAAATGTGAGGCCTCCTCATTCGAGACAACTTGAGGAAAATACAGTGAGCTGAGAAAATACAACAGGGTGTGAGCAGCAGAATTTAAACATCATTTAAATGATGGCTTCAACCATCATTTACTAAGGATCCCATCTGCTTCTGAGGCTGAACTGTCACAGCAGTGCATAAAGATGTGTTTTCAACAGGCATGTTCAAAGGCTTTATGGAATGAGGAGCAAATCATTGAAAAAGAAAATATTCCTGCTCTGACCGGTTTGGCTCAGTGGATAGAGCGTAGGCCTTCGGACTGATGGTGTCCCAGTTTCGATTCCAGTCAAGGGCATGTACCTTAGTTGCAGGCACATCCCCAGTAGGGGGTGTGCAGGAGGCAGCTGATTGATGTCTCTCTTTCATCAATGTTTCTAATTCTCTATCCCTCTCCCTTCCTCTCTGTAAAAAATCAAGAGAATATATATATGTGTATGTATATATATATATATATATATATATATATATATATATATATATATATATCTATATGATAGTGAATCATTTGGTGATGGGCTATAGAGATTTGAAATGAGCAGCCCTCAGGAATGACTAGCATTGGATGTGAGAATGTTAAAGCGCACATTGAAAGGAAGTGAGATTTGGTTTTATCACGAAGAGGTTTTATGGACAAGAGGGCACTGTACAGCGTTCCCAATTCAGAAGTTTTGTTGTTGTTGCCAAAACCGGTTTGGCTCAGTGGATAGAGCGTCGGTCTGTGGACTGAAGGGTCCCAGGTTCGATTCCGGTCAAGGGCATGTGCCTTGGTTGCGGGCACATCCCCAGTGGGAGGTGTGCAGGAGGCAGCTGATCGATGTTTCTCTCTCATTGATGTTTCTAACTCTCTATCTCCCATCCTCTCTGTAAAAAAATCAGTAAAATATATTTAAAAAAAGAAGAAGTTTTGTTGTTGTTTGTTTTTATAAATCCTCACCTGAGGATTTTTTTCTATTAATTTTTAAATTTTTATGTATTATTTATTTTTAATTGATTTCAGAGAGGAAGTGAGAGAAATACACATCAATGATGAAAGAGAATCCTGCATGGGCTGTGTCCTGCACTCCCCATACTGGGGATGCAGCCCAGAACGCAGACATGTGCCCTTGGCCCAAATCCAACCTGGAATCCTTCAGTCCCGAGGCAGATGCTCTATCCACTGAGGCAAACCAGGTAAGGCCCCGTGTCAGAACTTTCCAGACAGTGTCAGACCACTCCTGTGATCATTCTTACAGTTTCAGTGTGCTGGAGGTTAGTTTCATTTAGAAGTTATTTCTAGCCCTAGCCAGTTTTAGATTTTTTTAAAACTCCTCTACTTCGTTACATAGTTTTAATGCTGTATGACATGTTCCAATTGGGTTTATACTTCACTGTGTTTTTTGCTCTGAATTTTAAAAAGTAGCTTTTTATTGATTTCAGAGACGAAGGGAGAGGGAGAGAGTGATAGAAACATCAATGATGAAAGAGAATCATTGATCAGTGGCCTCCGGCATAACCCCCACTGGGGATCAAACCCCTACTTCAGGCTTCTACCCAAAACAGAAATCAAACCCTAATCTCCTCTTTCATAGGTTGATGCTCGTACTGTAAGCCACACCGGGACGACTTGTTCCTAATTTTTAGGTAGTACCAGTTTCTTACAGAATTATGAATTTTAAAGATTCACTGCACATATGTATACCTATCATCATTTGTTATTTATAATATTTCATGTGGTTTTAATGTTCTGGAGCTATAGATACATAGCTCATCTTTCAGTATGAATGTGTATTTCATTTACAGTACGTATAATTTGTGAATATTTGTGCAATCTTATCTCATAGAGAATGCCTGAAACATCAACTCCGCTGATATCTTCAATATGTCTCTAAGGGACGAATTGTCTTTCACTATGGTAATTACAGTGGCATCGTCACATTACCAAAAACACCAGTTACTTTGCCAGAATTCAAGTTTCCCACTGTTTCAAAAGTGTATCTTTATTGATGTTCAAGTAAAAATTAAACAACAGAATTTGATTTAATGTTTATATTAGGCGCGTTAGTTCTTCTTTATTTCAAAGATATGTGCCACATTCTCCCACCCCCTCTTTTTTTCGTAGGTAGAATGGAAGGGAGAGTGAGAGACAGTGTAAGAAACATAGATGTGAGAGAGACAGATTGATTGGGAGCCTCGGCACTCACCCAGACCTCACTGGCACAGAGCCAGCAGCATTGGTACAAGCACTGGCAGAAACAGAGTCCAGGACCCTTCAGTCTGCATGTCAGAAATAAGGCGAGCCCCCGAATTCACGGGTCCTGGTAGAACATAAAACATACTCAGGAGCCAGGCAGCAAGGCTAACATCTTTTCTTCTATGCAGAAGGGTGCACACATAAGGCCTGGAAGCTCACCCACATGGAGCAGGTGTTCAGCTGGGCTTTATATTCCCTGAGGCATGTGAGCTGTCCCTTGCTCTTGATCGGAGCTAAGGGGCAGCTTCCAGGGGAGCTGCAAGCCATTTGGCCAACATGGCAGTGCCAAATCCTGCTGTCCATCTAACATGGCGGCTGTCTAAACTGTTCTTTGACAGTAAAAATATAACTTGTTTATACTCACATCTGTTGTCCATGATGTAACCACCAATTAAACTGGATAGGTCTGTGGAATATTCTTGTGTACTATTGGTAACATACATCTATGGCGGTGTGAGTACGTCATTTGTGTCCTGAAACTCTCCAGACTCTGTAATTCAGGCCAACCTCTATAGCAGTGATGGCGAACCTCTGACACGCGTGTCAGAGGTGACACGCGAACTCATTTTTTTGGTTGATTTTTCTTTGTTAAACGGCATTTAAATATATAAAATAAATATCAAAAATAGAAATCTTTGTTTTACTATGGTTGCAAATATCAAAAAATTTCTCTATGTGACACGGCACCAGAGTTATGTTAGGGTTTTTCAAAATGCTGACACGCTGAGCTCAAAAGGTTCGCCATCACCGCTCTATAGTATGACGAACTGCATTGGTCTCACAGATAATGAGTTTTCATAAAAAGGACCCCCAGTCCCTTTACCAGGAAAAATGACTCTTTTCTAGCCATTTTCAAGATGTCTCTTACCTGAGGAAGGTCATTTCCCAGCCTCCCTACCGGCAGATGTCGCTGTTGTCCTTGGAGCGAGATGGAAAAACCTTCCATCACCATCTTGGACGCTGGAACCTACTTTACCCAGAAGGCCTTGTGAGGACTACCGCCTGCTTAGCCAATGAAGGGTCAGAAAAGGGCTTCCTCCTGCGTCACCGTAGAGGGGGCGGGACTTCCGGTGCTCTCTAGGCGGCTATTGGTCTTCACCCAGAATCTACTCCAGGCCGGGGCGGACTGCTCCAGGTGGGCGGGGCAGTGGCGGATACTCGGAGGGAGAAGGCCCGAGTCCTCACCAACTCAGCCCGCACGTGGGAGTGAAACTAGCTGACGCCACCGGGTTACCCACGTCCGTGACGGAACAGAGGCCCCTTTATCCCCTTCCGCTGCCCCTGCTTCTTACCCGCCTCTCCGGCCTCTCCTGCCGGGGTCCGCGCACGGCGTCCAATGGCAATGGCCTTGCCCAGTTGCTCAGCTGAGGTGAGTTCGCGTCCCCCGCCCCCCACACCTGCTCTCACCGCCTCCTGACCCTCAACCCTGCAGCCTGGGCTCAGGGCGCCTGTCCCGTCCCGCAGCTCAGGTCCCCGCCAAGGACCCTGAGGAAGGAGGAGGGGAGAGAGGAGTGTTGTGGCTTCTGAGGACACAGGAAATGCAGGGCCCAGTGGACAGGGGTGACTCGTATCTGAAGTCCCCCTGCGGACGTGGGCTCTGAGTATAGAAACCAAGGTCCGAGGCGGCAGGGAGGATTTCAGAGCCGCATGCCCTGCTTTCCCCAGGCTGTGGGGTCCACGAGGAATTGGGTTGTGGTAGATCCTTCTGAACCCTCAGAAGCTCTCTCTGGATTCCATGTGCTAACTTCATGGGTGAGTCCAGAGAGGTCCACAGTGTGGAGCAGGAAGGTGGCAGAGCTGAGGCAGTGAACCTGGGGTCTGAAGTTGTGATGGGGGTAGATATTACACAGTGGTGTGCACATGTGGAGGAAGTGTGAGCTGATGGTACTGGAAAGCTGGTATTGGGACTTTAAAATATTTATTTTTTTATATTGATTTCAGAGAGGAAGGGAGAGGGGGAGAGAGAGAGATAGAGAATGAATCATCCATAAGCTGCCTCTGGAAGCCCCGCACTGGGGATGGAGTCTTCAACCCGGCCATGTGTCCTTCCTTGATTAGAAACCAACCAGGGATCCTTCAGTGCACAGTCCAAACCTCTGTCCACTGAGACAAACCAGCCAGGGCTGGTACTAGGACTATAGGATGAAGCATAAAACCTTGGCTTTGTCCTGGAGGCATGATCTGGGAGACTGCAGTGGTATTGCTTGGCAGGAAGGCTGGGCAACCATGCTTCCTTGGCCCAGAGCTTAGATCAGGGGTGGGCAAACTTTTTGATTCAAGGGTCACAATGGGTTCTTAAACTGGACCGGAGGGCTGGAACAAAAGCATGGATGGAGTGTTTGTGTGAACTAATATAAATTCAAAGTAAACATCATTATATAAAAGCGTACGGTCTTTTATTTCAGTAGTTTTATTCATTTCAACCAGGCCGGATCTGGCTCCGGTCCGTAGTTTGCCCATGGCTGGCTTAGATGGTGTTTCTCTGGTGTCCCCCTTCTCAGCCAAACTGTTGCCGAGGGCAATCACAGTGAGTAATGGGACTGTGATGAGAGAGCAGCCTGCACTGGCATTAGGGCCTGGTGTCCACACTAAACTGGGGAGCACTGGAGGAAGTTGAGCATGGGAAAGATGTGTAAGGAGTAGGATTGCTAGTTCTCAAAATTACAACCACGATTTCTATTTTCTCAATTCTGACAGGTTGGCGTGACCTTTGAGGACATTGCCGTGTACTTCTCCAGGGAGGAATGGATCCTACTTGATGAGGGTCAGAGACGTCTGTACCTGAATGTGATGCTGGAGAACTTTGAACTTAAATCCTCCCTGGGTAAGACCCTCACTCTCACCAGTGACCTGGACTTGGCTTTGCCATTTCCCAGGGCCCAGCCCCCAGGGTGTGCTCTGTCCTCCCAGGTAGACTGTGGTACTGCTTGATGTTTCCAGTTTCCTGGGAGTTGCTGTCTTGGGGAGGGTTGGTCTATTTCCACAGCTCTCTTCTATTCCTGAAGTCCCAATCCTCCCCGCTGTACTAAATTCCTAGGGAAGGACTTGTGGTTGGTACTGCTGTAGGCAGCCTATGGGATTCCACCTTGATTAGTGAAGAAAGCATTTTCTATATCCATATTTGTGATGTATACATATTTTTTTAAAAATTGTCTGTATTTCCTTATCCTCTTTATTAACTATGTATTTTTTTTTTTTTTTGGTTAAAGAGTCTTGAATACCTTGTATATTTATATATTAATTGCTTACGACATACAGGAACACACTGTTGCATGTGCTTAATTGTGTTTTGCAGATATTACTCCCCCATACTCGCTTTTTTAGAAAGTCCTTGTTTTTGTCAACTCTGCTTTCAGCAGGTCTAGTTCCACCTTGTTTCTAGCAAGCTCAGATGTTTGTTACTAGTGCTGAGCAATTACGTATTGTTAATGAAGTTATTTAGAGTTTGCTTTTGAAACAGTCATTGCATTGTTATTAGCCTGCAGTATTGTATTAACATACCTTCATTATTCCTGGGGCACTCCAACTAATTGTGTGAGTTTCGGTCTATATCAGAATATTCGCTTTATTGTGCTGATCAGAACGGAATCCACAATCCCTCCAAGCGATTCCTTCATATGGTTTGCAATTATTTTCTTCGGTTGTCTAGATTGCCTTTCATTTCATTTTGTTTATTGCTATTATGCAGTGAAGGCACTATTTTTCTTTATTTGTTGCAATCTGGACTGTTTATTTTTTTTCTATTTTGTGTGGTGGTTGGTTTCACCTGCAGGATATCCTGTCCAAAAGAAACCTCCCAAACTTTTTCTCTAGGTTGTCCTGAGGAGTTTGAAGTTTTAGTGCTGACATTTAATTCTGTCCTGCAGGATGAGTTAAATTTTATCATTGGTGTCCAGTTTTGTTGTTTTACATGTGAATGTTGATTTTTTACCAGCACCATTCATTGAAGAAATTATCTTTCCTTCCTTCTGTGGCTGCTGCTTTGTCAAAAATTACTTAAAGTCTGCGCCTAGGCTTATTTCTGTGTTTTTTGTTCTGTTCTGTTGATGTATGTGTCTGTGTTTCTCCAGCAACACACTGTTTGCTTGCTTTCTTTTTGTAATAAATTGAAGTCAGGAAGTGTGATGCCACCATCTTTGTTCTTGCTAAAGGTTGCTTTTGTTAATGGAGGTCTTTTGATTCCATTGCAAGATTCTCCGTTCATCTCTTTCTGAAAAACCATTGGAGTCATTGGGAATGCATTTATTCTGTAGTTTGCCTTGTGTACTATAGCTATCTGCACGATATTTCATTTCCAGATCCATGAACACAGGTTGTCTTTCAACGTTATGTTTTCTTCCATTCCTTTCATCACTGTGTTCCAATATTCAATGTACAGATGTTTTCCATTTTGATTCAATTTCTTCCTGCTAAATTTATTGTTTTTGATGCTATTGTAAATTTAATGTCCTTCAACATTTTTCTATCAAAGTGTTTATTGTTAGTGTGTAGAAATTGAACTAATATTTATATGTTTATTTTGCATCCTGTAACTTTTCTGAATTTAACTCTTTTTAAAAATATATTTTATTGATTTTTTACAGATAGGAAGGGAGAGAGATAGAGAGCTAGAAACATCGATGAGTGAGAAACATCGATCAGCTGCCTCCTGCACACTCCCCACTGGGGATGTGCCCACAACCAATGTACATGCCCCCGACTGGATTCCACCTGGGACCCTTCAGTCCGCAGGCCGACGCTCCATCCACTGAGCCAAATCAGGAAGGGCTGAATTTAATTCTTTTTTAAAAAATATATATTTCATTGTTTTTTTTAGAGAGGAAGGGAGAGGGATAGAGAGTTAGAAACAACGATGAGAGAAAAACATCGATCAGCTGCCTCCTGCACACCTCCTACTGGGGATGTGCCCGCAACCGAGGTACATGCCCTTGACCGGAATCGTACCTGGGGCCCTTGAGTCTGCAGGCAGAGGCTCTATCCACTGAGCTAAACAGGTCAGGGCTGAATTTAATTCTTTATTCTTGTATTAGCTTCACCCAAATAGAGCGGATATTTTTTCATTGATTGTTTTTTAGAGAGAGAGTGGGAGAGAAACATCGATTTTCTCCCTCCCATATGTGCCCCTACTGAGAAAGGGGAGTGGACCTATAACCCAGGTACCTGTCTTTGACTGGGAATGGAACCCTAGCCCTCCAGTGCACAAAGTAGCACTCCCATCAGTGAAGCACAGTGGCTAGGGGTATTTATTCTTGAAATTATTTATTTATAAATATATGTATTTTTTATTTCCTTGAGGAAGAGGAGAGAGAGATAAAAGCAACAGTGATGAGAGGGAGAGAGTCATTGATCAGCTGCCTCCTGCACGACCCCCCACTGTTGATTGAGCTCTCAACCAGTGCAGGTGTCCTAACAAAGAATCGAATTGTGATCGTCCAGTTCATGAGTAGTGAGACATACCAGGCAGCATTTACTTATTGATTTTAGAGACAGTAAGGAGACAGAGAAAGGGAGGGAAACACTGATCAGCTTTTCTACTCATCCATGCATTCCTTGATTGTCCCCTACATGTTCTCTGATGGGGGATCAAATCCACAACCTTGGTGCATCAGGACCACACACTCAACAACTAAGCCACCTGGACAGGATTCTGAATTTGTTTATTAATTTCAGGAGCTCATAGTGGGATTTTGAAAAATTTCTCTATGGAGCGTCATGTCATGTGCTAACATCAACATCTCTTATGATGCATTGTGAATCATAGTGACCGGTGTAATGTCTTATATTTCATGTCTTTTTATTTTAATATATTTTATTGATTTTTTACAGAGAGGAAGAGAGAGGGATAGAGAGTTAGAAACATCGATGAGAGAGAAACATCAATCAGCTGCCTCCTGCACATCCCCTACTGGGGATGTACCCACAACCAAGGTACATGCCCTTGACCGGAATTGAACCAGGGACGCTTGAGTCCGCAGGCTGACGCTCTCTCCACTGAGCCAAACAGGTTATGGCTTTCATGTCTTTTTTAAAAATATATAAGTTATTGATTTTTTATAGAGAGGAAAGAGGAGGGATAGAAAGTTAGAAACGTTGATGAAAGAGAAAAATCAGTCAGCTGCCTCCTGCACATCCCCTACTGGGGATGTGCCCACAACCAAGGTATGTGCCCTTGACTGGAATCAAATCTGGGACTGTTTAGTCCCCAGGCCGACACTCTTATCAACTGAGCCAAGCCACCAGTTAGGGCTCTTGCATTTGTTTTTTAACTTATTTGAGGCTTGGTTTTTGGTTGGTTTTGTTTGGTTGTTTTTGCTTTAGTGTAGCTAAACGATTGCACATTTTTATATATTTTTAAAATATACTTTATAGGTATTCCTTTCTTTTGTCTTAAATCCCTTTTGTTTATGTTTGTTCTAATATTTATGGTAGTTTTCCTTTGAGACCTTTGGGTTTACTTTCCTATTGTGTTTCTAGTTTCCTGAGGTGCTATGTTAGGTTCTTTGAAATCTTTTATGGCAATGTAGGCATTTATCTCTATAAAATTTCTCCTTAGAATTTCATTTTCTGAATGTTATACAGAAGCTTTGGTAGGTTGTTTTGTTATTTATTTTGTCTCTAGATCACTTCTGTTTATGGCTACCCTGAAATTCTTATTTATTTATTTATTCATTTATTCATTCATTTATTTATTTCTAGAGGCCAGTTGCATGAAATTTGTGGCGGGGGGCAGGGACAATGTCCTCGGTCCTGCTTGCCCTCTCTCTAATATGCAATCCGGACCTCTTGGGGATATCCGACTGCCAGTTTAGGCCCAGTCGGACATCCCTCTCGCAATCCGGGACCACTGGCTCCTAACTGCTTATCTGCCTACCATCTTGACTGCTGCCTAAGCGCTCCCCTGCTGGTCTGATGGCTCCCAACTGGCCTCCCCTGCTGGCCTCATGGCCCCCAACTACCCTGGCCTGCCATTCGGATCACCCCTAACCATCTCTTCCTCGACCCCCACCACTGTGGCCTTTGACCTGAAGATGGCCAGTCTCCTGGTCTAATTAGGCTATTACTCTTTTATTAGTATAGATTACATATTACTTTACTATCTCATTTCCCAATATATGACAGTCACTTTTTTTTTTTAAATATATTTTATTGATTTTTTACAGAGAGGAAGGGAGAGAGATAGAGAGTTAGAAACATCGATGAGAGAGACATCGATCAGCTGCCTCCTGCACATCTCCCACTCGGGATGTGCCCGCAACCCAGGTACATGCCCTTGACCGGAATCGAACCTGGGACCTTTCAGTCCGCAAGCCGACGCTCTATCCACTGAGCCAAACCGGTTTCGGCAACAGTCACTTTTTAAAGTATGTTTAGACTACCTGGCTGGTGTTTCTCAGTGCTTGAGCATCAACCTATGAACCAAGAAGTCACAGTTGGATGCCTGGTCAGGGCACATGCCCGAGTTGCAGGCTAGATCCCCAGTGTGGGGTATTTTCCAAAGGAGGAAGCCGATCAGTGATTTTCTTGCATCGTTGATGTTTCTCTCTTTTTCTCCCTCTCCCTTCCTCTCTAAAATCAACAATAAAAATATATTAAAGTGTGTTTAGGCTAAAAATGTACAGTCTTTTGGGATTACCCAAACAATTCAAATATTTGTAGAAAAAGTAAACACCAACTTTTTCAATAGTTTATCAGTATAACTACTGAGTCCGGAAACTATGAGAATAACAAAAGACCTACTGTTTTACTTCCTCATAAATTCCAGTTATGGAATCATAAATGGTACTCCATTTGAGGTGATATTTTATGCAGAATATTTGGTGAATTATACTGAATTGTTAGTATGATTTCTTCAGAGTTCTTAATCAGGATAAATCCTCTTTCATTTTTCAGAGTTCCTGAGTGGTAGAATTGGATCTTTTCTTTTAAAATATATTTTATTGATTTTCCACAAAGAGGAAGGGATAGAGAGTTAGAAACATCCATGAGAGAGAAACATCGATCAGCCGCCTCCCGCACATCCCCCACTGGGGAGGTGCCCGCAACCAGGGTACATGCCCTTGACTGGAATCAAACCCGGGACACCCCAGACCATAGGCCGATGCTCCATCCATTGAGCCAAACCAGTCAGGGAAGAATTACATCTTGATGGCACTGTTTATCTTCAGAGGGTAATATGACGTAATGGAGATTAGCGTGGACTTTGAAAGTTGAGGAACCCAAGCTCAAATAAGAAGCAACTTCCAGTGCTAGAAAACACTTATATTTAACTCCACCTGTGCATGAAACATAAATGTAGAGATCAAACTTGTTTACATATGTAACACCCAATATAAGATGTAGAATCTTTTTCAAGATTTTAAAAGTTTCTTTCATTCCCCTTTCTGACGACTACCCTCAGAATTTCTTAATTTTCTGCCCTTTATAATCATTGATAGTACCATCAGTTCATGAAATTCATATCAGTGAATTTATATGATGTATTCTTTTTTTTTTTTAATATATTTTATTGATTTTCCACAGAGAGGAAGGGAGAGAGGTAGAGAATCAGAAACATTGATGAGAGGGAAACATCAATCAGCCGCCTCCTGCACATCCCACACCAGGGATGTGCCCGCAACCCAGGTACATGCCCCTGACCGGAATCGAACCTGGGATCCCTCAGTCCGCAGGCCGACGCTCTATCCACTGAGCCAAACCGGTTTCGGCTATATGATGTATTCTTATTTGTGTCTCATTTCTTTTGCTCAACACAATATCTATGAAATTATCCCATATTCTTCCTAGCATGATTTTATTCTTCTATAGCTGTGTAGTATTCTATTGATATTTACTACCATTCTTCCATTTTCCTGTAGGCAGATTTGTAAGTTGTTTCTAATTTGAAAATATTATGAATAAAGCTGTATCAAATATCCTTTCACATATGATTTTGAGGATCTAAATGCTCATGTCTTTTGGATATAATAAGAGCAGTAAATTTAACGACTCATGATGTAGGCGTATGTTTAATTTCAGTAGGTACAGTTTTGCACATCCTTTTATCCAAGTGATACAACCACCAGCAGTGAATGAGAGGTCCAGATCCTGCAATACTTCCCAGTAATTAGTATTATAAACCTATTTAATTTTAGCTATCCTGGTAAGTAAGTCATGGAGGAACAAATTTGAGTTTACCTGGATAGATGATATTGAATATATTTCATATATTTTTTGAGATTTGGATATTATCCTTTTTCAATTCTTGTTTACATTTGTGTTCTCTTTTCTGAGGAGCCTTGATTTTCCCCATATTGCTGAAGGATATTTTCTCTGGAAATAGGACTCTGTTGACAGTTCCTTTAATTTTAGACTTTATGGTTTCTAATGGAAAACCTGTTGTCATGAGAATTACTTTTTCCTTATAGATGAAGTGCTATTTGTCATTCAGAACCTTTAAGATTTTTTCTTTGTTTTTATTTTTCATAAATTTAACTATGATGTGGGTGTTGATATCTTTGGGTTTATCTCATTTTGTATTTGCTGACCTTCTTAAAATTGAGGATTTCTGTCTTTTGACCAATTGGAAGCGTTTTCAGCCATTATTTCTTCAAGTACTCTTTCAGCTGCATCTTCTTTCATTTCTTCCTGGACTCCAAATGTTACAATTTTATTTTGTGGTGATTTTTTGTTGTTGTTGTTGTTATGACTCCACTGGATCCTGTGGTTCTGATCTTTTTCTGTTGCTGTTTTCAAGCCCCATTTTCTCTGTATTCTCATTGGATATTTTTATTATTAAATGTTCTAGTTCCCTGAGTGTTTCCTCTGTTCCATCCATTCTGTTTTGAGCCTATTCACTGAGTTATTTATTTCAATTATTATAGTCTTCTGTACTATAGTTTTCATCTGGTTTTTCTTTATAGCTTCATTTTCTTTGCTGAGACTTTCTATTTACTTGCCATAACTTGCTTTTTCCCCCATTTAATGATGTTCAGAATCACTCATGTAAAGATTGTTTTGATGGCTGCGTTAAACTTATTATCAAATAACTCTATCATCATTAATAGTGTTAGTTTCTATTATCTCTTTTATTCAGTTTTAGATCTTTCTGCTTCTTTGTATGAATAATTTCATAATTGAAACTTAGACATTTTGAGCATGATGAAACTCTGGATCTTGTCAAGCCCATTTTATCTGACTTGCTTTGTTATTGCTCTGGTAATGGTAGGGTGAAATGCCATCTCATTATTTCAAGAAGAGAGTAGAAGTCCAGGTTCCCCACTTCGCCCAAGGTTTGTAGGTGTATGTGTTGTTGGAGGCGTGAAGGGGGAGGGAGATGGGTAATCATTTTGTTATGAGATGGTGGGAGTTCTGGCTCCCTACTATTCTTCTGCCAATATCTCCCCAGTTGGAGGGATAGGTCTTCCTTGTTTCTATATCTTTTGGTTTCCACTTATATGACCTGGGACTTACTCCCACCTGTGACTCCTGTCTGGCCCTGCCGGCCCACCAGCCTCGGCAGTCAGTGCTGGGTCATGTACCCAGCACTTACTTCAGGATTGAGTTCCGGTGTTCGGTTGTCAGTTTGGTCGTTTAGGCCTTCAGAACCCCTAGCTGTTTATATAATTAGATTCCTTTTACATGGAGAGAAGAGAAATGGAGAAAGAGAGAGAGAGAGGTCCGGAAGAAACATCAATCAGCTCCCTTCTGCACACATGTAAACCGGATATGAAAGCCTCATTCTGAAATGTGCCCTAACTGAGAATCGAACCCTCCAGCCTTCGATACACTAGAGGATGCTCTAACCAACTGAGCCACATTGGCCAGGGCATTCTGTGGGTTTTTTTGGTGTTTTTTTTTAAATGTCCAGGTTTTTAGAGAACAGGCTGCTAGGAACAATGAGAATAGAAGCACAGTGGCTGATAGTGGTCACGCTAACCCTTTATTTATTTATTGAAATATATTTTTATTGATTTCAGAAGGGAGAGAGAGGGAGTGAGAGATAGAAACATCAATGATGAGAGAGAATCATTGATTGGCTGCCTCCTGCACGCCCCCCAGCAGGGACCGAGCACCCAACCTTGTCATATGCCCTTTCCCGGAATGGAACCTGGGACCCTTCAATCTAAAAGCTGATGCTCTATTCACTGAGCGAAACCAGCTAGGGTTAACCCTTTTGTTTTAATACATTTTTATTGATTTCTCAGAGGAAGGGAGACAGAGAAAGAGAGACAGAGAGAGAGAGAAACATTAATGATAAGAGAGTATCACTGGTCAGCTGCCTCCTGCATGCCCCCTTACTGGGACTGAACCCACAACAAACTGGACCCGTGCCCTTGACTGGAATGGAACCTAGGACGTTTCAGTCCCCAGGCTTACACTCTATCCACTGAGTAAGACAGCTAGGGCTGACCCTTGCTGTATTTATTTATTTTCTTAGTTAGTCAGTTAGTTAGTTAATTATTATTAACCTTTATTGTTGACCTGAGGTATCTTCAAATGTGTTTGCTCACTCAGTTTCCTGTCATCCTTTCTATGCAGTTGTCCTTATTCGGCATTCTGTATTACTGTGTATCTTCATGATACCCTTATTACCATTTCCTGTGGGATGTTTTTCTCATGAGTAGCTGTGTACTTACTCTTGAATGGGGAAAGTTTCTCTATCTCTGATTCTGCCATCTTGCTGATGTCAGTCTCCTAGGCCTTTTGCCCGTGATCTCAATTGTCCTTTGTTGTTCTACCACAGTGTTGACAATCCATCTTTTTAGTTTTTCTTTTAAGATTTGCATCATTTATCCCATGCAGTGGCTCAACTGGGATTTAGGAGGCAGAATCCTTTGTATATCACAGGAGAAACATGACTTTATCACTGACAGGCTAAACCAGCCGTGGGCAAACTACGGCCCGTTGGCCGTATCCGGCCTGTTTGAAATGAATAAAACTATTGAAAAAAAAGACCGTACCCTTTTATATAATGACTAGGGGCCCGGTGCACGAAATTCGTGCACTGGGTGTGGGGGGTGGGGGGGAGTGTCCCTCAGCCCAGCCTGCCCCCTCTCACATACTGGGAGCCCTCAGGCGTTGACCCCCATCACCCTCCGATCGCCTGATCGGCCCCTTGCCCAGGCTTGACGCCTCCGCCAGAGGTGTCAGGCTTGGACAGGGGACCCCCATCTCCCCCCGATCACTGGCTCTGGCCCCCGCCCAGGCTTGAGGCCTCTGGCCCAGGAATCATGCCTGGGCAGGGGATTCCCATCTCCCTCTGATCGCTTGCTCCACCCCCTGCCCAAGCCTGACGCCTCTGACCCAGGCTTCAGGCCTGGGCAGGGGGACCATCATATCCTCCCAATCCCCGGCTCCGCCCCCCACCCAGGCCTGATGCCTCGGCCAGAGGAGTTGACCCTCATCACCCTCCGATCACCAATCACCGGATCGGCCCCTTGACCCGGCCTGAGGCCTCCGGCAGAGGTGTCAGGCCTGGGCAGGGGACCCCCAGCTCCCCGCGGTTGCAGGCTCCTCCCCTGCCCAGGCCTAATGCCTCTGGCCTAGGCGTCCGGCCCAGGCAACGGGGACCTGCAGTGGCAGCGGGGGGCGCCGCGATTGTGCGCTTCGCTTTAGGCCCAGGCAAGGGACCCCTAGCTCCTGGGACTGCCAGCTTCGACCGTGCCCAGCTCCCATCGCTGGCTCCACCCCTACTTCCTGCTATCACTGGCCAGGGCGGCAAAGGCGCCTGATTCTCCGATCATGGCTGGGGGTCAGGGCAAAGGCGGCCCTAGGGCCACCTTTGCCCTGCCCCCCAGCTCTTAGCTCCCCCCTGGGTTTCAGATCACTGTCAGTGGCAGGGGGCTTCTTCCTGCTTTCCCTTTCGCCTCCCTGCATTGTGCCTACATATGCAAATTAGCCGCCATCTTGTTGGCAGTTAACTGCCAATCTTAGTTGGCAGTTAACTGCCAATCTTAGTTGGCAGTTCATTTGCATATAGCCCTGATTAGCCAATGAAAAAGGTATCACCGTACGCCAATTACCATTTTTCTCTTTTATTAGTGTAGATGTTTACTTTGAATTTATATTAGTTCACACAAACACTCCAACATGCCTTTGTTCCGGCCCTCCGGTCCTGTTTAAGAACCCATTGTGGCCCTCGAGTCAAAAAGTTTGCCCACCCCTGGGCTAGACCCAGAGGCAGTCTTGCCTTGGTGAAGGACTGTGGGGGCAGATTTCATGCCTGGGCTTTGCTACATACATAACTAGGAACCCATTTTGTTCAACAATGTTTTGTTACCATTGCCCACTCCTTACCCAGTTCTACCTCTTCTTGCTTAGTGTTGACACTTTTCAGTTTGTTTTTTTATTTTTTAAAATATATATTTTATTGATTTTTTACAGAGAAGGGAGAGGGATAGAGAGTTAGAAACATTGATGAAAGATATCGATCAGCAGCCTCCTGCACGCGCCCTACTGGGGATGTGCCCGCAACCAAGGTACATGCCCTTGATCAGAATCGAACCTGGAACCCTTCAGTCCGCAGGCCGATGCTCTATCCACTGAGCTACACCGGTTCCGCACTTTTCAGTTTTAATAGTGATCATTCTATTGGGATTCCCAGCCTGTGGATAACCTTAACCTCTGTAAACTTTGCACCTCTACCTCTTTCAAACATCTCGCTTTACTGCACTCCAATATTGTTCTGTGCCTGTAGGCCTTACAGTGCACATGAATTATTACATTGACGCTGAACATCACATGCTGTAATATGATTGATCATTTATGGTTTTGAACACATTGGAATTATTCTACACAGACTCACATTGCCAGTATGAAAGGTCTTAAAGGAAGCCATTTGTGGAGTAATAACGGGCAGACACTGCCTCTCTTCTTTTTGTGCCAGCCTATGCTTCTGTCCTGCCTTGTTGAGATTTTCTTCATTCAGTGACCTTTTGCGTCATGTTATATATATAACAGCCATTTCGTGAGAGTTTGACGCCATCGTCTTGAAAATCATTGTATGAAATCATGTCCAGGCTCTAACTGGTTTGGCTCAGTGGATAGAGCATGGGCCTGTGGACTGAAACGTCCCAGGTTCAATTCCGGTCAAGGGCATGTACCTTGGTTGCAGGCAATCCCCAGTGGGGGTGTGTGCAGGAAGCGGCTGTTCGATCTTTCTCTCTGATGTTTCTGACTTTCTATCACTCTCCCTTCCTCTGTAAAAAATGAATAAAATTTATTTTTTTAAAAAAAGAAATCATGTTCAGACATGACAGATAAACATCTGTGTTGAAGATATTCTGTTTTTATCAGGTCAACATGCACTTCACCTACATTTCCTTTTGTTCAGGTTGCTGCTGTGGAGAAGACAATGTGGAGGCCCCGACGGAACAAAAGGTTTCTGTTAGATTGTCACAGGCAAGGAATCCCAACTTACCGTTGTCTTCCCAGAAGAGTCACCCCTGTGAGAGTTGTGGGCTAGTCCTGGGAAACATTTTCCACGTGATGGAGCTGCAGGGAACACAACACAGACAGATACTGTTGAGGTGTGGAACGTGTGCAAAAAGATTTTCTTTGTGTGCAAAATTTCACCAGCATCATGTGAGAGAGCAGACTTACATTAGAGGTTTGGAAAGGATGTCACTTGCAAACAGCTGCAATTTCAATGTGTCCCAGAATCATTTCACCTGTGGGGAGGTTGGGCAGAGTGTCTTTACTGGATCTGGACATCTCCACCTAAAGGCTACGCAGACCAGAGACAGTCCAACTGCTATTTTGATGCATGGGATGACGTTTCAGAGTAGAAAAAATTATTTCAGCAGAAAAGAATGTACGAAAGGTATTAGTTGCACCCACACGTTTATTGAGGAAAAAGATTTCCATCTTGGAAGTGGGTGTTGTGTGCGCGCTGAATGTGGAAAATATTTTACCAAATTTTCTGGAGGTCACACTGGAAAAAAGCATTACAAATTCAGTGAAAGTGGGAAATCTTTTACCTCTAAGAACATCCTTCAGCAACATCAGAGAGTTCATATGGGAGAAAAGCCTTATAAATGCAGTGAATGTGGGAAATCTTTTTCCCGGAGCATTTCCCTTCGTTACCATCAGAGAGTTCATACAGGAGAAAAGCCTTATAAATGCAGCGAATGTGGAAAATCTTTTAAAGGTCGAAAAAGTCTCCTATATCATCAGAGAGTTCACACTGGAGAAAAGCCTTACCAATGCAGTGAATGTGGGAAATCTTTTATCCAGAACATTAATCTTCGTTTTCATCAGAGAGTTCATACAGGAGAAAAGCCATATCAATGCAGTGAATGTGGAAAATCTTTTACCACTAAAAGTGTTCTTGATCGACATCAGAGAGTTCATACGGGAGAAAAGCCTTATCAGTGCAGTGAATGTGGGAAATCTTTTACCCAGAGCACTACCCTTTGTTACCATCAGACAGTTCATACAAGAGAAAAGCCTTATAAATGCACTGAATGTGGGAAAACTTTTACCCGGAGCTCTGCCCTATGTCATCATCAGAGACTTCATACAGGAGAAAAGCCATATATATGCAGTGAATGTGGAAAATCTTTTACCACTAAAAGAACCCTTGATCGACATCAGAGAGTTCATATGGGAGAAAAGCCTTATCAGTGCAGTGAATGTGGGAAATCTTTTACCCAGAGCACTAACCTTCGTTACCATCGGATGGTTCATACAGGAGAAAAGCCTTATAAATGCAGTGAATGTGGAAAATCATATAAAAGTAGCAAAGGGCTCCAATATCATCAGACATTTCACACTGGAGAAAAGCCTTTTAAATGCAATGAATGTGGAAAATCTTTTCGCATTAACACTGACCTTCATAGACATCAGAGAGTTCATACGGGAGAAAAGCCTTATCACTGCAGTGAATGTGGGAAATCTTTTGCCCAGAGCACTGCCCTTCGTTACCATCAGACAGTTCATACAGGAGAAAAGCCTTATAAATGCAGTGAATGTGGAAAATCTTTTAGATGTAGAAGAAGTCTCCTATATCATCAGAGAGTTCACACTGGAGAAAAGCCTTACCAATGCAGTGAATGTGGGAAATCTTTTACCCAGAGTACTCAGCTTCGTCGTCATCAGGCAGTTCATACAGGAGAAAAGCCATATCAATGCAGTGAATGTGGAAAATCTTTTACCACTAAAACCCTCCTTGATCGACATCAGAGAGTTCATTCAGGAGAAAAGCCTTATAAATGCACTGAGTGTGGGAAATCTTTTACCCGGAGCATTGCCCTTCGTTACCATCAGACAGTTCATACAGGAGAAAAGCCTTATAAATGCAGTGAATGTGGAAAATCTTTTAAACATAGAAAAAGTCTCCTATATCATCGGAGAGTTCATACAGGAGAAAAGCCATATCAATGCAGTGAATGTGGAAAATCTTTTAGCACTAAAACCATCCTTGATGGACATCAGAGAGTTCATACAGGAGAAAAGCCTTATAAATTCACTGAGTGTGGGAAATCTTTTACCAAGAGCTCTGCCCTATGTCATCATCAGAGAGTTCATACAGGAGAAAAGCCATATATATGCAGTAAATGTGGAAAATCTTTTACCACTAAAACAATCCTTGATCGACATCAGAGAGTTCATACAGGAGAAAAGCCTTATAAATGCACTGAGTGTGGGAAATCTTTTACCCAGAGCTCTGCCCTATGTCATCATCAGAGAGTTCATACAGGAGAAAAGCCATATAAATGTAGTGAACGTGGAAAATCTTTTAGCACTAAAACCATCCTTGATCAACATCAGAGAGTTCATACAGGAGAAAAGCCTTATAAATGCACTGAGTGTGGGAAATCTTTTACCCGGAGCATTGCCCTTCGTTACCATCAGACAGTTCATACAGGAGGAAAGCCTTATAAATGCAGTGAATGTTGAAAATCTTTTACCACTAAAACAGTCCTTGATCGACATCAGAGAGTTCATACAGGAGAAAAGCCTTATAAGTGCACTGAGTGTGGGAAATCTTTTAAAAAGAGCAGTGGTCTTCAGTATGATCAGAGAGTTCACACTGGAGAAAGCTATTAAGAGTGTAATTAATGTGAGGTATCTCTCAGCCAAATTTCTAAATTCCCTCTCCGCATAAGAGTACAAATGTGAGAAATTTCTTAGATGTGTAGGAAATGTAATTTCTTAGGACTTAACAATAGTACAAAAAAATTTGAGAGTCCTCATTTTTCTGAATTGTATCATACATTTAATCACCTACATTATGCAAAGTTCCCATAAGTGTTTTTGCTGTTGTGCTTCTGTGTTTTTATGTTGGAACAGTATGTAATTATGTTGCACGTTCTAACATACAGGATGTACTGCCAGATCTGTGTCACTGCATATTTCTGTTGCTGAAGGTAATTCACCTGAACCACCTGTAAGGTCCCTACAGATGGCATCAGTCACCGTCCTCCTGTCCCCAGGGAAGCTAAGTCAGACTCTGATTTGTTGACGGAAATGAGGAATACCTGAGTCCTTAGTTCTTTCCTCCTTCCCTGTCTTGTGTTGCCAAATAGGTCTCAGTACAGTTGGCCGCAGTAAACATGTTGCAGAGGGACTGCCATTTTCAGGGACACACTCTCCCTAGATGCTAATGATGAGTTTATTGTGTGCCTAAGTCACTAACGGAAGAACTGCCAGTCTCATGTCTCTATGGATTGTAAAATACTGAAGGCTTTTTCTTAAGACTTCTTTAATTTCTGGTGTTCTGTTTACTCAATTGGTTATTTTATAAGGAGATCTGGGCTTTCCAAGCATGAAGAGGTGAAAAACTTTTAGGGGTCTCAAACATTTTTCCCATGGGGCAACAGTATTGTTCAGAAATTAGTTCAGCAGTTTTTGGCAAATTTACATTGCTGCCCATATTTTCCTAGGAAACACTGTGGACACTCTACTTCTCATGTGAATATGGATGCTTTGACACATAGAGATCACTCCAAAGAGAGGGTAGCTGTGACAACCTCAAGTGTGTCTAGAAACATGAATTTTTTTCTTGTTTGCAAGCGATGCCAATACCTGTGAAGTGAATCTCTTACCCAGGTCTTGCAGAGGGCCACGTGCCCTAATGCCTACAATATTACGGGTGATGGTCACTGGTTTGAGGACCATCGCATTCAGGGGGAACCCTTTCACTATGGAAACACGGACCTCATTGTTGTTGGATGAGACTGCACCCCCTTAGATGGAATGGTCCTCACCTAACTGTGCATCCCGGCATTATTTTTAGGAAAAGACTACAAGAGCTGTGTATAGACAGATCTGAGGGACTCCAGGCTTGTTTATCTTCTGTGAAGCAGTCATTGTCATTGATTACAATCAAGATGCTTTGTTGCTCCTGTAGCTTCTCAGAAGTTCCCATCAGAGCCATTGGTGCGCTGGCATCAAAAGAAAGATGGAGACAACGGCTGTCTTTATTCCAGGAATGTGGCTTTTGTGTGTTTGGGTGAAAGTTCTTCTTTGTTTATTACATTTTCTGTCACTAAGTTGAGACTCTTACCCAGAGGATATAAGTACGGGGATTGAACATAGAGTTGCCAAACTTTTTCTTCCATAATACCATTGAACCATTTTTAACAGCTATAATGAGTAAATTACATGGTTAAGTATAGTGTTTCATGAATCTTGACATGTGCATGAAACTGAAACCATCATTATAGTCATAAAGCTGACCATATCTGTCTCTGTCTAATTGCATAATGACCTCTTAATCTGTCCCTCTTTTAAGCTGTTCACAGCTTTCCTAGTAACCATGGATTTACATTTCATTTTGATGGAGAACTTTATTTTTCTAAGTATTTTTCTGCATTAGTTTATGTTTCATAAATACTTGGAGATTTATTAAAGTTACACTAGTAACTGATCATTTTTCCGATAGATATTCTTATTGATATATCTCCATCAGTTTGTCCATGTTAATATTTGGTTATTTCTAATAAAGCTGGTACAAACATTTCTGTATAATTTTTTGTATGTATATAAGTGTTATTTACCTTTGTCAAAATTTCAGCCGAAGCCGGTTTGGCTCAGTGGATGGAGCGTCGGCCTGCGGACTGATGGGTCCCAGGTTCGATTCCGGTCAAGGGCATGTACCTGGGTTGCGGGCACATCCCCAGCGGGAGATGTGCAGGAGGCAGCTGATCGATGTTTCTCTCCCATCGATGTTTCTGACTCTCTATCTCTCTCCCTTCCTCTCTGTAAAAAATCAATAAAATATATTTAAAAAAAAAAATTCAGTGCATAGTCTGTGGTTTTTGAGTAGATGAATGTTTAAATTTACTGAGGTTAGCAAATTGTGATCTAAATGGAGTATACCACCAGTGCCGGTGTGGGTCAGTATTTGTCCATCATCTTGTGTAGCACAGGGTTGTGGATATGATTGTCAGTGGGGATATGTGCCTGTGTTATGGGCTAGATTCACAGAAGTAGGTGTGCAGGAGGTCACTGGCCAATATGGCACTCTTCCATCAATGTTTCTCTTTCTCCCTTCTCTCTCCAAAAATTAATAAACTATTCTTTAAAAATAAAATATAAGCCTTTCCCTAGCCGGTTTTGAACAGTGGAGTGAGCGTCAGTCATTGAACTAAAGGGTCCCTGATTAGATTCTAGCCAAGGACACATGTCTGGGTTTGGGGCTGAATCTCAACTAGTGGGCCTGTGGGAGGTGCAATCAATGATTCTCTCTCCCTCTCCCTCTCCAAAAATCAATAAAATATGTTTAAAAACAAAAACCATCAGTGTCTATGAGCATGTCTCACTAAGAATGGAGTGACTCAACCAATAGCGGAGCTCTATGGTATGCTAATAAGTAATAAAGATTGTTTTTTAAAAAATAAATAAAATAAACCGTAACTGATTATATTTTTTTGCATTTGGCCAGTGGTGTGTGAGGGATTCACATTCTTCACATCCTAGAGAATATTTTGTTTGGTCAATCATTATTTACTTAAAAATTTTATTTTGTAAGTTTGTCATGCTACCTCACTGTTTGTGTTTTTTCTAGAAATTTATGGTGAGTCTTTTCTCCAATATATATTTGCTGTGTCTGTATCTTTCTTAAAACCTCTGATCATATGTTCTGCCTAATGTTTTATGAGTTTTGGCAATTTTCTTTAACAAAAAGACAATTGGATAACAAATGTGAATGTTAGAATTTCACTCATTTTGTGCCTTTTTGATTTAGGAAATAAATTTTTGTATTGATATAATGTGTTTTAATAATTTTTACCTGTTAAAAATATCTACTTTTAGAGATTTAAAAATTTTTTTATTCATTTCACAGAGGGAGAGAGAGAATCATCAATAATGAGAGAGAATCACTGATGGGCTGCCTCCTTCACGCTGCTGCTGGGAATGGACCCCGCAACCCAGGCATGTGCTCTCATGAGAAATCGAATGGGGGACATCTTTGTGCCTGTGCTGATGCTTAACCACTGAGCAACACCAGCTAGACATTTTTAGTTTTTAAATAATAAGCACCATGCAATGAACACTTTTAATTTTAACTCGCACTACTAACATTCCCCACCACCTTCAGAAGAGCAACTTTAGAAAACCTCAGGACAGGAACCCTTCAGTTCCCCAGTGCCAACAAGCACCTCTGTGTGTAAGGGCTTTTGAGAAAGAACTGGGGCCTTTCTGAACCCGCTGACCCACCCGCAGGGAGGCAGTACTGTGGGCACTAAGGTCTCAGTGTTGGGTCTCCAACTGGAATCTCCAGGAGACTCACTGCAGCTCCCTGCACCTCAGTTGGTTAAATGTAACGTGACGCTGATATCGGACTTAGCTAGGACTGTGAGAATCAATAAAAGTTACAAAGTTGGTACTTGCCGGGGCCAGGGTTCCAGAAGTGACTTTTTGAGTATTTTTGTCTTTTAATTCTCACAAAAACCTGGAAAGTCTAAACTGGTATTGAACTGCTGGGAACATCTTCGATTACAGAAATGAGGAAGATTTTCCAAGTTTACTTAACAAACAATGCCAGGGCTCAACAGCAGACTCTGAGTGATGGGTGAATGATTACTCTGACCCATGTTTTTGTGATTACTCTGACATAATTTTGTGAAAGAGAGGGCTAATGGACTGCCTGGATAACAGAACCAAACAGCCCCGTTCACCTACCTCCTTAGGCTTTTATTGCAACAACAGCTTGAATCAAAATTAACTGTTAGATACTATCAGTAGGGTAAGCATCCTTGAGATCACACATGTGTCTGCAGCGTCCTTTAACAAAGGACTTCTAAAGACTAAGCATAAAGATTCTAGTAAATACTCAGGTGCTCGCATGTACACAGACTTGCTTCCTCACAAAACAAGTGTCAGATATAAAGGCTGGATTGCAACCTAGTGTTGGGCCTTGGATTGCCAGTGGGGAAAAGAGCCTGGCTGTGTGCTAGATCCCCAAAACGGTGTGCACAAGGTTAATAATTGAGGTTGCACTGTCATATAGATGTTTCTTTCCCTCTAATTCTCTAAAAATCAGTACAATATTCTTTTAAAATAAATAAAAATGGATTGTGCATTTTTTCATTATACTAGCAGTATATGAGGGTTACATTCTCCACATCCAGGAGAATATTTTCTTTGGTCAATCATGCTTTTTTGTTTCTTTGTAACCTTCAACCTCTGATTTTTCCATTGATTTTTAAAAAAATATATTTTATTGACTTTTTACAGAGGAAGGGAGAGAGATAGAGAGTTAGAAACATCGATCAGCTGCCTCCTGCACATCTCCCACTGGGGATGTGTCCGCAACCCAGGTACATGCCCTTGACCGGAATCGAACCTGGGACCTCTCGGTCCACAGGCCGACACTCCATTCACTGAGCCAAACCGGTTTTGGCTCCATTGATTTTTAGAGAGTGTTAGGGAGGTGGAGAGACAAACAGAGAGAAATTTCTGTGTGTGAGAAACAAATCATTTGGTGGACTCCCACAAATGCCCTGACCTGGCTGGGTATTGAGCCCCCACGAGGTACAGGCTCTTGAGCAGAATGACAGCCTTGACCCCTCAGTCCACAGGCCAAGGATCCATCCTTTGAGCCAAACTATTTGTTGTATAGATGGCTATCATGTTGGCACCATTCAAGGTTTGGAAAGTGGGCATCTGCACCTGAGGTAAAGATTGTGGATCTAGGGTCTCACAACCTTGCTTGGAAATAATTATTTCACCTATTCATGAAGTTACAGTGTCTGCATGCAGAAAGAACATGATTTATGGAAGAGCATATTGCTAGAGCAAACTATAGAAAGGCATAATGGAGTTATACAATGAGCAGTATTTATATAGCTAGAAGACCAGAGGCTCTATGAAGGCTGACAGCAGGTAGGTCTGAATAGGTGGTAAATTAAAGACACTGATTCCCAAGAGGTGAGATAATTAACTTTAGATATGGCTCTGCTGAAACACTGGCTACCAGGAAATTATTTTTCCTACAAATGTGGGCCTCCTCATTCGCGACAACTTGAGGAAAATACAGTGAGCTGAGAAAATACAACACGGTGTGAGCAGAAGAATTTAAACATCATTTAAATGATGGCTTCAACCATCATTTACTAAGGATCCCATCTGCTTCTGAGGCTGAACTGTCACAGCAGTGCATAAAGATGTGTTTTCAACAGGCATGTTCAAAGGCTTTATGGAATGAGGAGCAAATCATTGAAAAAGAAAATATTCCTGCCCTGACCGGTTTGGCTCAGTGGCTCAGTGGATAGAGCGTAGGCCTTCGGACTGATGGTGTCCCAGTTTCGATTCCAGTCAAGGGCATGTACCTTACTTGCAGGCACATCCCCAATAGGGGGTGTGCAGGAGGCAGCTGATTGATGTCTGTCTTTCATCGATGTTTCTAATTCTCTATCCCTCTCCCTTCCTCTCTGTAAAAAATCAAGAGAATATATATATATATATTCTATATGATAGTGAATCATTTGGTGATGGGCTATAGAGATTTGAAATGAGCAGCCCTCAGGAATGACTAGCATTGGATGTGAGAATGTTAAAGCGCACATTGAAAGGAAGTGAGATTTGATTTTATCATGAAGATGTTTTATGGACAAGAGGGCACTGTACAGGGTTCCCAAGTCAGAAGTTTTGTTGTTGTTGCCAAAACCGGTTTGGCTCAGTGGATAGAGCGTCGGTCTGTGGACTGAAGGGTCCCAGGTTCGATTCTGGTCAAGGGCATGTGCCTTGGTTGCGGGCACATCCCCAGTGGGAGGAGTGCAGGAGGCAGCTGATCAATGTTTCTCTCTCATTGATGTTTCTAACTATCTATCTCCCATCCTCTCTGTAAAAAAATCAGTAAAATATATTTAAAAAAAAAAGTTTTGTTGTTGTTTGTTTTTATAAATCCTCACCTGAGGATTTTTTTCTATTAATTTTTAAATTTTTATGTATTATTTATTTTTTATTGATTTCAGAGAGGAAGTGAGAGAAATACACATCAATGATGAAAGAGAATCCTGCATGGGCTGTGTCCTGCACTCCCCATACTGGGTGGGGATGCAGCCCAGATCGCAGGCATGTCCCCTTGACCCAAATCAAACCTGGGATCCTTCAGTTCCAGGCAGATGCTCTATCCACTGAGTCAAACCAGGTAGGGCCCCGTGTCAGAATTTTGCGGAGAGTGTCAGACCACTCCTGTGATCATTCTTCCAGTTTCAGTGTGCTGGAGGTTAGTTTCATTTAGAAGTTATCTCTAGCCCTAGCCAGTTTTAAATTTTTTTCAACTCCTCTACTACGTTACTTAGTTTTAATGCTGTATGACATGTTCCAATTGGGTTTATACTTCACTGTGTTTTTTGCTCTGAATTTTAAAAAGTAGATTTTTATTGATTTCAGAGACGAAGGGAGAGGGAGTGATAGAAACATCAATGATGAAAGAGAATCATTGATCAGTGGCCTCCTGCATAACCCACACTGGGGATCAAACCCCTACTTCAGGCTTCTACCCAAAACAGAAATCAAACCCTAATCTCCTCTTTCATAGGTTGATGCTCGTACTGTAAGCCACACCGGGACGACTTGGTCCTAATTTTTAAGTAGTACCAGTTTCTTACAGAATTATGAATTTTAAAGATTCACTGCACATATGCATACCTATCATCATTTGTTATTTATAATATTTCATGTGGTTTTAATGTTCTGGAGCTATATATACATAGCTCATCTTTCAGTATGAATATGTATTTCATTTACACTAAGTATAATTTGTGAATATTTGTGCAATCTTATCTCATAGAGAATGCCTGAAACATCAACTCCGCTGATATCTTCAATAAGTCTCTAAGGGACGAATTGTCTTTCACTATGATAATTACAGTGGCATCTTCACATTAACAAAAACACCAGTTACTTTGCCAGAATTCAAGTTTCCCACTGTTTCAAAAGTGTATTTATCTTTATTGATGTTCAAGTAAAAATTAAACAACAGAATTTGATTTAATGTTTATATTAGGCATGTTAGTTCTTCTTTATTTCAAAGATATGTGCCACATTCTTCCCACCCCCTTTTTTTTTTGTAGGTAGAATGGAAGAGAGAGTGAGAGACAGTGTAAGAAACATAGATGTGAGAGAGACAGATTGATTGGGAGCCTGGGCACTCACCCAGACCTCACTGGCACAGAGCCAGCAGCATAGGTACAAGCACTGGCAGAAACAGAGTCCAGGACCCTTCAGTCTGCATGTCAGAAATAAGGCGAGCCCCCGAATTCACGGGTCCTGGTAGAACATAAAACATACTCAGGAGCCAGGCAGCAAGGCTAACATCTTTTCTTCTATGCAGAAGGGTGCACACATAAGGCCTGGAAGCTCACCCACATGGAGCAGGTGTTCAGCTGGGCTTTATATTCCCTGAGGCATGTGAGCTGTCCCTTGCTCTTGATCGGAGCTAAGGGGCAGCTTCCAGAGGAGCTACAAGCCATTTGGCCAACATGGCAGTGCCAAGTCCTGCCGTCCATCTAACATGGCGGCTGTCTAAACTGTTCTCTGACAGAAAATATAACTTGTTTATACTCACATCTGTTGTCCATGCTGTAACCACCAGTTAAACTGGATAGGTCTGTGGAATATTCTTGTGTACTATTGGTAACATACATCTATGGCTGTGTGAGTACGTCATTTATGTCCGTAAATTCTCCAGACTCTGTAATTCAGGCAAACCTTGATAGCAGTGATGGCGAACCTCTGACAGGCGTGTCAGAGGTGACACGCGAACTCATTTTTTCGGTTGATTTTTCTGTTAAATGGCATTTAAGTATATGAAATAAATATCAAAAATATAAATCTTTGTTTTACTATGGTTGCAAATATCAAAAAATTTCTCTATGTGACACGGCACCAGAGTTAAGTTAGGGTTTTTCAAAATGCTGACACGCCGAGCTCAAAAGGTTCGCCATCACTGCTCTATAGTATGACGAACTGCATTGGTCTCACAGATAATGAGTTTTCATAAAAAGGACCCCAAGTCCCTTTACCAGGAAAAATGACTCTTCTAGCCATTTTCAAGATGTCTCTTACCTGAGGAAGGTCATTTCCCAGCCTCCCTACCGGCAGAGGTCGCTGTTGCCCTTGGAGCGAGTTGGAAAAACCTTCCACCACCATCTTGGACGCTGGAACGTACATTACCCAGAAGGCCTTGTGAGGACTACCGCCTGCTTAGCCAATGAAGGGTCAGAAAAGGGCTTCCTCTTGCGTCACCCGGGAGTGGGCTGGACTTCCGGTGCACTCTATGCGGCTATTGGTCTCCAATCAGAATCTACTCCAGTACAGGGCGGAGGGCTCCAGGTGGGCGGGGCAGTGGCTGATACTCGGAGGGAGGAGGCCCGAGTCCTCACCAGCTCAGCCCGCACGTGGGAGTGAAACTGGCTGACGCCACCGGGTTATCCGCGTCCGTGACGGAACAGAGGCCCCTTTATCCCCTTCCGCTGCCCCTGCTTCTTACCCGCCTCTCCGGGCTCTCCTGCCGGGGTCCGCGCACGGCGTCCAATGGCAATGGCCTTGCCCAGTTGCTCAGCTGAGGTGAGTTCGCGTCCCCCGCCCCCCACACCTGCTCTCACCGCCTCCTGACCCTCAACCCTGCAGCCTGGGCTCAGGGCGCCTGTCCCGTCCCGCAGCTCAGGTCCCCGCCAAGGACCCTGAGGAAGGAGGAGGGGAGAGAGGAGTGTTGTGGCTTCTGAGGACACAGGAAAGGCAGGGCCCAGTGGACAGGGGTGACACGTATCTGAACTCCCCCTGCGGACGTGGGCTCTGAGTATAGAAACCAAGGTCCGAGGCGGCAGGGAGGATTTCAGAGCCGCATGCCCTGCTTTCCCCAGGCTGTGGGGTCCACGAGGAATTGGGTTGTGGTAGATCCTTCTGAACCCTCACATGCTCTCTCTGGATTCCATGTGCTAACTTCATGGGTGAGTCCAGAGAGGTCCACAGTGTGGAGCAGGAAGGTGGCAGAGCTGAGGCAGTGAACCTGGGGTCTGAAGTTGTGATGGGGGTAGATATTACACAGTGGTGTGCACATGTGGAGGAAGTGTGAGCTGATGGTACTGGAAAGCTGGTATTGGGACTTTAAAATATTTATTTTTTTATATTGATTTCAGAGAGGAAGGGAGAGGGGGAGAGAGAGAGATAGAGAATGAATCATCCATAAGCTGCCTCTGGAAGCCCCGTACTGGGGATGGAGTCTTCAACCCGGCCATGTGTCCTTCCTTGATTAGAAACCAACCAGGGATCCTTCAGTGCACAGTCCAAACCTCTGTCCACTGAGACAAACCAGCCAGGGCTGGTACTAGGACTATAGGATGAAGCATAAAACCTTGGCTTTGTCCTGGAGGCATGATGTGGGAGACTGCAGTGGTATTGCTTGGCAGGAAGGCTGGGACCCTGCCTGCTTGGCCCAGAGCTTAGATCAGGGGTGGGCAAACTTTTTGACTCGAGGGCCACAATGGGTTCTTAAACTGGACTGGAGGGCTGGAACAAAAGCGTGGATGGAGTGTTTGTGTGAACTAATATAAATTCAAAGAAAACACCATTATATAAAAGCGTACGGTCTTTTATTTCAGTAGTTTTATTCATTTCAAACGGGCCGGATCCGGCTCCGGGCCGTAGTTTGCCCACGGCTGGCTTAGATGGTGTTTCTCTGTTGTCCCCCTTCTCAGCCAAACTGTTGCCGAGGGCAATCACAGTGAGTAATGGGACTGTGATGAGAGAGCAGCCTGCACTGGCATTAGGGCCTGGTGTCCACACTAAACTGGGGAGCACTGGAGGAGGTTGAGCATGGGAAAGATGTGTAAGGAGTAGGACTGCTAGTTCTCAAAGTTACAACCACGATTTCTATTTTCTCAATTCTGACAGGTTGGCGTGACCTTTGAGGACATTGCCGTGTACTTCTCCAGGGAGGAATGGATCCTACTTGATGAGGGTCAGAGACGTCTGTACCTGAATGTGATGCTGGAGAACTTTGAACTTAAATCCTCCCTGGGTAAGACCCTCACTCTCACCAGTGACCTGGACTTGGCTTTGCCATTTCCCAGGTCCCAGCCCCCAGGGTGTGCTCTGTCCTCCCAGGTAGACTGTGGTACTGCTTGATGTTTCCAGTTTCCTGGGAGTTGCTGTCTTGGGGAGGGTTGGTCTATTTCCACAGCTCTCTTCTATTCCTGAAGTCCCAATCCTCCCCGCTGTACTAAATTCCTAGGGAAGGACTTGTGGTTGGTACTGCTGTAGGCAGCCTATGGGATTCCACCTTGATTAGTGAAGAAAGCCTTTTCTATATTCATATTGGTGATGTATACATATTTTTTGAAAAATTGTCTGTATATCCTTATCCTCTTTATTAACTCTGTATTTTTTTTTTTTTTTTGGTTAAAGAGTCTTGAATACCTTGTATATTTTATATATTAATTGCTTACGACATACAGGAAAACACCGTTGCACGTGCTTAATTGTGTTTTGCAGATACTACTCCCCCATACTCGCTTTTCTAGAAAGTCCTTGTTTTTGTCAACTCTGCTTTCTGCAGGTCTAGTTCCACCTTGTTTCTAGCAAGCTCAGATGTTTGTTACTGGTGCTTAGCAATTAAGTATTTTTAATGAAGTTATATAGAGTTTGCTTTTGAAACAGTCATTGCATTGTTATTAGCCCGCAGTATTGTATTAACATACCTTCATTATTCCTGGGGCACTCCAACTAATTGTGTGAGTTTCGGTCTATATCAGAATATTCCCTTTATTGTGCTGATCAGAACGATATCCACAATCCCTCCAAGCGATTCCTTCATATGGTTTGCAATTATTTTCTTCGGTTCTCTAGATTGCCTTTCATTTCATTTTGTTTATTGCTATTATGCAGTGAAGGCACTATTTTTCTTTATTTGTTGCAATCTGGAATGTTTATTTTTTTTCTCTTTTGTGTGGTGGTTGGTTTCACCTGCAGGAAATCCTGTCCAAAAGAAACCTCCCAAACTTTTTCTCTAGGTTGTCCTGAGGAGTTTGAAGTTTTAGTGCTGACATTTAATTCTGCCCTGCAGGATGAGTTAAATTTTATCATTGGTGTCCAGTTTTGCTGTTTTACATGTGAATGTTGATTTTTTACCAGCACCATTCATTGAAGAAATTATCTTTCCTTCCTTCTGTGGCTGCTGCTTTTTCAAAAATTACTTAAAGTCTGCGCCTAGGCTTATTTCTGTGTTTTTTGTCCTGTTCTGTTGATGTATGTGTCTGTGTTTCTCCAGCAACACACTGTTTGCTTGCTTTCTCTTTATAATAAATTGAAGTCAGGAAGTGTGATGCCACCATCTTTGTTCCTGCTAAAGATTGCTTTTGTTAATGGAGGTCTTTTGATTCCATTGCAAGATTCTCCGTTAATCTCTTTGTGAAAAACCATTGGAGTCATTGGGAATGCATTTATTCCGTCGTTTGCCTTGTGTACTATAGCTATCTGAACGATATTTCATTTCCAGATCCATGAACACAGGTTGTCTTTCAACGTGTTTGTTTTCTTCCATTCCTTTCATCACTGTGTTCCAATATTCAATGTACAGATGTTTTCCATTTTGATTCAATTTCTTCCTGCTAAATTTATTGTTTTTGATGCAATTGTAAATTTAATTTCCTTCAACATTTTTCTATCAAAGTATTTATTGTTAGTGTGTAGAAATGGAACTAATGTTTATATGTTTATTTTGCATCCTGTAACCTTTTTGAATTTAACTCTTTTTTTTAATATGTTGATTTTTTCTCAGAGAGGAAGGGAAGGGGATAGAGAGCTAGAAACATCGATGAGAGAGAAACATCGATCAGCTGCCTCCTGCACACTCCCCACTGGGGATGTGCCCACAACCAATGTACATGCCCAGACTGGAATCGACCTGGGACCCTTCAGTCCGCAGGCCGACGCTCTATCCACTGAGCCAAACAAGGTCGGGCTGAATTTAATTCTTTTTTAAAAATATATATATTTTTAATTGATTTTTTTACAGAGAGGAAGGGAGAGGGATAGAGAGTTAGAAACATCGATGTGAGAAAAACATCGATCAGCTGCCTCCTGCACACCTCCTAGTGAGGACGTGCCCGCAACCGAGGTAGATGCCCTTGACCGGAATCATACCTGGGGCCCTTGAGTCTTCAGGCCGAGGCTATATCCACTGAGCAAAACAGGTCAGGGCTGAATTTAATTCTTTATTCTTATATTAGCTTCACCCAAATAGAGAGGATATTTTTTTCATTGATTGTTTTTTTACACAGAGAGTGGTAGAGAAACATCGATTTTCTGCCTCCTATATGTGCCCCTACTGAGAAAGGGGAGTGGACCTCTAACCCAGGTACCTGTCTTTTTTTTTTTTTTTTTTAAATATATTTTATTGATTTTTTACAGAGAGGAAGGGAGAGAGATAGAGAGTTAGAAACATCGATGAGAGAGAAACATCGATCAGCTGCCTCCTGCACATCTCCTACTGGGGATGTGCCCGCAACCCAGGTACATGCCCTTGACCGGAATCGAACCTGGGACCTTTCAGTCCACAGGCCTACGCTCTATCCACTGAGCCAAACCGGTTCCGGCCCAGGTACCTGTCTTTGACTGGGAATGGAACCCTAGCCCTCCAGTGCACAAGGTAGCACTCCCATCAGTGAAGCACAGTCGCTAGGGGTATTTATTTATTCTTGAAATTACTTATTTACAAATATATGTATTTTTTATTTCCTTGAGGAAGAGGAGAGAGAGATAAAAGCAACAGTGATGAGAGGGAGAGAGTCATTGATCAGCAGCCATGTGCACGACCCCCCACACTGGTGACTGAGCTCGCAACCAGTGCAGGTGTCCTAACAAAGAATCGAATTGTGATCGTCCAGTTCATGAGTCAATGCTCAGTCAGTGAGACATACCAGGCAGCATTTACTTTTGATTTTAGAGACAGTAAGGTGAAAGAGAAAGGGAGGGAAACACTGATCAGCTTTTCTACTCACCTATGCATTCATTGGTTGTCCCCTACATGTTTTCTGATGGGGGATCAAATCCACAACCATGGTGCATCAGGACCACACACTCAACAACTAAGCCACCTGGACAGGATTCTGAATTTGTTTATTAATTTCAGGAGCTCATAGTGCGATTTTTTTTTAAAATATATTTTATTGATTTTTTACCGAGAGGAAGGGAGAGAGATAGAGAGTTAGAAACATCGATGAGAGAGAAACATGGATCAGCTGCCTCCTGCACATCTCCTACTGGGGATGTGCCCGCAACCCAGGTACATGCCCTTGACCGGAATCGAACCTGGGACCTTTCAGTCCGCAGGCCGATGCTCTATCCACTGAGCCAAACCGGTTTTGGCCATAGTGGGATTTTGACAAATTTCCTCTATGGAGCGTCATGTCATGTGCTAACATCAACATCTCTTATGATGCATTGTGCTTCATAGTGACCGGTGTAATGTCTTATATTGCATGTCTTTTTATTTTAATATATTTTATTTTTTACAGAGAGGAAGAGAGAGGGATAGAGAGTTAGAAACATCGATGAGAGAGAAACATCAATCAGCTGCCTCCTACACACCCCCTACTGGGGATGTACCCACAACCAAGGTACATGCCCTTGACTGGAATCAAATCTGGGACTGTTTAGTCCCCAGGCCGACACTCTATCAACTGAGCCAATCCACAAGTTAGGGCTCTTGCATTTATTTTTTAACTTATTTGAGGCTTGGTTTTTGGTTGGTTTTGTTTGGTTGTTTTTGCTTTACTGTAGCTAAATGATTACACATTTTTGTATATTTTTAAAATATACCTTATAGGTATTCCTTTCTTTTGTCTTAAATCCCTTTTGTTTATGTTTGTTCTAATATTTATGGTATTTTTCCTTTGAGACCTTTGGGTTTACTTTCCTATTGTGTTTCTAGTTTTCTGAGGTGCTATGTTAGGTTCTTTGAGATCTTTTATGACAATGTAGGCATTTATCTCTATAAAATTTCTCCTTAGAATTTTATTTTCTGAATGTTATACAGAAGCTTTGGTAGGTTGTTTTGTTATTTATTTTGTCTCTAGATCACTTCTGTTTTTGGCTACCCTGAAATTCTTTCTCTCTTTCTTTCTTTCTTTCTTTCCTTCCTTCCTTCCTTCCTACCTTCCTTCCTTCCTTCCTTCCTTCCTTCCTTCCTTCCTTCCTTCCTTCCTTCCTTCCTTTCTTTCTTTCTTTCTGCCAGTTGCATGAAATTTGGGGGGGGGGTCGGGTAGGAACGGTGTCCTCGGTCCGGCTTGCACCCTCTCCAATCTCCAATCCGGACCTCTTGGGGATATCCGACTGTCGGTTTAGGCCCAGTCGGACATCCCTCTCGCAATCCGGGACCACTGGCTCCTAACTGCTTGTCTGCCTACCATCTTGACTGCTGCCTAAGCGCTCCCCTGCTGGCCTGATGGCCCCCAACTGGCCTCCTCTGATGGCCTCATGGCCCCCAACTACCCTGGCATGCCATTCGGATCACCCCTAACCATCTCTTCCTCGACCCCCACCACTGTGGCCTTTGACCTGAAGATGGCCAGTGTCCTGGTCTAATTAGGCTATTACTCTTTTATTAGTATAGATTACATATTACTTTAATATCTCATTTCCCAATATATGACAGTCACTTTTTAAAGTATGTTTAGACTGCCTGGCTGGTGTTTCTCAGTGGTTGAGCATCAACCTATGAACCAAGAAGTCACAGTTGGATGCCTGGTCAGGGCACATGCCCGAATTGCAGGCTAGATCCCCAGTGTTGGGTATTTTCCAAAGGAGAAAGCCGATCAGTGATTCTCTTTCATCGTTGATGTTTCTATCTTTTTCTCCCTCTCCCTTCCTCTCTAAAATCAACAATAAAAATATATTAAAGTGTGTTTAGGCTAAAAATGTACAGTCTTTTGGAATTACCCAAACAATTCAAATATTTGTAGAAAAAGTAAACACCAACTTTTTCTTTTTCTTTTTTTTTTTTTAATATATTTTATTGATTTTGTACAGAGAGCAAGGGAGAGGGCTAGAGAGTTTGAAACAGCGATCAGCTGCCTCCTGCACACCCCTCACTGGGGATATGTACGGAACCAAGGTACATGCCCTTGACCAGAATCGAACCTGGGACCCTTTAGTAGGCAGGCCAACGCTCTATCCACTGAGCCAAACTGGTCAGGGCTATTTTTATTTATTTATTTATTTATTTTAAATATTTTATTGATTTTTTTACAGAGAGGAAGGGAGAGGGATAGAGAGTTAGAAACATCGAAGAGCGAGAAACATCGATCAGCTGCCTCCTGCACACCCCCACCTGGGTATGCGCCCGCAACCCAGGTACATGCCCCTGACCGGAATTGAACCTGGGACCCTCAGTCCACAGGCCGACGCTCTATCCACTGAGCCAAACTGGTCAGGGCAACTTTTTCAATAGTTTATCAGTATAACTACTGAGTCCGGAAACTATGAGAATAACAAAAGACCTACTGTTTTACTTCCTCATAAATTCTGGTTATGGAATCATAAATGGTACTCCATTTGAGGTGATATTTTATGCAAAATATTTGGTGAATTATACTGAATTGTTAGTATGATTTCTTCAGAGTTCTTAATCAGAATAAATCCTCTTTCATTTTTCAGAGTTGCTGAGTGGTAGAATTGGATTTTTTCTTTTAAAATATATTTTATTGATTTTCCACAGAGAGGAAGGGATAGAGAGTTAGAAACATCCATGAGAGAGAAACATCGATCAGCCGCCTCCCGCACATCCCCCACTGGGGAAGTGCCTGCAACCAAGGTACATGCCATTGACTGGAATCAAACCCAGGACGCCCCAGACCATAGGCCGATGCTCCATCCACTGAGCCAAACCAGTCAGGGAAGAATTACATCTTGATGGCACTGTTTATCTTCAGAGGGTAATATGACATAATGGAGATGAGCATGGACTCTGAAGTTGAGGAACCCAAGCTCAAATAAGAAGCAACTTTCAGCCGAAAACCGGTTTGGCTCAGTGGATAGAGCGTCCGCTTGTGGACTGAAGGGTCCCAGGTTCGATTCCGGTCAAGGGCATGTGCCTGGGTTGCGGGCACATCCCCGGTGGGAGATGTGCAGGAGGCAGCTGATCAATGTTTCTCTCTCATCGATGTTTCTAACTCTCTATCTCTCTCCCTTCCTTTCTGTAGAAAATCAATAAAATATATTTAAGAAAAAAAAAATGAAGCAACTTGCAGTGCTAGAAAAAACTTATATTTAACTCCTCCTGTGCATGAAACATAAATGTAGAGCTCAAACTTGTTTACATATGTAACACCCAATATAAGATGTAGAATCTTTTTCAAGATTTTAGAAGTTTCTTTCATCCCCCTTTCTGACGACTACCCTCAGAATTTCTTAATTTTCTGCCCTTTATAATCATTGATAGTACCATCAGTTCATGAAATTCATATCAGTGAATTTATATGATGTATTCTTATTTGTGTCTCATTTCTTTTGCTCAACACAATATCTATGAAATTATCCCATATTCTTCCTAGCATGATTTTATTCTTCTATAGCTGTGTAGTATTCTATTGATATTTACTACCATTCTTCCATTTTCCTGTAGGCAGATTTGTAAGTTGTTTCTAATTTGAAAATATTATGAATAAAGCTGTGCCAAATATCCTTTCACATGTGATTTTGAGGATCTAAATGCTCATGTCTTTTGGATATAATAAGAGCAGTAAAGTTAATGACCCATGATGTAGGCATATGTTTAATTTCAGTAGGTACAGTTTTGCACATCCTTTTATCCAAGTGATACAACCACCAGCAGTGAATGAGAGGTCCAGATCCTGCAATACTTCCCAGTAATTAGTATTATAAACCTATTTAATTTTAGCTATCCTGGTAAGTAAGTCATGGAGGAATAAATTTGAGTTTACCTGGATAGATGATACTGAATATATTTCATATATTTTTTGAGATTTGGATATTATCCTTTTTCAATTCTTGTTTACATTTGTGTTCTCTTTTCTGAGGAGCCTTGATTTTCCCCATATTGCTGAAGGATATTTTCTCTGGAAATAGGACTCTGTTGACAGTTCCTTTAATTTTAGACTTTATGGTTTCTAATGGAAAACCTGTTGTCATGAGAATTACTTCCTCCTTATAGATGAAGTGCTATTTGTCATTCAGAACTTTTAAGATTTTTTATTTGTTTTCATTTTTCATAAATTTAACTATGATGTGAGTGTTGATATCTTTGGGTTTATCTCATTTTGTATTTGCTGACCTTCTTAAAATTGAGGATTTCTGTCTTTTGACCAATTGGAAGCGTTTTTCAGCCATTATTTCTTCAAGTACTCTTTCAGCTGCATCTTCTTTCATGTCTTCCTGGACTCCAAATGTTACAATTTTATTTTGTGGTGATTTGTTGTTGTTGTTGTTGTTGTTGTTGTTATGACTCCACTGGTTCCTGTGGTTCTGATCTTTTTCTGTTGCTGTTTTCAAGCCCATTTTCTCTGTATTCTCATTGGATATTTTTATTGTTAAATTTTCTAGTTCCCTGAGTGTTTCCTCTGTTCCATCCATACTGTTTTGAGCCTATTCACTGAGTTACTTATTTCAGTTATTATAGTCTTCTGTACTATAGTTTTCATCTGGTTTTTCTTTATAGCTTCATTTTCTTTGCTGAGACTTTCTATTTACTTGCCATAACTTGCTTTTTCCCCATTTAATGATGTTCAGAATCACTCATGTAAAGATTGTTTTGATGGCTGCATTAAACTTATTATCAAATAACTCTGTCATCACTAATAGTGTTAGTTTCTATTATCTCTTTTATTCAGTTTTAGATCTTTCTGCTTCTTTGTATGAATAATTTCATAATTGAAACTTAGACATTTTGAGCATTATGAAACTCTGGATCTTGTCAAGCCCATTTTATCTGACTTGCTTTGTTATTGCTCTGGTAATGGCAGGGTGAAATGCCATCTCATTATTTCAAGAAGAGAGTAGAAGTCCAGGTTCCCCACTTGGCCCAAGTTTTGTAGGTGTGTGTGTTGGCGCAGGCATGAAGGGGGAGGGAGATGGGTAATCATTTTGTTATGAGATGGTGGGAGTTCTGGCTCCCTACTATTCTTCTGCCAATATCTCCCCAGTTGGAGGGATAGGTCTTCCTTGTTTCTATATCTTTTGGTTTCCACTTACATGACCTGGGACTGACTCCCACCTGTGACTCCTGCCTGGCCCTGCCGGCCCACCAGCCTCGGCAGTCAGTGCTGGGTCATGTACCCAGCACTTACTTCAGGATTGAGTTCCGGTGTTCGGTTGTCAGTTTGGTCGTTTAGGCCTTCAGAACCCCTAGCTGTTTATATAATTAGATTCCTTTTACATGGAGAGAAGAGAAATGGAGAAAGAGAGAGAGTGAGAGAGAGGTGGGGAAGAAACATCAATCAGCTCCCTTCTGCACACATGTAAACCGGATATGAAAGCCTCATTCTGAAATGTGCCCTAACTGAGAATTCAACCCTCCAGCCTTCGATACACTAGAGGATGCTCTTACCAACTGAGCCACATTGGCCAGGGCATTCTGTGGGTTTTTTTTTAAATGTCCAGGTTTTTAGAGAACAGGCTACTAGGATCAATGAGGATAGAAGCACAGTGGCTGATAGTGGTAACGCTAACCCTTTATTTTTATTTATTTATTGAAATATATTTTTATTGATTTCAGAAGGGAGAGAGAGGGAGCAAGAGATAGAAACATCAATGATGAGAGAGAATCATTGATTGGCTGCCTCCTGCACGCCCCCCAGCAGGGACCGAGCACCCAACCTTGTCATATGCCCTTTCCCGGAATGGAACCTGGGACCCTTCAGTCTAAAAGCTGATGCTCTATCCACTGAGCGAAACCAGCTAGGGTTAACCCTTTTGTTTTAATACATTTTTATTGATTTCTCAGAGGAAGGGAGACAGAGAAAGAGAGACAGAGAGAGAGAGAAACATTAATGATAGGAGAGTATCACTGGTCAGCTGCCTCCTGCATGCCCCCTTACTGGGACCGAACCCACAATAAACTGGACCCGTGCCCTTGACTGGAATGGAACCTAGGACGTTTCAGTCCCCAGGCTTACACTCTATCCACTGAGTAAGCCAGCTAGGTCTGACCCTTGCTGTATTTATTTATTTTCTTAGTCAATTATTATTAACCTTTATTGTTGACCTGAGGTATCTTCAAATGTGTTTGCTTACTCAGTTTCCTGTCATCCTTTCTATGCAGTTGTCCTTATTTGGTATTCTGTATTACTGTGTATCTTCATGATACTCTTATTACCATTTCCTGTGGGATGTTTTTCTCATGAGTAGCTGTGTACTTACTCTTGAATGGGGAAAGTTTCTCTATCTCTGATTCTGCCATCTTGCTGATGTCAGTCTCCTAGGCCTTTTGCCCGTCATCTCAATTGTCCTTTGTTGTTCTACCACAGTGTTGAAAATCCATCTTTTTAGTTTTTCTTTTAAGATTTGCATCATTTATCCCATGCAGTGGCTCAACTGGGATTTAGGAGGCAGAATCCTTTGTATATCACAGGAGAAACATGACTTTATCACTGACAGGCTAGACCAGCCGTGGGCAAACTACAGCATGTGGGCCGGATCCGGCCCGTTTGAAATGAATAAAACTATTGAAAAAAAAGACGGTATCCGTTAATATAATGATGTTTACTTTGAATTTATATTAGTTCACACAAACACTCCATCCATGCTTTTGTTCCGGCCCTCCGGTCCAGTTTAAGAACCCATTGTGGCCCTCGAGTCAAAAAGTTTGCCCACCCCTGGGCTAGACCCAGAGGCAGTCTTGCCTTGGTGAAGGACTGCGGGGGCGGTTTTAATGTCTGGGCTTTGCTACATTCATAACTAGGAACCCATTTTGTTCAACAATGTTTTGTTACCATTGCCCACTCCTCACCCAATTCTACTTCTTCTTGCTTAATGCTGACACTTTTCAGTTTGTTTGTTTTTTTATTTTTTAAAATATATATTTTATTGATTTTTTTTACAGAGAAGTGAGAGGGATAGAGAGTTAGAAACATCCATGAAAGATATCGATCAGCTGCCTCCTGCACGCCCCCAACTTGGCATGTGCCCGCAACCAAGGTACATGTCCTTGATCGGAATCGAACCTGGAACTCTTCAGTCCGCAGGCCGATGCTCTATCCACTGAGCTAAACCGGTTCGGCACTTTTCAGTTTTAATAGTGATCATTCTGTTGGGATTCCCAGCCTGTGGATAACTTTAACCTCTGTAAACTTTGAACTCTACCTCTTTCATACATCTCGCTTTACTGCACTCCAATATTGTTCCGTGCCTGCAGGCATTACAGTGCACATGAATTATTACATTGACGCTGAACATCACATGCTCTAATAGGATTGATCATTTATGGTTTTGAACACACTGGAATTATTCTACACAGACTCACATTGCCAGCATGAAAGGTCTTAAAGGAAGCCATTTGTGGAGTAATAACGGGCAGACCCTGCCTCTCTTCTTTTTGTGCCAGCCTATGCTTCTGTCCTCTCTTGGTGAGATTTTCTTCATTCAGTGACCTTTTGAGTCATGTTATATATATAACAGCCATTTCCTGAGAGTTTGACGCCATCGTCTTGAAAATCATTGTATGAAATCATGTCCAGGCTCTAACCGGTTTGGCTCAGTGGATAGAGCATGGGCCTGTGGACTGAAACGTCCCAGGTTCAATGCTGGTCAAGGGCATGTACCTTGGTTGCAGGCAATCCCCAGTGGGGGTGTGTGCAGGAATCGGCTGGTCGATCTTTCTCCTGTTTCTGACTTTCTATCCCTCACCCTTCCTCTCTGTAAAAAATGAATAAAATATATTTAAAATAAAAAAAGAAATCATGTTCAGACATGACAGATAAACATCTGTGTTGAAGATATTCTGTTTTTATCAGGTCAACATGCACTTCACCTACATTTCCTTTTGTTCAGGTTGCTGCTGTGGAGAAGACAATGTGGAGGCCCCGACGGAACAAAAGGTTTCTGTTAGATTGTCACAGGCAAGGAATCCCAACTTACCGTTGTCTTCCCAGAGGAGTCACCCCTGTGAGAGTTGTGGGCTAGTCCTGGGAAACATTTTCCGCGTGATGGAGCTGCAGGGAACACAACACAGACAGATACTGTTGAGGTGTGGAGCGTGTGCAAAAAGATTTTCTTTGTGTGCAAAATTTCACGAGCAGCATGAGAGAGAGCAGACTTACATCAGAGGTTTGGAAAGGATGTCACTTGCAAACAGCTGCAATTTCAGTGTGTCCCAGAATCATTTCACCAGTGTGGAGGTTGGGCAGAGTGTCTTTACTGAATCTGGACATTTCCACCTAAAGGCTACGCAGACCGGGGACAGTCCAACTGCTATTTTGATGCGTGGGATGACGTTTCAAAGTAGAAAAAATTATTTCAGCCGAAAAGGATGTAAGAAAGATATTAGTTGCACCCACACGTTTACTGAGGAAAAAGATTTCCATCTTGGAAGTGGGTGTTGTGTGCGCTCTGAATGTGGAAAATATTTTACCACATTTTCTGGCTTTCATTATCAACAGAGAGGTCACACTGGAAAAAAGCATTACAAATTCAGTGAAAGTGGGAAATCTATTACCTCTAAGAACATCCTTCAGCAACATCAGAGAGTTCATATGGGAGAAAAGCCTTATAAATGCAGTGAATGTGGGAAATCTTTTTCCCGGAGCATTGCCCTTCGTTACCATCAGACAGTTCATATAGGAGAAAAGCCTTATAAATGCAGCGAATGTGGAAAATCTTTTAAAGGTCGAAAAAGTCTCCTATATCATCAGAGAGTTCACAGTGGAGAAAAGCCTTACCAATGCAGTGAATGTGGGAAATCTTCTATCCAGAACATTAATCTTCGTTTTTATCAGAGAGTTCATACAGGAGAAAAGCCATATCAATGCAGTGAATGTGGAAAATCTTTTACCACTAAAAGTGTTCTTGATCGACATCAGAGAGTTCATACGGAAGAAAAGCCTTATAAATGTAGTGAATGTGGGAAATATTTTACCCAGAGCACTCAGCTTCGTCGTCATCAGGCAGTTCATACGGGAGAAAAGCCTTATAAATGCAGCGAATGTGGAAAGTCTTTTAAAGGTCGAAAAAGTCTCCAATATCATCAGAGAGTTCACACAGGAGAAAAGCCTTACCAATGCAGTGAATGTGGGAAATCTTTTACCCAGAGCACTAAGCTTCGTCGTCATCAGGCAGTTCATACAGGAGAAAAGCCTTATCAGTGCAGTGAATGTGGGAAATCTTTTACCCAGAGCACTACCCTTCGTTACCATCAGACAGTTCATACAGGAGAAAAGCCTTATAAATGCAGTGAATGTGGAAAATCTTTTATCACTAAAACCGTCCTTGATGGACATCAGAGAGTTCATACAGGAGAAAAGCCTTATAATTGCAGTGAATGTGGAAAATCTTTTACCACTAAAAGAACCCTTGATCGACATCAGAGAGTTCATACGGGAGAAAAGCCTTATCAATGCAGTGAATGTGGGAAATCTTTTACCCAGAGCACTACCCTTCGTTACCATCAGACAGTTCATACAGGAGAAAAGCCTTATAAATGCAGTGAATGTGGAAAATCATATAAAAGTAGCAAAGGGCTCCAATATCATCAGACAGTTCACAGTGGAGAAAAGCCATATCAATGCAATGAATGTGGAAAATCGTTTTCCACTAACACTGACCTTCATAGACATCAGAGAGTTCATACGGGAGAAAAGCCTTATCAGTGCAGTGAATGTGGGAAATCTTTTGCCCGGAGCACTGCCCTTCGTTACCATCAGACAGTTCATACAGGAGAAAAGCCTTATAAATGCAGTGAATGTGGAAAATCTTTTAGACATAGAAAAAGTCTCTTATATCATCAGAGAGTTCACACTGGAGAAAAGCCTTACCAATGCAGTAACTGTGGGAAATCTTTTACGCGGAGCACTCTGCTTCGTCGTCATCAGGCAGTTCATACAGGAGAAAAGCCATATCAGTGCAGTGAATGTGGAAAATGTTTTACCACTAAAACCCTTCTTGATCGACATCGGAGAGTTCATACAGGAGAAAAGCCTTATAAATGCACTGAGTGTGGTAAATCTTTTACCCAGAGCAGTACCCTTCGTTACCATCAGACAGTTCATACAGGAGAAAAGCCTTATAAATGCAGTGAATGTGGGAAATCTTTTAAACATAGAAAAAGTCTCCTATATCATCAGAGAGTTCATACAGGAGAAAAGCCATATCAATGCAGTGAATGTGGAAAATCTTTTATCACTAAAACCGTCCTTGATGGACATCAGAGAGTTCATACAGGAGAAAAGCCTTATAAATGCACTGAGTGTGGGAAATCTTTTACCCATAGCTCTGCCCTATGTCATCATCAGAGACTTCATACAGGAGAAAAGCCATATATATGCAGTGAATGTGGAAAATCTTTTACCACTAAAACAATCCTTGATCGACATCAGAGAGTTCATACAGGAGAAAAGCCTTATAAGTGCACTGAATGTGGGAATTCCTTTAAAAAGAGCAGTGGTCTTCAGGATCATCAGAGAGTTCACACTGGAGAAAGCTATTAAGAGTGTAATTAATGTGAGGTATCTCTCAGCCAAATTTCTAAATTCCCTCTCCGCATAAGAGTACAAATGTGAGAAATTTCTTACATGTGTAGGAAATGTAATTTCTTCGGTCTTAACAATAGTACAAGAAAATTTGTGAGTCCTCATTTTTCTGAATTGTATCATACATTTAATCACCTACATTATGCAAAGTTCCCATAAGTGTTTTTGCTGTTGTGTTTCTGTGTTTTCATGTTAGAACACTATGTAATTATGTTGCACGTTCTAACATACAGGATGTACTGCCAGATCTGTGTCACTGCATATTTCTGTTGCTGAAGGTAATTCACCTGAACCACCTGTAAGGTCCCTACAGATGGCATCAGTCACCGTCCTCCTGTCCCCAGGGAAGCTAAGTCAGACTCTGATTTGTTGACGGAAATGAGGAATACCTGAGTCCTGAGTTCTTTCCTCCTTCCCTGTCTTGTGTTGCCAAATAGGTCTCAGTACAGTTGCCGCAGTAAACATGTTGCAGAGGGACTGCCATTTTCAGGGACACACTTTCCCTAGATGCTAATGATGAGTTTATTGTGTGCCTAAGTCATCAACGGAAGAACTGCCAGTGTCATGTCTGTATGGATTGTAAAATAATGAAGGCTTTTTCTTAAGACTTCTTTAATTTCTGGTGTTCTGTTTACTCAATAGGTTAGTTTAATAAGGAGATTTGGGCTTTCCAAGCATGAAGAGGTGAAAAACTTTTAGGGGTCTCAAACATTTTTCCCATGGGGCAACAGTATTGTTCAGAAATTAGTTGAGCAGTTTTTGGCAAATTTACACTGCTGCCCATATTTTCCTAGGAAACACTGTGGACACTCTACTTCTCATGTGAATATGGATGCTTTGACACATAGAGATCACTCCAAAGAGAGGGTAGCTGTGACAACCTCAAGTGTGTCTAGAAACATGAATTTTTTTCTTGTTTGCAAGCGATGCCAATACCTGTGAAGTGAATCTCTTACCCAGGTCTTGCAGAGGGCCTCGTGCCCTAATGCCTACAATATTACGGGTGATGGTCACTGGTTTGAGGACCATCGCATTCAGGGGGAACCCTTTCACTACGGAAACACGGACCTCATTGTTGTTGGATGAGACTGCACCCCCTTAGATGGAATGGTCCTCACCAACTGTGCATCCCGGCATTATTTTTAGGAAAAGACTACAAGAGCTGTGTATAGACAGATCTGAGGGACTCCAGGCTTGTTTATCTTCTGTGAAGCAGTCATTGTCATTGATTACAATCAAGATGTTTTGATGCTCCTGTAGCTTCTCAGAAGTTCCCATCAGAGCCATTGGTGCGCTGGCATCAAAAGAAAGATGGAGACAACGGCTGTCTTTAGTCCAGGAATGTGGCTTTTGTGGGTTTGGGTGAAAGTTCTTCATTGTTTATTACATTTTCTGTCCCTAAGTTGAGACTCTCACCTAGAGGGCATAAGTACAGTAATTGAACATAGAGTTGCCAAACTTTTTCTTCCATAATACCATTGAACTATTTTTAACAGCTATAATGAGTAAATTACATGTGTTAAGTATAGTGTTTCATGAATCTTGAATGTGCATGAAACTGAAACCATCATTAGAGTCATAAAGCTGACCATATCTGTCTCTGTCTAATTGCATAATGACCGCTTAATCTGTCCCTCTTTTAAGCTGTTCACAGCTTTCCTAGTAACCATGGATTTACATTTCATTTTGATGGAGAACTTTATTTTTCTAAGTATTTTTCTGCATTAGTTTATGTTTCATAAATACTTGGAGATTTATTAAAGTTACACTAGTAACTGATCATTTTTGCGATAAATATTCTTATCCTTGATATATCTCCATCAGTTTGTCCATTTTAATAAATATTTGGTTATTTCTAATAAAGCTGGCACAAACATTTCTGTATAATTTTTTGTATGTATATAAGTGTTATTTACCTTTGTCAAAATTTCAGTGCATAGTCTGTGGTTTTTGAGTAGATGATTGTTTAAATTTACTGAGGTTAGCAAATTGTGATCTAAATGGAGTATACCACCAGGGCCGGTGTGGGTCAGTACTTGTCCATCATCTCGTGTAGCACAAGGTTGAGGATATGATTGCCAGTGGGGATATGTGCCTGTGTTATGGGCTAGATTCACAGAAGTGGGTGTGCAGGAGGTCACTGGCCAATATGGCACTCTTCCATCAATGTTTCTCTTTCTCCCTTCTCTCTCCAAAAATTAATAAACTATTCTTTAAAAATAAAAAATAAGCCTTTCCCTATTTGATTCTGAACAGTGGAGTGAGCGTCAGTCATTGAACTAAAGGGTCCCTGATTAGATTCTAGCCAAGGACACATGTCTGGGTTTGGGGCTGAATCTCAACTAGTGGGCCTGTGGGAGGTGCAATCAATGATTCTCTCTCCCTCTCCCTCTCCAAAAATCAATAAAATATGTTTAAAAACAAAAACCATCAGTGTCTATGAGCATTTCTCACTAAGAATGGAGTGACTCAACCAATAGCCGAGCTCTATGGTATGCTAATAAGTAATAAAGATTGTTTTTTAAGAAATAAATAAAATGAACCGTAACTGATTATACTTTTTTGCATTTGGCCAGTGGTGTGTGAGGGTTTCACATTCTTCACATCCTAGAGAATATTTTGTTTGGTCAATCATTATTTACTTAAAAATTTTATTTTGTAAGTTTGTCATGCTACCTCACTGTTTGTGTTTTTTCTAGAAATTTATGGTGAGTCTTTTCTCCAATATATATTTGCTGTGTCTGTATCTTTCTTAAAACCTCTGATCATATGTTCTGCCTAATGTTTTATGAGTTTTGACAATTTTCTTTAACAAAAAGACAATTGGATAACAAATGTGAATGTTAGAATTTCACTCATTTTGTGCCTTTTTGATTTAGGAAATAAATTTTTGTATTGATATAATGTGTTTTAATAATTTTTACCTGTTAAAAATATCTATTTTTAGAGATTTAAAAAATATTTTTTATTGATTTCACAGAGTAAGGGAGAGAGAGAATCATCAGTAATGAGAGAGAATCATTGATGGGCTGCTTCCTTCACGCTGCTGCTGGGAATGGACCCCGCAACCCAGGCATGTGCTCTGATGAGAAATCGAATGGGGCACATCTTTGTGCCTGTGCTGATGCTTAACCACTGAGCAACACCAGCTAGAAATTTTTAGTTTTTAAATAATAAGCACAATGCAGTGAACACTTTTAATTTTAACTCGCACTACTAACATTCCCCACCACCTTCAGAAGAGCAACTTTAGAAAACCTCAGGACAGGAACCCTTCAGTTCCCCACTGCCAACAAGCACCTCTGTGTGTAAGGGCTTTTAAGAAAAATCTGGGGCCTTTCTGAACCCGCTGACCCACTTGCAGGGAGGCAGTACTGTGGGCACTAAGGTCTCAGTGTTGGGTCTCCAACTGGAATCTCCAGGAGACTCACTGCAGCTCCCTGCGCCTCAGTTAGTTAAATGTAACATGACGCTGATATCGGACTTAGCTAGGACTGTGAGAATCAATAAAAGTTACAAAGTTGGTACTTGCCAGGGCCAGGGTTCCAGAGATGACTTTTTGAGTATTTTTGTCTTTTAATTCTCACCAAAACCTGGAAAGTCTAAACTGGTATTGAACTGCTGGGAACATCTTCGATTACAGAAATGAGGAAGATTTTCCAAGTTTACTTAACAAACAATGCCAGGGCTGAACAGCAGACTCTGAGTGATGGGTGAATGATTACTCTGACCCATGTTTTTGTGATTACTCTGACACATTTTTGTGAAAGAGAGGGCTAATGGACTGCCTGGATAACAGAACCAAACAGCCCCGTTCACCTGCCTCCTTAGGCTTTTATTGAAACAACAGCTTGAATCAAAATTAACTATTAGATACTATCAGTAGCATCCTTGAGATCACACATGTGTCTGCAGCGTCCTTTAACAAAGGACTTCTAAAGACTAAGCATAAAGATTCTAGTAAATACCCAGGTGCTTGCATGTACACAGACTTGCTTCCTCACAAAACAAGAGTCAGATATAAAGGCTGGATTGCAACCTAGTGTTGGGCCTTGGATTGCCAGTGGGGAAAAGGGCCTGGCTGTGTGCTAGATCCCCAAAACGGTGTGCACAAGGGTAATAATTGAGGTTGCACTGTCATATTGATGTTTCTTTCCCTCTAATTCTCTAAAAATCACTACAATATTCTTTTAAACTAAATAAAAATTGATTGTATATTTTTGCATTATACTAGCAGTATATGAGGGATTCATTCTCCACATCCTAGAGAATATTTTCTTTGGTCAATCATTCTTTTTTTGTTTGTTTTTAACCCTCAACCTCTGATTTTTCCATTGATTTTTTAAAAAATATATTTTATTCACTTTTTACAGAGAGGAAGGGAGAGAGAGAGAGAGAGTTAGAAACATTGATCGCTGCCTCCTGCACATCTCCCACTGGGGATGTGTCCGCAACCCAGGTACATGCCCTTGACCGGAATCGAACCTGGGATCCCTCGGTCCACAGGCCGACGCTCCATCCACTGAGCCAAACCGGTTTCGGCTCCATTGATTTTTAGAGAGTGTTAGGGAGGTGGAGAGACACACAGAGAGAAATATCTGTGTGTGAGAAACAAATCATTTGGTGGACTCCCACACATGCCCTGACCTGGCTGGGTTTTGAGCCCCCATGAGGTACAGGCTCTTGAGCAGAATGAAAGCCTTGACCCCCTCAGTCCACAGGCCAAGGATCCATATTTGAGCTAAACTATTTGTTGTATAGATGGCTATTATGTTGGCACCATTCAAGGTTTGGAAAGTGGGCATCTGCACCTGAGGTAAAGATTGTGGATCTAGGGTCTCACAACCTTGCTTGGAAATAATTATTTCACCTATTCATGAAGTTACAGTGTCTGCATGCAGAAAGAACATGATTTATGGAAGAGCATATTGCTAGAGCAAACTATAGAAAGGCATAATGGAGTTATACAATGAGCAGTATTTATATAGCTAGAAGACCAGAGGCTCTATGAAGGCTGACAGCAGGTAGGTCTGAATAGGTGGTAAATTAAAGACACTGATTCCCAAGAGGTGAGATAATTAACTTTAGATATGGCTCTGCTGAAACACTGGCTACCAGAAAATTATTTTTCCTACAAATATGCGGCCTCCTCATTCGCGACAACTTGAGGAAAATACAGTGAGCTGAGAAAATACAACACGGTGTGAGCAGAAGAATTTAAACATCATTTAAATGATGGCTTCAACCATCATTTACTAAGGATCCCATCTGCTTCTGAGGCTGAACTGTCACAGCAGTGCATAAAGATGTGTTTTTAACAGGCATGTTCAAAGGCTTTATGGAATGAGGAGCAAATCATTGAAAAAGAAAATATTCCTGCCCTGACCGGTTTGGCTCAGTGGCTCAGTGGATAGAGCATAGGCCTTCAGACTGATGGTGTCCCAGTTTCGATTCCAGTCAAGGGCATGTACCTTAGTTGCAGGCACATCCCCAGTAGGGGGTGTGCAGGAGGCAGCTGATTGATGTCTCTCTTTCATCGATGTTTCCAATTCTCTATCCCTCTCCCTTCCTCTCTGTAAAAAATCAAGAGAATATATATATATATTCTATATGATAGTGAATCATTTGGTGATGGGCTATAGAGATTTGAAATGAGCAGCCCTCAGGAATGACTATCATTGGATTTGAGAATGTTAAAGCGCACATTGAAAGGAAGTGAGATTTGATTTTATCATGAAGATGTTTTATGGACAAGAGGGCACTGTACAGGGTTCCCAAGTCAGAAGTTTTGTTGTTGTTGCAAAAACCGGTTTGACTCAGTGGATAGAGCGTCGGTCTGTGGACTGAAGGGTCCCAGGTTCGATTCTGGTCAAGGGCATGTGCCTTGGTTGCGGGCACATCCCCAGTGGGAGGAGTGCAGGAGGCAGCTGATCAATGTTTCTCTCTCATTGATGTTTCTAACTCTCTATCTATCTCCCATCCTCTCTGTAAAAAAATCAGTAAAATATATATATATATATATATTTTTTAAAATGTTGGCTTTATTTTATTTTTTTATATATTTTATTGATTTTTTACAGAGAGGAAGGGAGAGAGATAGAGAGTTAGAAACATCGATGAGAGAGAATCATCGATCAGCTGCCTCCTGCACATCTCCTACTGGGGATATGCCCGCAACCCAGGTACATGCCCTTGACCGGAATCGAACCTGGGACCTCTCAGTCCGCAGGCCGACGCTCTATCCACTGAGCCAAACCGGTTTCGGCCAGTAAAATATATTTATAAAAAAAAGTTTTGTTGTTGTTTGTTTTTATAAATCCTCACCTGAGGATTTTTTTCTATTAATTTTTAAATTTTTATGTATTATTTATTTTTAATTGATTTCAGAGAGGAAGTGAAAGAAATACACATCAATGATGAAAGAGAATCCTGCATGGGCTGTGTCCTGCACTCCCCATACTGGGTGGGGATGCAGCCCAGATCGCAGGCATGTCCCCTTGACCCAAATCAAACCTGGGATCCTTCAGTTCCAGGCAGATGCTCTATCCACTGAGGCAAACCAGGAAGGGCCCCGTGTGAGAACTTTGCAGAGAGTGTCAGACCACTCCTGTGATCATTTTTCCAGTTTCAGTGTGCTGGAGGTTAGTTTCGTTTAGAAGTTATTTCTAGCCCTAGCCAGTTTTAGATTTTTTTCAACTCCTCTACTACGTTACTTAGTTTTAATGCTGTATGACATGTTCCAATTGGGTTTATACTTCACTGTGTTTTTTGCTCTGAATTTTAAAAAGTAGTTTTTTATTGATTTCAGAGACGAAGGGAGAGGGAGTGATAGAAACATCAATGATGAAAGAGAATCATTGATCAGTGGCCTCCTGCATAACCCACACTGGGGATCAAACCCCTACTTCAGGCTTCTACCCAAAACAGAAATCAAACCCTAATCTCCTCTTTCATAGGTTGATGCTCGTACTGTAAGCCACACTGGGACGACTTGGTCCTAATTTTTAAGTAGTACAAGCTTCTTACAGACTTATGAATTTTAAAGATTCACTGCACATATGCATACCTATCATCATTTGTTATTTATAATATTTCATGTGGTTTTAATGTTCTGGAGCTATAGATACATAGCTCATCTTTCAGTATGAATATGTATTTCATTTACAGTAAGTATAATTTGTGAATATTTGTGCAATCTTATCTCATAGAGAATGCCTGAAACATCAACTCCGCTGATATCTTCAATAAGTCTCTAAGGGACGAATTGTCTTTCACTATGATAATTACAGTGGCATCTTCACATTAACAAAAACACCAGTTACTTTGCCAGAATTCAAGTTTCCCACTGTTTCAAAAGTGTATTTATCTTTATTGATGTTCAAGTAAAAATTAAACAACAGAATTTGATTTAATGTTTATATTAGGCATGTTAGTTCTTCTTTATTTCAAAGATATGTGCCACATTCTTCCCACCCCCTCTTTTTTTTGTACGTAGAATGGAAGAGAGAGTGAGAGACAGTGTAAGAAACATAGATGTGAGAGAGACAGATTGATTGGGAGCCTGGGCACTCACCCAGACCTCACTGGCACAGAGCCAGCAGCATAGGTACAAGCACTGGCAGAAACAGAGTCCAGGACCCTTCAGTCTGCATGTCAGAAATAAGGCGAGCCCCCGAATTCATGGGTCCTGGTAGAACATAAAACATACTCAGGAGCCAGGCAGCAAGGCTAACATCTTTTCTTCTATGCAGAAGGGTGCACACATAAGGCCTGGAAGCTCACCCACATGGAGCAGGTGTTCAGCTGGGCTTTATATTCCCTGAGGCATGTGAGCTGTCCCTTGCTCTTGATCGGAGCTAAGGGGCAGCTTCCAGAGGAGCTACAAGCCATTTGGCCAACATGGCAGTGCCAAGTCCTGCCGTCCATCTAACATGGCGGCTGTCTAAACTGTTCTCTGACAGAAAATATAACTTGTTTATACTCACATCTGTCGTCCATGCTGTAACCACCAATTAAACTGGATAGGTCTGTGGAATATTCTTGTGTACTATTGGTAACATACATCTATGGCGGTGTGAGTACGTCATTTGTGTCCGAAAATTCTCCAGACTCTGTAATTCAGGCAAACCTCTATAGCAGTGATGGCGAACCTCTGACAGGCGTGTCAGAGGTGACACGCGAACTCATTTTTTCGGTTGATTTTTCTGTTAAATGGCATTTAAATATATAAAATAAATATCAAAAATATAAATCTTTGTTTTACTATGGTTGCAAATATCAAAAAATTTCTCTATGTGACACGGCACCAGAGTTAAGTTCGGGTTTTTCAAATTGATGACACGCCGAGCTCAAAACGTTCGTCATCACTGGGCTATAATATGACGAACTGCATTGGTCTCACAGATAATGAGTTTTCATAAAAAGGACCCCCAGTATCTTTAACAGGAAAAATGACTCCTTTCTAGCTATTTTCAAGATGTCTCTTATCTGAGGAAGGTCATTTCCCAGCCTCCCTACCGGGAGATGTCGCTGTTGTCCTTGGAGCTAGATGGAAAAACCTTCCACCACCATCTTGTGGACGCTGGAACCTACATTACCCAGAAGGCCTTGTGAGGACTACCGCCAGCTTAGGCAATGAAGGGTCAGAAAACGGCTTCCTCTTTCGTCACCCGGACCCTGAGGAAGGAGGAGGGGAGAGAGGAGTGTTGTGGCTTCTGAGGACACAGGAAATGCAGGGCCCAGTGGACAGGGGTGACTCGTATCTGAAGTCCCCCTGCGGACGTGGGCTCTGAGTATAGAAACCAAGGTCCGAGGCGGCAGGGAGGATTTCAGAGCCGCATGCCCTGCTTTCCCCAGGCTGTGGGGTCCACGAGGAATTGGGTTGTGGTAGATCCTTCTGAACCCTCAGAAGCTCTCTCTGGATTCCATGTGCTAACTTCATGGGTGAGTCCAGAGAGGTCCACAGTGTGGAGCAGGAAGGTGGCAGAGCTGAGGCAGTGAACCTGGGGTCTGAAGTTGTGATGGGGGTAGATATTACACAGTGGTGTGCACATGTGGAGGAAGTGAGCTGATGGTACTGGAAAGCTGGTATTGGGACTTTAAAATATTTATTTTTTTATATTGATTTCAGAGAGGAAGGGAGAGGGGGAGAGAGAGAGATAGAGAATGAATCATCCATAAGCTGCCTCTGGAAGCCCCGTACTGGGGATGGAGTCTTCAACCCGGCCATGTGTCCTTCCTTGATTAGAAACCAACCAGGGATCCTTCAGTGCACAGTCCAAACCTCTGTCCACTGAGACAAACCAGCCAGGGCTGGTACTAGGACTATAGGATGAAGCATAAAACCTTGGCTTTGTCCTGGAGGCATGATGTGGGAGACTGCAGTGGTATTGCTTGGCAGGAAGGCTGGGACCCTGCCTGCTTGGCCCAGAGCTTAGATCAGTGGTGGGCAAACTTTTTGACTCGAGGGCCACAATGGGTTCTTAAACTGGACCGGAGGGCTGGAACAAAAGCGTGGATGGAGTGTTTGTGTGAACTAATATAAATTCAAAGAAAACACCATTATATAAAAGGGTACGGTCTTTTATTTCAGTAGTTTTATTCATTTCAAACGGGCCGGATCCGGCTCCGGGCCGTAGTTTGCCCATGGCTGGCTTAGATGGTGTTTCTCTGGTGTCCCCCTTCTCAGCCAAACTGTTGCCGAGGGCAATCACAGTGAGTAATGGGACTGTGACGAGAGAGCAGCCTGCACTGGCATTAGGGCCTGGTGTCCACACTAAACTGGGGAGCACTGGAGGAGGTTGAGCATGGGAAAGATGTGTAAGGAGTAGGACTGCTAGTTCTCAAAGTTACAACCACGATTTCTATTTTCTCAATTCTGACAGGTTGGCGTGACCTTTGAGGACATTGCCGTGTACTTCTCCAGGGAGGAATGGATCCTACTTGATGAGGGTCAGAGACGTCTGTACCTGAATGTGATGCTGGAGAACTTTGAACTTAAATCCTCCCTGGGTAAGACCCTCACTCTCACCAGTGACCTGGACTTGGCTTTGCCATTTCCCAGGGCCCAGCCCCCAGGGTGTGCTCTGTCCTCCCAAGTAGACTGTGGTACTGCTTGATGTTTCCAGTTTCCTGGGAGTTGCTGTCTTGGGGAGGGTTGGTCTATTTCCACAGCTCTCTTCTATTCCTGAAGTCCCAATCCTCCCCGCTGTACTAAATTCCTAGGGAAGGACTTGTGGTTGGTACTGCTGTAGGCAGCCTATGGCATTCCACCTTGATTAGTGAAGAAAGCCTTTTCTATATTCATATTTGTGATGTATACGTATTTTTTGAATAATTGTATATCCTTATCCTCTTTATTAACTATGTTTGTTTTTTTGTTTTTTTTTTGGTTAAAGTGTCTTGAATACCTTGTATATTTTATATATTAATTGCTTACGACATACAGGAACACACTGTTGCACGTGCTCAATTGTGTTTTGCAGATATTACTCCCCCATACTCGCTTTTTTAGAAAGTCCTTGTTTTTGTCAACTCTGATTTCAGCAGGTCTAGTTCCACCTTGTTTCTAGCAAGCTCAGATGTTTGTTACTAGTGCTTAGCAATTACGTATTGTTAATGAAGTTATTTAGAGTTTGCTTTTGAAACAGTCATTGCATTGTTATTAGCCCGCAGTATTGTATTAACATACCTTCATTATTCCTGGGGCACTCCAACTAATTCTGTGAGTTTCGGTCTATATCAGAATATTCGCTTTATTGTGCTGATCAGAACGGAATCCACAATCCCTCCAAGCGATTCCTTCATATGGTTTGCAATTATTTTCTTCGGTTCTCTAGATTGCCTTTCATTTCATTTTGTTTATTGCTATTATGCAGTGAAGGCACTATTTTTCTTTATTTGTTGCAATCTGGACTGTTTATTTTTTTTCTATTTTGTGAGGTGGTTGGTTTCACCTGCAGGAAATCCTGTCCAAAAGAAACCTCCCAAACTTTTTCTCTAGGTTGTCCTGAGGAGTTTGAAGTTTTAGTGCTGACATTTAATTCTGTCCTGCAGGTTGAGTTAAATTTTATCATTGGTGTCCAGTTTTGTTGTTTTACATGTGAATGTTGATTTTTTACCAGCACCATTCATTGAAGGAATTATCTTTCCTTCCTTCTGTGGCTGCTGCTTTGTCAAAAATTACTTAAAGTCTGCGCCTAGGCTTATTTCTGTGTTTTTTGTCCTGTTCTGTTGATGTATGTGTCTGTGTTTCTCCAGCAACACACTGTTTGCTTTCTTTCTTTTTGTAATAAATTGAAGTCAGGAAGTGTGATGCCACCATCTTTGTTCTTGCTAAAGATTGCTTTTGTTAATGGAGGTCTTTTGATTCCATTGCAAGATTCTCCGTTCATCTCTTTGTAAAAAACCATTGGAGTCATTGGGAATGCATTTATTCCGTAGTTTGCCTTGTGTACTATAGCTATCTGCACGATATTTCATTTCCAGATCCATGAACACAGGTTGTCTTTCAACGTTATGTTTTCTTCCATTCCTTTCATCACTGTGTTCCAATATTCAATGTACAGATGTTTTCCATTTTGATTCAATTTCTTCCTGCTAAATTTATTGTTTTTGATGCTATTGTAAATTTAATGTCCTTCAACATTTTTCTATCAAAGTGTTTATTGTTAGTGTGTAGAAATTGAACTAATGTTTATATGTTTATTTTGCATCCTGTAACTTTTCTGAATTTAACTCTTTTTAAAAATATATTTTATTGATTTTTTACAGATAGGAAGGGAGAGGGATAGAGAGGTAGAAACATCGATGAGTGAGAAACATCGATCAGCTGCCTCCTGCACACTCCCCACTGGGGATGTGCCCACAACCAATGTACATGCCCCCGACTGGATTCCACCTGGGACCCTTCAGTCCGCAGGCCGACGCTCCATCCACTGAGCCAAATCAGGAAGGGCTGAATTTAATTCTTTTTTAAAAAATATATATATTTCATTGATTTTTTTAGAGAGGAAGGGAGAGGGATAGAGAGTTAGAAACATCGATGAGAGAAAAACATCGATCAGCTGCCTCCTGCACACCTCCTACTGGGGATGTGCCCGCAACCGAGGTACATGCCCTTGACCGGAATCGTACCTGGGGCCCTTGAGTCTGCAGGCCGAGGCTCTATCCACTGAGCTAAACAGGTCAGGGCTGAATTTAATTCTTTATTCTTGTATTAGCTTCACCCAAATAGAGCGGATATTTTTTCATTGATTGTTTTTTAGAGAGAGAGTGGGAGAGAAACATCGATTGTCTGCCTCCCATATGTGCCCCTACTGAGAAAGGGGAGTGGACCTATAACCCAGGTACCTGTCTTTGACTGGGAATGGAACCCTAGCCCTCCAGTGCACAAGGTAGCACTCCCATCAGTGAAGCACAGTGGCTAGGGGTATTTATTCTTGAAATTATTTATTTATAAATATATGTATTTTTTATTTCCTTGAGGAAGAGGAGAGAGAGATAAAAGCAACAGTGATGAGAGGGAGAGAGTCATTGATCAGCTGCCTCCTGCACGACCCCCCACTGGTGATTGAGCTCCCAACCAGTGCAGGTGTCCTAACAAAGAATCGAATTGTGATCGTCCAGTTCATGAGTCAGTGCTCAGTCAGTGAGACATACCAGGCAGCATTTACTTATTGATTTTAGAGACAGTAAGGAGACAGAGAAAGGGAGGGAAACACTGATCAGCTTTTCTACTCATCCATGCATTCCTTGATTGTCCCCTACATGTTCTCTGATGGGGGATCAAATCCACAACCTTGGTGCATCAGGACCACACACTCAACAACTAAGCCACCTGGACAGGATTCTGAAATTGTTTATTAATTTCAGGAGCTCATAGTGGGATTTTGAAAAATTTCTCTATGGAGCGTCATGTCATGTGCTAACATCAACATCTCTTATGATGCATTGTGAATCATAGTGACCGGTGTAATGTCTTATATTTCATGTCTTTTTATTTTAATATATTTTATTGATTTTTTACAGAGAGGAAGAGAGAGGGATAGAGAGTTAGAAACATCGATGAGAGAGAAACATCAATCAGCTGCCTCCTGCACATCCCCTCCTGGGGATGTACCCACAACCAAGGTACATGCCCTTGACTGGAATTGAACCTGGGACGCTTGAGTCCGCAGGCTGACACTCTGTCCACTGAGCCAAACCGGTTAGGGCTTTCATGTCTTTTTTAAAAATATATAAGTTATTGATTTTTTATAGAGAGGAAAGAGGAGGGATAGAAAGTTAGAAACGTTGATGAAAGAGAAAAATCAGTCAGCTGCCTCCTGCACATCCCCTACTGGGGATGTGCCCACAACCAAGGTATGTGCCCTTGATTGGAATCAAATCTGGGAGTGTTTAGTCCCCAGGCCGACACTCTTATCAACTGAGCCAAGCCACCAGTTAGGGCTCTTGCATTTGTTTTTTAACTTATTTGAGGCTTGGTTTTTGGTTGGTTTTGTTTGGTTGTTTTTGCTTTAGTGTAGCTAAACGATTGCACATTTTTATATATTTTTAAAATATACCTTATAGGTATTCCTTTCTTTTGTCTTAAATCCCTTTTGTTTATGTTTGTTCTAATATTTATGGTATTTTTCCTTTGAGACCTTTGGGTTTACTTTCCTATTGTGTTTCTAGTTTCCTGAGGTGCTATGTTAGGTTCTTTGAAATCTTTTATGGCAATGTAGGCATTTATCTCTATAAAATTTCTCCTTAGAATTTCATTTTCTGAATGTTATACAGAAGCTTTGGTAGGTTGTTTTGTTATTTATTTTGTCTCTAGATCACTTCTGTTTATGGCTACCCTGAAATTCTTATTTATTTATTTATTCATTTATTCATTCATTTATTTATTTCTAGAGGCCAGTTGCATGAAATTAGTGGCGGGGGGCAGGGACGATGTCCTCGGTCCTGCTTGCACTCTCTCTAATATGCAATCCGGACCTCTTGGGGATATCCGACTGCCGGTTTAGGCCCAGTCGGACATCCCTCTCGCAATCCGGGACCACTGGCTCCTAACTGCTTATCTGCCTACCATCTTGACTGCTGCCTAAGCGCTCCCCTGCTGGTCTGATGGCTCCCAACTGGCCTCCCCTGCTGGCCTCATGGCCCCCAACTACCCTGGCCTGCCATTCGGATCACCCCTAACCATCTCTTCCTCGACCCCCACCACTGTGGCCTTTGACCTGAAGATGGCCAGTCTCCTGGTCTAATTAGGCTATTACTCTTTTATTAGTATAGATTACATATTACTTTACTATCTCTATTCCAATATATGACAGTCACTTTTTAAAGTATGTTTAGACTGCCTGGCTGGTGTTTCTCCATGGTTGAGCATCAACCTATGAACCAAGAAGTCACAGTTGGATGCCTGGTCAGGGCACATGCCCGAGTTGCAGGCTAGATCCCCAGTGTGGGGTATTTTCCAAAGGAGGAAGCCGATCAGTGATTCTCTTGCATCGTTGATGTTTCTATCTTTTTCTCCCTCTCCCTTCCTCTCTAAAATCAACAATAAAAATATATTAAAGTGTGTTTAGGCTAAAAATGTACAGTCTTTTGGGATTACCCAAACAATTCAAATATTTGTAGAAAAAGTAAACACCAACTTTTTCAATAGTTTATCAGTATAACTACTGAGTCCGGAAACTATGAGAATAACAAAAGACCTACTGTTTTACTTCCTCATAAATTCCAGTTATGGAATCATAAATGGTACTCCATTTGGGTGATATTTTATGCAGAATATTTGGTGAATTATACTGAATTGTTAGTATGATTTCTTCAGAGTTCTTAGGATAAATCCTCTTTCCTTTTTCAGAGTTACTGAGTGGTAGAATTGGATCTTTTCTTTTAAAATATATTTTATTGATTTTCCACAGAGAGGAAGGGATAGAGAGTTAGAAACATCCATGAGAGAGAAACATCGATCAGCCGCCTCCCGCACATCCCCCACTGGGGAAGTGCCCGCAACCAGGGTACATGCCCTTGACTGGAATCAAACCCGGGACGCCCCAGACCATAGGCCGATGCTCCATCCACTGAGCCAAACCAGTCAGGGAAGAATTACATCTTGATGGCACTGTTTATCTTCAGAGGGTAATATGACGTAATGGAGATTAGCGTGGACTTTGAAAGTTGAGGAACCCAAGCTCAAATAAGAAGCAACTTCCAGTGCTAGAAAACACTTATATTTAACTCCACCTGTGCATGAAACATAAATGTAGAGATCAAACTTGTTTACATATGTAATACCCAATATAAGATGTAGAATCTTTTTCAAGATTTTAAAAGTTTCTTTCATCCCCCTTTCTGACGACTACCCTCAGAATTTCTTAATTTTCTGACCTTTATAATCATTGATAGTACCATCAGTTCATGAAATTCGTATCAGTGAATTTATATGATGTATTTTTTTAAAATATATTTTATTGATTTTTTACAGAGAGGAAGGGAGAGAGACAGAGAGTTAGAAACATCATTGAGAGAGAAACACCGATCAGTTGCCTCCTGCACAATCCCAACTGGGGATGTGCCGCAAACCGGGTACATGCCGTTGACCAGAATCGAACCCAGGACCCTCCAGTCCGCAGGCCGACACTCTATCCACTGAGCCAAACCGGTTTCGGCAGTATAATGTATTCTTATTTGTGTCTCATTTCTTTTGCTCAACACAATATCTATGAAATTATCCCATATTCTTCCTAGCATGATTTTATTCTTCTATAGCTGTGTAGTATTCTATTGATATTTATTCTTCCATTTTCCTGTAGGCAGATTTGTAAGTTGTTTCTAATTTGAAAATATTATGAATAAAGCTGTGCCAAATATCCTTTCACATATGATTTTGAGGATCTATATGCTCATGTCTTTTGGATATAATAAGAGCAGTAAATTTAATAACTCATGATGTAGGCATATGTTTAATTTCAGTAGGTACAGTTTTGCACATCCTTTTATCTAACTGATACAACCACCAGCAGTGAATGAGAGGTCCAGATCCTGCAATACTTCCCAGTACTTAGTATTATAAACCTATTTAATTTTAGCTATCCTGGTAAGTAAGTCATGGAGGAATAAACTTGAGTTTCCCTGGATAGATGATATTGAATATATTTCATATTTTTTGAGATTTGGATATTATCCTTTATCAATTCTTGTTTACATTTGTGTTCTCTTTTCTGAGTAGCCTTGATTTTCCCCATATTGCTGAAGGATATTTTCTCTGGAAATAGGACTCTGTTGACAGTTCCTTTATTTTTAGACTTTATGGTTTCTAATGGAAAACCTGTTGTCATGAGAATTACTTTTTCCTTATAGATGAAGTGCTATTTGTCATTCAGAACTTTTAAGATTTTTTTCTTTGTTTTTATTTTTCATAAATTTAACTATGATGTGGGTGTTGATATCTTTGGGTTTATCTCATTTTGTATTTGCTGTCCTTAAAATTGAGGATTTTTGTCTTTTGACCAATTGGAAGCATTTTCAGCCATTATTTCTTCAAGTACTCTTTCAGCTGCATCTTCTTTCATTTCTTCCTGGACTCCAAATGTTACAATTTTATTTTGTGGTGATTTTTTGTTGTTGCTGTTATGACTCCACTGGTTCCTGTGGTTCTGATCTTTTTCTGTTGCTGTTTTCAAGCCCCATTTTCTCTGTATTCTCATTGGATATTTTTATTGTTAAATTTTCTAGTTCCCTGAGTGTTTCCTCTGTTCCATCCATACTGTTTTGAGCCTATTCACTGAGTTATTTTTTTCAGTTATTATAGTCTTCTGTACTATAGTTTTCATCTGGTTTTTCTTTATAGCTTCATTTTCTTTGCTGAGACTTTCTATTTACTTGCCATAACTTGCTTTTTCCCCCATTTAATGATGTTCAGAATCACTCATGTAAAGATTGTTTTGATGGCTGCATTAAACTTATTATCAAATAACTCTGTCATCACTAATAGTGTTAGTTTCTATTATCTCTTTTATTCAGTTTTAGATCTTTCTGCTTCTTTGTATGAATAATTTCATAATTGAAACTTAGACATTTTGAGCATTATGAAACTCTGGATCTTGTCAAGCCCATTTTATCTGACTTGCTTTGTTATTGCTCTGGTAATGGCAGGGTGAAATGCCATCTCATTATTTCAAGGAGAGAGTAGAAGTCCAGGTTCACCACTTGGCCCAAGGTTTTTAGGTGTGTGTGTTGGCGCAGGCGTGAAGGGGGAGGGAGATGGGTAATCATTTTGTTATGAGATGGTGGGAGTTCTGGCTCCCTACTATTCTTCTGCCAATATCTCCCCAGTTGGAGAGATAGGTCTTCCTTGTTCTATATCTTTTGGTTTCCACTTACATGACCTGGGACTGACTCCCACCTGTGACTCCGGCCTGGCCCTGCCGTCCCACCAGCCTCAGCAGTCAGGATTGAGTTCCGGTATTTGGTTGTCAGTTTGGTCGTTTAGGCCGTCAGAACCCCTAGCTGTTTATATAATTAGATTCCTTTTTCATAGAGAGAAGAGAAATGGAGAAAGCGAGAGAGTGAGAGAGAGGTGGGGAAGAAACATCAATCAGCTCCCTTCTGCACACATGTAAACCGGATATGAAAGCCTCATTCTGAAATGTGCCCTAACCGAGAATCGAACCCTCCAGCCTTCGATACACTAGAGGATGCTCTTACCAACTGAGCCACAGTGGCCAGGGTATTCTGTGGGTTATTTTTTAAATGTCCAGGTTTTTAGAGAACAGGCTACTAGGACCAATGAGAATAGAAGCACAGTGGCTGATAGTGGTAACGCTAACCCTTTATTTTTATTTATTTATTGAAATATATTTTTATTGATTTCAGAAGGGAGAGAGAGGGAGCGAGAGATATAAACAGCAATGATGAGAGAGAATCATTGATTGGCTGCCTCCTGCACGCCCCCCAGCAGGGACTGAGCACCCAACCTTGTCATATGCCCTTTCCCGGAATGGAACCTGGGACCCTTCAGTCTAAAAGCTGATGCTCTATCGACTGAGCGAAACCAGCTAGGGTTAACCCTTTTGTTTTAATACATTTTTATTGATTTCTCAGAGGACGGGAGACAGAGAAAGAGAGTCAGAGAGAGAGAGAAACATTAATGATAAGAGAGTATCACTGGGCAGCTGCCTCCTGCATGCCCCCTTACTGGGACTGAACCCACAACAAACTGGACCCGTGCCCTTGACTGGAATGGAACCTAGGACGTTTCAGTCCCCAGGCTTACACTCTATCCACTGAGTAAGCCAGCTAGGGCTGACCCTTGCTGTATTTATTTATTTCCTTAGTCAGTTAGTTAATTATTATTAACCTTTATTGTTGACCTGAGGTATCTTCAAATGTGTTTGCTTACTCAGTTTCCTGTCATCCTTTCTATGCAGTTGTCCTTATTTGGTATTCTGTATTACTGTGTATCTTCATGATACTCTTATTACCATTTCCTGTGGGATGTTTTTCTCATGAGTAGCTGTGTACTTACTCTTGAATGGGGAAAGTTTCTCTATCTCTGATTCTGCCATCTTGCTGATGTCAGTCTCCTAGGCCTTTTGCCCGTGATCTCAATTGTCCTTTGTTGTTCTACCACAGTGTTGACAATCCATCTTTTTAATTTTTCTTTTAAGATTTGCATCATTTATCCCATGCAGTGGCTCATCTGGGATTTAGGAGGCAGAATCCTTTGTATATCACAGGAGAAACATGCCTTTATCACTGACAGGCTAGACCAGCCGTGGGCAAACTACGGCCCTTGGGCCAGATCGAGCCCGTTTCAAATGAATAAAACTAATGAAAAAAGAAGACCGTATCCGTTTATATAATGATGTTTACTTTGAATTTATATTAGTTCACACAAACACTCCATCCATGCTTTTGTTCCGGCCCTCCGGTCCAGTTTAAGAACCCATTGTGGCCCTCGAGTCAAAAAGTTTGCCCACCCCTGGGCTAGACCCAGAGGCAGTCTTGCCTTGGTGAAGGACTGTGGGGGCAGTTTTCATGCCTGGACTTTCCTACATTCATAACTAGGAACCCATTTTGTTCAACAATGTTTTGTTACCATTGCTCACTCCTCACCCAATTCTACTTCTTCTTGCTTAATGCTGACACTTTTCAGTTTGTTTGTTTTATTATTTTTTAAAATATATATTTTATTGATTTTTTACAGAGAAGGGAGAAGGATAGAGAGTTAGAAACATTGATGAAAGATATCGATCAGCTGCCTCCTGCACGCCCCCTACTGCGCATGTGCCCGCAACAAAGGTACATGCCCTTGACCGGAATCGAACCTGGAACCCTTCAGTCCGCAGGCCGATGCTCTATTCACTGAGGTAAACCGGTTCGGCACTTTTCAGTTTTAATAGTGATCATTCTGTTGGGATTCCCAGCCTGTGGATAACCTTAACCTCTGTAAACTTTGTACCTCTACCTCTTTCAAACATCTCGCTTTACTGCACTCCAATATTGTTCCGTGCCTGCAGGCCTTACAGTGCACATGAATTATTACATTGACGCTGAACATCACATGCTCTAATGGGATTGATCATTTATGGTTTTGAACACATTGGAATTATTCTACACAGACTCACATTGCCAGCATGAGGTCTTAAAGGAAGCCATTTGTGGAGTAATAACGGGCAGACCCTGCCTCTCTTCTTTTTGTGCCAGTCTATGCTTCTGTCCTCCATTGGTGAGACTTTCCTCATCCAGTGACCTTTTGAGTCATGTTATATATATAACTGCCTTTTCCTGAGAGTCTGACGCCATCGTCTTGAAAATCATTGTATGAAATCATGTCCAGGCTCTAACCGGTTTGGCTCAGTGGATAGAGCATGGGCCTGTGGACTGAAACGACCCAGGTTCAAATCCGGTCAAGGGTGTGTACCTTGGTTGCAGGCAATCCCCAGTGGGGGTGTGTGCAGGAAGCGGCTGGTCGATCTTTCTCTCTCATGTTTCTGACTTTCTATCCCTCTCCCTTCTTCTCTGTAAAAAATGAATAAAATATATTTTTTAAAAAGAAATCATGTTCAGACATGAGAGATAAACATCTGTGTTGAAGATATTCTGTTTTTATCAGGTCAACATGCACTTCACCTACATTTCCTTTTGTTCAGGTTGCTGCTGTGGAGAAGACAATGTGGAGGCCCCGACGGAACAAAAGGTTTCTGTTAGATTGTCACAGGCAAGGAATCCCAACTTACCGTTGTCTTCCCAGAAGACTCACCCCTGTGAGAGCTGTGGGCTAGTCCTGGGAAACATTTTCCGCGTGATGGAGCTGCAGGGAACACAACACAGACAGATACTGTTGAGGTGTGGAGCGTGTGCCAAAAGATTTTCTTTGTGTGCAAAATTTCACCAGCATCATGTGAGAGAGCAGACTTACATTAGAGGTTTGGAAAGGATGTCACTTGCAAACAGCTGCAATTTCAATGTGTCCCAGAATCATTTCACCAGTGGGGAGGTTGGGCAGAGTGTCTTTACTGAATCTGGACATCCCCACCTAAAGGCTACGCAGACCAGGGACAGTCCAACTGCTATTTTGATGTGTAGGATGATGTTTCAAAGTAGAAAAAATTGTTTCAGCAGAAAAGAATGTAAGAAAGATAATAGTTGCACCCACACGCTTATTCAGGAAAAAGATTTCCATCTTGGAAATGGGTGTGTGCGCGCTGAATGTGGAAAATATTTTACCCAATTTTCTGGCTTTCATTATCAACAGAGAGGTCACACTGGAAAAAAGCATTACAAATGCAGTGAATGTGGGAAATCTTTTACCTCTAAGAACATCCTTCAGCAACATCAGAGAGTTCATATGGGAGAAAAGTCTTATAAATGCAGTGAATATAGGAAGTCTTTTACTCAGAGCACTACCCTTCTTTTTCATCAGAGAGTTCACACTGGAGAAACACCTTATCAATGCACTGAATGTGGCAAAGCTTTAACCACTAAGACCCACCTTCATCGACATCTGAGACTTGATACAGGAAAAAAACTATATAAATGCACTGAATGTGGAAAATCTTTTACACGGAATACTGGTCTTCGTGATCATCAGAGAGTTCATACAGGAGAAAAGCCTTATCAGTGCAGTGAATGTGGAAAATCTTTTACCACTAAAAGAATCCTTGATCGACATCAGAGAGTTCATACGGGAGAAAGGCCTTATAAATGCAGTGAATGTGGGAAATCTTTTACCCTGAAAACTAACCTTCGTTATCATCAGACAGTTCATACAGAAGAAAAGCCTTATAAATGCAGTGAATGTGGAAAATCATATAAAAGTAGCAAAGGGCTCCAATATCATTGGACAGTTCACACTGGAGAAAAGCCTTTTCAATGCAATGAATGTGGAAAATCTTTTTCCACTAACACTGCCCTACATAGACATCAGAGAGTTCATACGGGAGAAAAGCCTTATCAGTGCAGTGAATGTGGGAAATCTTTTGCCCGGAGCACTGCCCTTCGTTACCATCAGACAGTTCATACAGGAGAAAAGCCTTATAAATGCAGTGAATGTGGAAAATCTTTTAAACGTAGAAAAAATCTCCTATGTCATCAGAGAGTTCACACTGGAGAAAAGCCTTATCAATGCAGTGAATGTGGGAAATCTTTTACCCAAGGCACTCAGCTTCGTCGTCATCAGGCAGTTCATACAGGAGAAAAGCCATATCAATGCAGTAAATGTGGAAAATCTTTTATCACTAAAACCATCCTTGATCGACATCAGAGAGTTCATACGGGAGAAAAGCCTTATCAGTGCATTGAATGTGGGAAATCTTTTACACAGAGCAGTACCCTTCATTACCATCAGACAGTTCATACAGTAGAAAAGCCTTATAAATGCAGTGAATGTGGAAAATCTTTTAAACGTAGGAAAAGTCTCCTATATCATCAGAGAGTTCACACTGGAGAAAAGCCTTTTCAATGCAATGAATGTGGAAAATATTTTTCCACTAAGACTGACTTTTATAGATGTCAGAGAGTTCATACGGGAGAAAAGCCTTATCAGTGCAGTGAATGTGGGAAATCTTTTACCCGGAGCACTACCCTTCGTTACCATCAGACAGTTCATACAGGAGAAGAGCCTTATAAGTGCAGTGAATGTGGAAAATCTTTTACCACTAAAACCGTCCTTGATCGACATCAGAGAGTTCATACAGGAGAAAAGCCTTATAAATGCACTGAGTGTGGGAAATCTTTTACCCAGAGCTCTACCCTATGTCATCATCAGAAACTTCATACAGGAGAAAAGCGATATATATGCAGTGCATGTGGAAAATCTTTTACCACTAAAACAGTCCTTGATCGACATCAGAGAGTTCATACGGGAGAAAAGCCTTATAAGTGCACTGAGTGTGGGAAATCTTTTAAAAAGAGCAGTGGTCTTCAGTGTCATCAGAGAGTTCACACTGGAGAAAGCTATTAAGAGTGCAATTAATGTGAGGTATCAGCCAAATTTCTAAATTCCCTCTCCGCATAAGAGTAGAAATGTCAGTTATTTCTTAGATGTGTAAGAAATGTAATTTCATAGGACTTAACAATAGTACAAGAAAATTTGAGAGTCCTCATTTTTCTGACTTGTATCATACATTTAATCACCTACATTATGCAAAGTTCCCATAAGTGTTTTTGCTGTTGTGCTTCTGTGTTTTTATGTTGGAACACTATGTAATTATGTTGCACGTTCTAACATACAGGATGTACTGCCAGATCTGTGTCACTGCATATTTCTGTTGCTGAAGGTAATTCACCTGAACCACCTGTAAGGTCCCTACAGATGGCATCAGTCACCGTCCTCCTGTCCCCAGGGATGCTAAGTCAGACTCTGATTTGTTGACGGAAATGAGGAATACCTGAGTCCTGAGTTCTTTCTTCCTTCCCTGTCTTGTGTTGCCAAATAGGTCTCATTACAGTTGGCCGCAGTAAACATGTTGCAGAGGGACTGCCATTTTCAGGGACACACTTTCCCTAGATGCTAATGATAAGTTTATTGTGTGCCTAAGTCATCAACGGAAGAACTGCCAGTCTCATGTCTGTATGGATTGTAAAATAATGAAGGCTTTTTCTTAAGACTTCTTTAATTTCTGGTGTTCTGTTTACTCAATAGGTTAGTTTAATAAGGAGATTGGGGCTTTCCAAGCATGAAGAGGTGAAAAACTTTTAGGGGTCTCAAACATTTTTCCAATGGGGCAACAGTATTGTTCAGAAATTAGTTGAGCAGTTTTTGGCAAATTTACACTGCTGCCCATATTTTCCTAGGAAACACTGTGGACACTCTACTTCTCATGTGAATATGGATGCTTTGACACATAGAGATCACTCCAAAGAGAGGGTAGCTGTGACAACCTCAAGTGTGTCTAGAAACATGAATTTTTTTCTTGTTTGCAAGCGATGCCAATACCTGTGAAGTGAATCTCTTACCCAGGTCTTGCAGAGGGCCTCGTGCCCTAATGCCTACAATATTACGGGTGATGGTCACTGGTTTGAGGACCATTGCATTCAGGGGGAACCCTTTCACTACGGAAACACGGACCTCATTGTTGTTGGATGAGACTGCACCCCCTTAGATGGAATGGTCCTCACCTAACTGTGCATCCCGGCATTATTTTGAGGAAAAGACTACAAGAGCTGTGTATAGACAGATCTGAGGGACTCCAGGCTTGTTTATCTTCTGTGAAGCAGTCATTGTCATTGATTACAATCAAGATGCTTTGTTGCTCCTGTAGCTTCTCAGAAGTTCCCATCAGAGCCATTGGTGCGCTGGCATCAAAAGAAAGATGGAGACAACGGCTGTCTTTAGTCCAGGAATGTGGCTTTTGTGGGTTTGGGTGAAAGTTCTTCATTGTTTATTACATTTTCTGTCACTAAGTTGAGACTCTTACCCAGAGGGCATAAGTACGGGGATTGAACATAGAGTTGCCAAACTTTTTCTTCCATAAAACCATTGAACCATTTTTAACAGCTATGATGAGTAAATTACATGTGTTAAGTATAGTGTTTCATGAATCTTGACATGTGCATGAAACTGAAACCATCATTATAGTCATAAAGCTGACCATATCTGTCTCTGTCTAATTGTATAATGACCTCTTACTCTGTCCCTCTTTGAACCTGTTCACAGCTTTCCTAGTAACCATGGATTTACATTTCATTTTGATGGAGAACTTTATTTTTCTAAGTATTTTTCTGCATTAGTTTATGTTTCATAAATACTTGGAGATTTATTAAAGTTACACTAGTAACTGATCATTTTTCCGATAGATATTCTTATCATTGATATATCTCCATCAGTTTGTCCATTTTAATAAATATTTGGTTATTTCTAATAAAGCTGGTACAAACATTTCTGTATAATTTTTTGTATGTATATAAGTGTTATTTACCTTTGTCAAAATTTCAGTGCATAGTCTGTGGTTTTTGAGTAGATGATTGTTTAAATTTACTGAGGTTAGCAAATTGTGATCTAAATGGAATATACCACCAGGGCCGGTGTGGGTCAGTATTTGTCCATCATCTTGTGTAGCACAGGGTTGTGGATACAGTCACAGTGGGGATATGTGCCTGTGTTATGGGCTAGATTCACAGAAGTGGGTGTGCAGGAGGTCACTGGCCAATATGGCACTCTTCCATCAATGTTTCTCTTTCTCCCTTCTCTCTCCAAAAATTAATAAACTATTCTTTAAAAATCAAAAATAAGCCTTTCCCTAGCCGGTTTTGAACAGTGGAGTGAGCGTCAGTCATTGAACTAAAGGGTCCCTGATTAGATTCTAGCCAAGGACACATGTCTGGGTTTGGGGCTGAATCTCAACTAGTGGGCCTGTGGGAGGTGCAATCAATGATTCTCTCTTCCTCTCCCTCTCCAAAAATCAATACAATATGTTTAAAAACAAAAACCATCAGTGTCTATGAGCATGTCTCACTAAGAATGGAGTGACTCAACCAATAGCGGAGCTCTATGGTATGCTAATAAGTAATAAAGATTGTTTTTTAAAAAATAAATAAAATAAACCGTAACTGATTATACTTTTTTGCATTTGGCCAGTGGTGTGTGAGGGATTCACATTCTTCACATCCTAGAGAATATTTTGTTTGGTCAATCATTATTTACTTAAAAATTTTATTTTGTAAGTTTGTCATGCTACCTCACTCTTTGTGTTTTTTCTAGAAATTTATGGTGATTCTTTTCTCCAATATATATTTGCTGTGTCTGTATCTTTCTTAAAACCTCTGATCATATGTTCTGCCTAATGTTTTATGTGTTCTGGCAATTTTCTTTAACAAAAAGAGACTTGGATAACAAATGTGAATGTTAGAATTTCACTCATTTTGTGCCTTTTTAATTTAGGAAATAAATTTTTGTATTGATATAATGTGTTTTAATAATTTTTACCTGTTAAAAATATCTATTTGTAGAGATTGAAAAAATATTTTTTATTGATTTCACAGAGGATGGGAGAGAGAGAATCATCAATAATGAGAATCATTGATGGGCTGCCTCCTTCACGCTGCTGCTGGGAATGGACCCCGCAACCCAGGCATGTGGTCTGATGAGAAATCGAATGGGGGACATCTTTGTGCCTGTGCTGATGCTTAACCACTGAGCAACACCAGCTAGAAATTTTTAGATTTTAAATAATAAGCACAATGCAGTGAACACTTTTAATTTTAACTCGCACTACTAACATTCCCCACCACCTTCAGAAGAGCAACTTTAGAAAACCTCAGGACAGGAACCCTTCAGTTCCCCACTGCCAACAAGCACCTCTGTGTGTAAGGGCTTTTAAGAAAAATCTGGGGCCTTTCTGAACCCGCGGACCCACCCGCAGGGAGGCAGTACTGTGGGCACTAAGGTCTCAGTGTTGGGTCTCCAACTGGAATCTCCAGGAGACTCACTGCAGCTCCCTGCACCTCAGTTGGTTAAATGTAACGTGACGCTGATATCGGACTTAGCTAGGACTGTGAGAATCAATAAACGTTACAAAGTTGGTACTTGCCGGGGCCAGGGTTCCAGAGATGACTTTTTGAGTATTTTTGTCTTTTAATTCTCACCAAAACCTGGAAAGTCTAAACTGGTATTGAACTGCTGGGAACATCTTCGATTACAGAAATGAGGAAGATTTTCCAAGTTTACTTAACAAACAATGCCAGGGCTGAACAGCAGACTCTGAGTGATGGATGAATGATTACTCTGACCCATTTTTGTGTGATTACTCTGACACATTTTTGTGAAAGAGAGGGCTAATGGACTGCCTGGATAACAGAACCAAACAGCCCCGTTCACCTACCTCCTTAGGCTTTTATTGTAACAACAGCTTGAATCAAAATTAACTGTTAGATACTGTCAGTAGGGTAAGCATCCTTGAGATCACACATGTGTCTGCAGCGTCCTTTAACAAAGGACTTCTAAAGACTAAGCATAAAGATTCTAGTAAATACCCAGGTGCTCGCATGTACACAGACTTGCTTCCTCACAAAGCAAGTGTCAGATATAAAGGCTGGATTGCAACCTAGTGTTGGGCCTTGGATTGCCAGTGGGGAAAAGGGCCTGGCTGTGTGCTAGATCCCCAAAACGGTGTGCACAAGGGTAATAATTGAGGTTGCACTGTCATATAGATGTTTCTTTCCCTCTAATTCTCTAAAAATCACTACAATATTCTTTTAAAATAAATAAAAATTGATTGTGCACTTTCTCATTATACTAGCAGTATATGAGAGATTCACACTCCACATCCTAGAGAATATTTTCATTGGTCAATCGTTCTTTTTTTGTTTGTTTTTAACCCTCAACCTCTGATTTTTCCATTGATTTTTTAAAAAATATATATATTTTATTGACTTTTTTCAGAGAAGAAGGGAGAGAGAGAGAGTTAGAAACATCGATCAGCTGCCTCCTGCACATCTCCCACTGGGGATGTGTCCGCAACCCAGGTACATGCCCTTGACCGGAATCGAACCTGGGACCTCTCGGTCCCCAGGCCGATGCTCCATTCACTGAGCCAAACCGGTTATGGCTCCATTGATTTTTAGAGAGTGTTAGGGAGGTGGAGAGACAAACAGAGAGAAATTTCTCTGTGTGAGAAACAAATCATTTGGTGGACTCCCACAAATGCCCTGACCTGGCTGGGTATTGAGCCCCCACGAGGTACAGGCTCTTGAGCAGAATGAGAGCCTTGACCCCTCAGTCCACAGGCCAAGGATCCATCCTTTGAGCCAAACTATTTGTTGTATAGATGGCTATCATGTTGGCACCATTCAAGGTTTGGAAAGTGGGCATCTGCACCTGAGGTAAAGATTGTGGATCTAGGGTCTCACAACCTTGCTTGGAAATAATTATTTCACCTATTCATGAAGTTACAGTGTCTGCATGCAGAAAGAACATGATTTATGGAAGAGCATATTGCTAGAGCAAACTATAGAAAGGCATAATGGAGTTATACAATGAGCAGTATTTATATAGCTAGAAGACCAGAGGCTCTATGAAGGCTGACAGCAGGTAGGTCTGAATAGGTGGTAAATTAAAGACACTGATTCCCAAGAGGTGAGATAATTAACTTTAGATATGGCTCTGCTGAAACACTGGCTACCAGGAAATTATTTTTCCTACAAATGTGAGGCCGCCTCATTCGCGACAACTTGAGGAAAATACAGTGAGCTGAGAAAATACAACACGGTGTGAGCAGAAGAATTTAAACATCATTGAAATGATGGCTTCAACCATCATTTACTAAGGATCCCATCTGCTTCTGAGGCTGAACTGTCAGAGCAGTGCATAAAGATGTGTTTTCAACAGGCATGTTCAAAGGCTTTATGGAATGAGGAGCAAATCATTGAAAAAGAAAATATTCCTGCCCTGACCAGTTTGGCTCAGTGGCTCAGTGGATAGAGCGTAGGCCTTCGGACTGATGGTGTCCCAGTTTTGATTCCAGTCAAGGGCATGTACCTTAGTTGCAGGCACATCCCCAATAGGGGGTGTGCAGGAGGCAGCTGATTGATGTCTGTCTTTCATCGATGTTTCTAATTCTCTATCCGTCTCCCTTCCTCTCTGTAAAAAATCAAGAGAATATATATATATATATTCTATATGATAGTGAATCATTTGGTGATGGGCTATAGAGATTTGAAATGAGCAGCCCTCAGGAATGACTAGCATTGGATGTGAGAATGTTAAAGCGCACATTGAAAGGAAGTGAGATTTGATTTTATCATGAAGATGTTTTATGGACAAGAGGGCACTGTACAGGGTTCCCAAGTCAGAAGTTTTGTTGTTGTTGCCAAAACCGGTTTGGCTCAGTGGATAGAGCGTCGGTCTGTGGACTGAAGGGTCCCAGGTTCGATTCTGGTCAAGGGCATGTGCCTTGGTTGCGGGCACATCCCCAGTGGGAGGAGTGCAGGAGGCAGCTGATCAATGTTTCTCTCTCATTGATGTTTCTAACTCTCTATCTATCTCCCATCCTCTCTGTAAAAAAATCAGTAAAATATATTTTTTAAAAAAAGTTTTGTCGTTGTTTGTTTTTATAAATCCTCACCTGAGGATTTTTTTCTATTAATTTTTAAATTTTTTTTTTAAATATATTTTATTGATTTTCTACAGAGAGTAAGGGAGAGAGACAGAGAGCCAGAAACATCGATGAGAGAGAAACATCGATCAGCTGCCTCCTGCACATCTCCCACTGGGGATGCGCCCGCAACCCAGGCACATGCCCTCGACCGGAATCGAACCCGGGACCCTTCAGTCCGCAGGCCGACGCTCCATCCACTGAGCCAAACCGGTTCCGGCAATTTTTAAATTTTTATGTATTATTTATTTTTTATTGATTTCAGAGAGGAAGTGAGAGAAATACACATCAATGATGAAAGAGAATCCTGCATGGGCTGTGTCCTGCACTCCCCATACTGGGTGGGGATGCAGCCCAGATCGCAGGCATGTCCCCTTGACCCAAATCAAACCTGGGATCCTTCAGTTCCAGGCAGATGCTCTATCCACTGAGGCAAACCAGGAAGGGCCCCGTGTCAGAATTTTGCGGAGAGTGTCAGACCACTCCTGTGATCATTTTTCCAGTTTCAGTGTGCTGGAGGTTAGTTTCATTTAGAAGTTATCTCTAGCCCTAGCCAGGTTTAGATTTTTTTCAACTCCTCTACTACGTTACTTAGTTTTAATGCTGTATGACATGTTCCAATTGGGTTTATACTTCACTGTGTTTTTTGCTCTGAATTTTAAAAAGTAGTTTTTTATTGATTTCAGAGACGAAGGGAGAGGGAGTGATAGAAACATCAATGATGAAAGAGAATCATTGATCAGTGGCCTCCTGCATAACCCACACTGGGGATCAAACCCCTACTTCAGGCTTCTACCCAAAACAGAAATCAAACCCTAATCTCCTCTTTCATAGGTTGATGCTCGTACTGTAAGCCACACTGGGACGACTTGGTCCTAATTTTTAAGTAGTACAAGCTTCTTACAGACTTATGAATTTTAAAGATTCACTGCACATATGCATACCTATCATCATTTGTTATTTATAATATTTCATGTGGTTTTAATGTTCTGGAGCTATAGATACATAGCTCATCTTTCAGTATGAATATGTATTTCATTTACAGTAAGTATAATTTGTGAATATTTGTGCAATCTTATCTCATAGAGAATGCCTGAAACATCAACTCCGCTGATATCTTCAATAAGTCTCTAAGGGACGAATTGTCTTTCACTATGATAATTACAGTGGCATCTTCACATTAACAAAAACACCAGTTACTTTGCCAGAATTCAAGTTTCCCACTGTTTCAAAAGTGTATTTATCTTTATTGATGTTCAAGTAAAAATTAAACAACAGAATTTGATTTAATGTTTATATTAGGCATGTTAGTTCTTCTTTATTTCAAAGATATGTGCCACATTCTTCCCACCCCCTCTTTTTTTTGTACGTAGAATGGAAGAGAGAGTGAGAGACAGTGTAAGAAACATAGATGTGAGAGAGACAGATTGATTGGGAGCCTGGGCACTCACCCAGACCTCACTGGCACAGAGCCAGCAGCATAGGTACAAGCACTGGCAGAAACAGAGTCCAGGACCCTTCAGTCTGCATGTCAGAAATAAGGCGAGCCCCCGAATTCATGGGTCCTGGTAGAACATAAAACATACTCAGGAGCCAGGCAGCAAGGCTAACATCTTTTCTTCTATGCAGAAGGGTGCACACATAAGGCCTGGAAGCTCACCCACATGGAGCAGGTGTTCAGCTGGGCTTTATATTCCCTGAGGCATGTGAGCTTACCCTTGCTCTTGATCGGAGCTAAGGGGCAGCTTCCAGAGGAGCTACAAGCCATTTGGCCAACATGGCAGTGCCAAGTCCTGCCGTCCATCTAACATGGCGGCTGTCTAAACTGTTCTCTGACAGAAAATATAACTTGTTTATACTCACATCTGTCGTCCATGCTGTAACCACCAATTAAACTGGATAGGTCTGTGGAATATTCTTGTGTACTATTGGTAACATACATCTATGGCGGTGTGAGTACGTCATTTGTGTCCGAAAATTCTCCAGACTCTGTAATTCAGGCAAACCTCTATAGCAGTGATGGCGAACCTCTGACAGGCGTGTCAGAGGTGACACGCGAACTCATTTTTTCGGTTGATTTTTCTGTTAAATGGCATTTAAATATATAAAATAAATATCAAAAATATAAATCTTTGTTTTACTATGGTTGCAAATATCAAAAAATTTCTCTATGTGACACGGCACCAGAGTTAAGTTCGGGTTTTTCAAATTGATGACACGCCGAGCTCAAAACGTTCGTCATCACTGGGCTATAATATGACGAACTGCATTGGTCTCACAGATAATGAGTTTTCATAAAAAGGACCCCCAGTATCTTTAACAGGAAAAATGACTCCTTTCTAGCTATTTTCAAGATGTCTCTTATCTGAGGAAGGTCATTTCCCAGCCTCCCTACCGGGAGATGTCGCTGTTGTCCTTGGAGCTAGATGGAAAAACCTTCCACCACCATCTTGTGGACGCTGGAACCTACATTACCCAGAAGGCCTTGTGAGGACTACCGCCAGCTTAGCCAATGAAGGGTCAGAAAACGGCTTCCTCTTTCGTCACCCGGAAGTGGGCTGGACTTCCGGTGCTCTCTATGCGGCTATTGGTCTCCAATCAGAATCTACTCCAGGCCGGGGCGGAGGGCTCCAGGTGGGCGGGGCAGTGGCTGATACTCGGAGGGAGAAGGCCCGAGTCCTCACCAGCTCAGCCCGCACGTGGGAGTGAAACTGGCTGACGCCACAAGGTTATCCGCGTCCGTAACGGAACAGAGGCCCCTTTATCCCCTTCCGCTGCCCCTGCTTCTTACCCGCCTCTCCGGCCTCTCCTGCCGGGGTCCGCGCACGGCGTCCAATGGCAATGGCCTTGCCCAGTTGCTCAGCTGAGGTGAGTTCGCGTCCCCCGCCCCCCACACCTGCTCTCACCGCCTCCTGACCCTCAACCCTGCAGCCTGGGCTCAGGGCGCCTGTCCCGTCCCGCAGCTCAGGTCCCCGCCAAGGACCCTGAGGAAGGAGGAGGGGAGAGAGGAGTGTTGTGGCTTCTGAGGACACAGGAAATGCAGGGCCCAGTGGACAGGGGTGACTCGTATCTGAAGTCCCCCTGCGGACGTGGGCTCTGAGTATAGAAACCAAGGTCCGAGGCGGCAGGGAGGATTTCAGAGCCGCATGCCCTGCTTTCCCCAGGCTGTGGGGTCCACGAGGAATTGGGTTGTGGTAGATCCTTCTGAACCCTCAGAAGCTCTCTCTGGATTCCATGTGCTAACTTCATGGGTGAGTCCAGAGAGGTCCACAGTGTGGAGCAGGAAGGTGGCAGAGCTGAGGCAGTGAACCTGGGGTCTGAAGTTGTGATGGGGGTAGATATTACACAGTGGTGTGCACATGTGGAGGAAGTGTGAGCTGATGGTACTGGAAAGCTGGTATTGGGACTTTAAAATATTTATTTTTTTATATTGATTTCAGAGAGGAAGGGAGAGGGGGAGAGAGAGAGATAGAGAATGAATCATCCATAATCTGCCTCTGGAAGCCCCGTACTGGGGATGGAGTCTTCAACCTGGCCATGTGTCCTTCCTTGATTAGAAACCAACCAGGGATCCTTCAGTGCACAGTCCAAACCTCTGTCCACTGAGACAAACCAGCCAGGGCTGGTACTAGGACTATAGGATGAAGCATAAAACCTTGGCTTTGTCCTGGAGGCATGATGTGGGAGACTGCAGTGGTATTGCTTGGCAGGAAGGCTGGGACCCTGCCTGCTTGGCCCAGAGCTTAGATCAGGGGTGGGCAAACTTTTTGACTCGAGGGCCACAATGGGTTCTTAAACTGGACCGGAGGGCTGGAACAAAAGCATGGATGGAGTGTTTGTGTGAACTAATATAAATTCAAAGAAAACACCATTATATAAAAGCGTACGGTCTTTTATTTCAGTAGTTTTATTCATTTCAAACGGGCCGGATCCGGCTCCGGGCCGTAGTTTGCCCACGGCTGTCTTAGATGGTGTTTCTCTGTTGTCCCCCTTCTCAGCCAAACTGTTGCCGAGGGCAATCACAGTGAGTAATGGGACTGTGATGAGAGAGCAGCCAGCACTGGCATTAGGGCCTGGTGTCCACACTAAACTGGGGAGCACTGGAGAAGGTTGAGCATGGGAAAGATGTGTAAGGAGTAGGACTGCTAGTTCTCAAAGTTACAACCACGATTTCTATTTTCTCAATTCTGACAGGTTGGCGTGACCTTTGAGGACATTGCCGTGTACTTCTCCAGGGAGGAATGGATCCTACTTGATGAGGGTCAGAGACGTCTGTACCTGAATGTGATGCTGGAGAACTTTGAACTTAAATCCTCCCTGGGTAAGACCCTCACTCTCCCCTGTGACCTGGACTTGGCTTTGCCATTTCCCAGGGCCCAGCCCCCAGGGTGTGCTCTGTCCTCCCAGGTAGACTGTGGTAGTGCTTGATGTTTCCAGTTTCCTGGGAGTTGCTGTCTTGGGGAGGGTTGGTCTATTTCCACAGCTCTCTTCTATTCCTGAAGTCCCAATCCTCCCCGCTGTACTAAATTCCTAGGGAAGGACTTGTGGTTGGTACTGCTGTAGGCAGCCTATGGCATTCCACCTTGATTAGTGAAGAAAGCCTTTTCTATATTCATATTGGTGATGTATACATATTTTTTGAATAATTGTCTGTATATCCTTATCCTCTTTATTAACTATGTTTGTTTTTTTGTTTTTTTCTTGGTTAAAGTGTCTTGAATACCTTGTATATTTTATATATTAATTGCTTACGACATACAGGAACACACTGTTGCACGTGCTCAATTGTGTTTTGCAGATATTACTCCCCCATACTCGCTTTTTTAGAAAGTCCTTGTTTTTGTCAACTCTGCTTTCAGCAGGTCTAGTTCCACCTTGTTTCTAGCAAGCTCAGATGTTTGTTACTAGTGCTGAGCAATTACGTATTGTTAATGAAGTTATTTAGAGTTTGCTTTTGAAACAGTCATTGCATTGTTATTAGCCCGCAGTATTGTATTAACATACCTTCATTATTCCTGGGGCACTCCAACTAATTGTGTGAGTTTCGGTCTATATCAGAATATTCGCTTTATTGTGCTTATCAGAACGGAATCCACAATCCCTCCAAGCGATTCCTTCATATGGTTTGCAATTATTTTCTTCGGTTGTCTAGATTGCCTTTCATTTCATTTTGTTTATTGCTATTATGCAGTGAAGGCACTATTTTTCTTTATTTGTTGCAATCTGGACTGTTTATTTTTTTTCTATTTTGTGAGGTGGTTGGTTTCACCTGCAGGAAATCCTGTCCAAAAGAAACCTCCCAAACTTTTTCTCTAGGTTGTCCTGAGGAGTTTGAAGTTTTAGTGCTGACATTTAATTCTGTCCTGCAGGTTGAGTTAAATTTTATCATTGGTGTCCAGTTTTGTTGTTTTACATGTGAATGTTGATTTTTTACCAGCACCATTCATTGAAGGAATTATCTTTCCTTCCTTCTGTGGCTGCTGCTTTGTCAAAAATTACTTAAAGTCTGCGCCTAGGCTTATTTCTGTGTTTTTTGTCCTGTTCTGTTGATGTATGTGTCTGTGTTTCTCCAGCAACACACTGTTTGCTTTCTTTCTTTTTGTAATAAATTGAAGTCAGGAAGTGTGATGCCACCATCTTTGTTCTTGCTAAAGATTGCTTTTGTTAATGGAGGTCTTTTGATTCCATTGCAAGATTCTCCGTTCATCTCTTTGTAAAAAACCATTGGAGTCATTGGGAATGCATTTATTCCGTAGTTTGCCTTGTGTACTATAGCTATCTGCACGATATTTCATTTCCAGATCCATGAACACAGGTTGTCTTTCAACGTTATGTTTTCTTCCATTCCTTTCATCACTGTGTTCCAATATTCAATGTACAGATGTTTTCCATTTTGATTCAATTTCTTCCTGCTAAATTTATTGTTTTTGATGCTATTGTAAATTTAATGTCCTTCAACATTTTTCTATCAAAGTGTTTATTGTTAGTGTGTAGAAATTGAACTAATGTTTATATGTTTATTTTGCATCCTGTAACTTTTCTGAATTTAACTCTTTTTAAAAATATATTTTATTGATTTTTTACAGATAGGAAGGGAGAGGGATAGAGAGCTAGAAACATCGATGAGTGAGAAACATCGATCAGCTGCCTCCTGCACACTCCCCACTGGGGATGTGCCCACAACCAATGTACATGCCCCCGACTGGATTCCACCTGGGACCCTTCAGTCCGCAGGCCGACGCTCCATCCACTGAGCCAAATCAGGAAGGGCTGAATTTAATTCTTTTTTAAAAAATATATATATTTCATTGATTTTTTTAGAGAGGAAGGGAGAGGGATAGAGAGTTAGAAACATCGATGAGAGAAAAACATCGATGAGAGAAAAACATCGATCAGCTGCCTCCTGCACACCTCCTACTGGGGATGTGCCCGCAACCGAGGTACATGCCCTTGACCGGAATCGTACCTGGGGCCCTTGAGTCTGCAGGCCGAGGCTCTATCCACTGAGCTAAACAGGTCAGGGCTGAATTTAATTCTTTATTCTTGTATTAGCTTCACCCAAATAGAGCGGATATTTTTTCATTGATTGTTTTTTAGAGAGAGAGTGGGAGAGAAACATCGATTGTCTGCCTCCCATATGTGCCCCTACTGAGAAAGGGGAGTGGACCTATAACCCAGGTACCTGTCTTTGACTGGGAATGGAACCCTAGCCCTCCAGTGCACAAGGTAGCACTCCCATCAGTGAAGCACAGTGGCTAGGGGTATTTATTCTTGAAATTATTTATTTATAAATATATGTATTTTTTATTTCCTTGAGGAAGAGGAGAGAGAGATAAAAGCAACAGTGATGAGAGGGAGAGAGTCATTGATCAGCTGCCTCCTGCACGACACCCCACTGGTGATTGAGCTCCCAACCAGTGCAGGTGTCCTAACAAAGAATCGAATTGTGATCGTCCAGTTCATGAGTCAGTGCTCAGTCAGTGAGACATACCAGGCAGCATTTACTTATTGATTTTAGAGACAGTAAGGAGACAGAGAAAGGGAGGGAAACACTGATCAGCTTTTCTACTCATCCATGCATTCCTTGATTGTCCCCTACATGTTCTCTGATGGGGGATCAAATCCACAACCTTGGTGCATCAGGACCACACACTCAACAACTAAGCCACCTGGACAGGATTCTGAAATTGTTTATTAATTTCAGGAGCTCATAGTGGGATTTTGAAAAATTTCTCTATGGAGCGTCATGTCATGTGCTAACATCAACATCTCTTATGATGCATTGTGAATCATAGTGACCGGTGTAATGTCTTATATTTCATGTCTTTTTATTTTAATATATTTTATTGATTTTTTACAGAGAGGAAGAGAGAGGGATAGAGAGTTAGAAACATCGATGAGAGAGAAACATCAATCAGCTGCCTCCTGCACATCCCCTCCTGGGGATGTACCCACAACCAAGGTACATGCCCTTGACTGGAATTGAACCTGGGACGCTTGAGTCCGCAGGCTGACACTCTGTCCACTGAGCCAAACCGGTTAGGGCTTTCATGTCTTTTTTAAAAATATATAAGTTATTGATTTTTTATAGAGAGGAAAGAGGAGGGATAGAAAGTTAGAAACGTTGATGAAAGAGAAAAATCAGTCAGCTGCCTCCTGCACATCCCCTACTGGGGATGTGCCCACAACTAAGGTATGTGCCCTTGATTGGAATCAAATCTGGGACTGTTTAGTCCCCAGGCCGACACTCTTATCAACTGAGCCAAGCCACCAGTTAGGGCTCTTGCATTTGTTTTTTAACTTATTTGAGGCTTGGTTTTTGGTTGGTTTTGTTTGGTTGTTTTTGCTTTAGTGTAGCTAAACGATTGCACATTTTTATATATTTTTAAAATATACCTTATAGGTATTCCTTTCTTTTGTCTTAAATCCCTTTTGTTTATGTTTGTTCTAATATTTATGGTATTTTTCCTTTGAGACCTTTGGGTTTACTTTCCTATTGTGTTTCTAGTTTCCTGAGGTGCTATGTTAGGTTCTTTGAAATCTTTTATGGCAATGTAGGCATTTATCTCTATAAAATTTCTCCTTAGAATTTCATTTTCTGAATGTTATACAGAAGCTTTGGTAGGTTGTTTTGTTATTTATTTTGTCTCTAGATCACTTCTGTTTATGGCTACCCTGAAATTCTTATTTATTTATTTATTCATTTATTCATTCATTTATTTATTTCTAGAGGCCAGTTGCATGAAATTAGTGGCGGGGGGCAGGGACGATGTCCTCGGTCCTGCTTGCACTCTCTCTAATATGCAATCCGGACCTCTTGGGGATATCCGACTGCCGGTTTAGGCCCAGTCGGACATCCCTCTCGCAATCCGGGACCACTGGCTCCTAACTGCTTATCTGCCTACCATCTTGACTGCTGCCTAAGCGCTCCCCTGCTGGTCTGATGGCTCCCAACTGGCCTCCCCTGCTGGCCTCATGGCCCCCAACTACCCTGGCCTGCCATTCGGATCACCCCTAACCATCTCTTCCTCGACCCCCACCACTGTGGCCTTTGACCTGAAGATGGCCAGTCTCCTGGTCTAATTAGGCTATTACTCTTTTATTAGTATAGATTACATATTACTTTACTATCTCATTTCCCAATATATGACAGTCACTTTTTAAAGTATGTTTAGACTGCCTGGCTGGTGTTTCTCAGTGGTTGAGCATCAACCTATGAACCAAGAAGTCACAGTTGAATGCCTGGTCAGGGCACATGCCCGAATTGCAGGCTAGATCCCCAGTGTGGGGTATTTTCCAAAGGAGGAAGCCGATCAGTGATTCTCTTGCATCGTTGATGTTTCTATCTTTTTCTCCCTCTCCCTTCCTCTCTAAAATCAACAATAAAAATATATTAAAGTGTGTTTAGGCTAAAAATGTACAGTCTTTTGGGATTACACAAACAATTCAAATATTTGTAGAAAAAGTAAACACCAACTTTTTCAATAGTTTATCAGTATAACTACTGAGTCCGGAAACTATGAGAATAACAAAAGACCTACTGTTTTACTTCCTCATAAATTCCAGTTATGGAATCATAAATGGTACTCCATTTGAGGTGATATTTTATGCAGAATATTTGGTGAATTATACTGAATTGTTAGTATGATTTCTTCAGAGTTCTTAATCAGGATAAATCCTCTTTCATTTTTCAGAGTTACTGAGTGGTAGAATTGGATCTTTTCTTTTAAAATATATTTTATTGATTTTCCACAGAGAGGAAGGGATAGAGAGTTAGAAACATCCATGAGAGAGAAACATCGATCAGCCGCCTCCCGCACATCCCCCACTGGGGAGGTGCCCGCAACCAGGGTACATGCCCTTGACTGGAATCAAACCCGGGACGCCCCAGACCATAGGCCGATGCTCCATCCACTGAGCCAAACCAGTCAGGGAAGAATTACATCTTGATGGCACTGTTTATCTTCAGAGGGTAATATGACGTAATGGAGATTAGCGTGGACTTTGAAAGTTGAGGAACCCAAGCTCAAATAAGAAGCAACTTCCAGTGCTAGAAAACACTTATATTTAACTCCACCTGTGCATGAAACATAAATGTAGAGATCAAACTTGTTTACATATGTAATACCCAATATAAGATGTAGAATCTTTTTCAAGATTTTAAAAGTTTCTTTCATCCCCCTTTCTGACGACTACCCTCAGAATTTCTTAATTTTCTGACCTTTATAATCATTGATAGTACCATCAGTTCATGAAATTCGTATCAGTGAATTTATATGATGTATTTTTTTAAGATATATTTTATTGATTTTTTACAGAGAGGAAGGGAGAGAGACAGAGAGTTAGAAACATCAATGAGAGAGAAACACCGATCAGTTGCCTCCTGCACAATCCCAACTGGGGATGTGCCGCAAACCAGGTACATGCCGTTGACCAGAATCGAACCCAGGACCCTCCAGTCCGCAGGCCGACACTCTATCCACTGAGCCAAACCGGTTTCGGCAGTATAATGTATTCTTATTTGTGTCTCATTTCTTTTGCTCAACACAATATCTATGAAATTATCCCATATTCTTCCTAGCATGATTTTATTCTTCTATAGCTGTGTAGTATTCTATTGATATTTATTCTTCCATTTTCCTGTAGGCAGATTTGTAAGTTGTTTCTAATTTGAAAATATTATGAATAAAGCTGTGCCAAATATCCTTTCACATATGATTTTGAGGATCTATATGCTCATGTCTTTTGGATATAATAAGAGCAGTAAATTTAATAACTCATGATGTAGGCATATGTTTAATTTCAGTAGGTACAGTTTTGCACATCCTTTTATCTAACTGATACAACCACCAGCAGTGAATGAGAGGTCCAGATCCTGCAATACTTCCCAGTACTTAGTATTATAAACCTATTTAATTTTAGCTATCCTGGTAAGTAAGTCATGGAGGAATAAACTTGAGTTTCCCTGGATAGATGATATTGAATATATTTCATATTTTTTGAGATTTGGATATTATCCTTTATCAATTCTTGTTTACATTTGTGTTCTCTTTTCTGAGTAGCCTTGATTTTCCCCATATTGCTGAAGGATATTTTCTCTGGAAATAGGACTCTGTTGACAGTTCCTTTATTTTTAGACTTTATGGTTTCTAATGGAAAACCTGTTGTCATGAGAATTACTTTTTCCTTATAGATGAAGTGCTATTTGTCATTCAGAACTTTTAAGATTTTTTTCTTTGTTTTTATTTTTCATAAATTTAACTATGATGTGGGTGTTGATATCTTTGGGTTTATCTCATTTTGTATTTGCTGTCCTTAAAATTGAGGATTTCTGTCTTTTGACCAATTGGAAGCATTTTCAGCCATTATTTCTTCAAGTACTCTTTCAGCTGCATCTTCTTTCATTTCTTCCTGGACTCCAAATGTTACAATTTTATTTTGTGGTGATTTTTTGTTGTTGCTGTTATGACTCCACTGGTTCCTGTGGTTCTGATCTTTTTCTGTTGCTGTTTTCAAGCCCCATTTTCTCTGTATTCTCATTGGATATTTTTATTGTTAAATTTTCTAGTTCCCTGAGTGTTTCCTCTGTTCCATCCATACTGTTTTGAGCCTATTCACTGAGTTATTTTTTTCAGTTATTATAGTCTTCTGTACTATAGTTTTCATCTGGTTTTTCTTTATAGCTTCATTTTCTTTGCTGAGACTTTCTATTTACTTGCCATAACTTGCTTTTTCCCCCATTTAATGATGTTCAGAATCACTCATGTAAAGATTGTTTTGATGGCTGCATTAAACTTATTATCAAATAACTCTGTCATCACTAATAGTGTTAGTTTCTATTATCTCTTTTATTCAGTTTTAGATCTTTCTGCTTCTTTGTATGAATAATTTCATAATTGAAACTTAGACATTTTGAGCATTATGAAACTCTGGATCTTGTCAAGCCCATTTTATCTGACTTGCTTTGTTATTGCTCTGGTAATGGCAGGGTGAAATGCCATCTCATTATTTCAAGGAGAGAGTAGAAGTCCAGGTTCACCACTTGGCCCAAGGTTTTTAGGTGTGTGTGTTGGCGCAGGCGTGAAGGGGGAGGGAGATCTGTAATCATTTTGTTATGAGATGGTGGGAGTTCTGGCTCCCTACTATTCTTCTGCCAATATCTCCCCAGTTGGAGAGATAGGTCTTCCTTGTTCTATATCTTTTGGTTTCCACTTACATGACCTGGGACTGACTCCCACCTGTGACTCCGGCCTGGCCCTGCCGTCCCACCAGCCTCAGCAGTCAGGATTGAGTTCCGGTATTTGGTTGTCAGTTTGGTCGTTTAGGCCGTCAGAACCCCTAGCTGTTTATATAATTAGATTCCTTTTTCATAGAGAGAAGAGAAATGGAGAAAGCGAGAGAGTGAGAGAGAGGTGGGGAAGAAACATCAATCAGCTCCCTTCTGCACACATGTAAACCGGATATGAAAGCCTCATTCTGAAATGTGCCCTAACTGAGAATCGAACCCTCCAGCCTTCGATACACTAGAGGATGCTCTTACCAACTGAGCCACAGTGGCCAGGGTATTCTGTGGGTTTTTTTTTAAATGTCCAGGTTTTTAGAGAACAGGCTACTAGGACCAATGAGAATAGAAGCACAGTGGCTGATAGTGGTAACGCTAACCCTTTATTTTTATTTATTTATTTAAATATATTTTTATTGATTTCAGAAGGGAGAGAGAGGGAGCGAGAGATAGAAACATCAATGATGAGAGAGAATCATTGATTGGCTGCCTCCTGCACGCCCCCCAGCAGGGACTGAGCACCCAACCTTGTCATATGCCCTTTCCCGGAATGGAACCTGGGACCCTTCAGTCTAAAAGCTGATGCTCTATCGACTGAGCGAAACCAGCTAGGGTTAACCCTTTTGTTTTAATACATTTTTATTGATTTCTCAGAGGACGGGAGACAGAGAAAGAGAGTCAGAGAGAGAGAGAAACATTAATGATAAGAGAGTATCACTGGGCAGCTGCCTCCTGCATGCCCCCTTACTGGGACTGAACCCACAACAAACTGGACCCGTGCCCTTGACTGGAATGGAACCTAGGACGTTTCAGTCCCCAGGCTTACACTCTATCCACTGAGTAAGCCAGCTAGGGCTGACCCTTGCTGTATTTATTTATTTCCTTAGTCAGTTAGTTAATTATTATTAACCTTTATTGTTGACCTGAGGTATCTTCAAATGTGTTTGCTTACTCAGTTTCCTGTCATCCTTTCTATGCAGTTGTCCTTATTTGGTATTCTGTATTACTGTGTATCTTCATGATACTCTTATTACCATTTCCTGTGGGATGTTTTTCTCATGAGTAGCTGTGTACTTACTCTTGCATGGGGAAAGTTTCTCTATCTCTGATTCTGCCATCTTGCTGATGTCAGTCTCCTAGGCCTTTTGCCCGTGATCTCAATTGTCCTTTGTTGTTCTACCACAGTGTTGACAATCCATCTTTTTAATTTTTCTTTTAAGATTTGCATCATTTATCCCATGCAGTGGCTCATCTGGGATTTAGGAGGCAGAATCCTTTGTATATCACAGGAGAAACATGCCTTTATCACTGACAGGCTAGACCAGCCGTGGGCAAACTACGGCCCTTGGGCCAGATCGAGCCCGTTTCAAATGAATAAAACTAATGAAAAAAGAAGACCGTATCCGTTTATATAATGATGTTTACTTTGAATTTATATTAGTTCACACAAACACTCCATCCATGCTTTTGTTCCGGCCCTCCGGTCCAGTTTAAGAACCCATTGTGGCCCTCGAGTCAAAAAGTTTGCCCACCCCTGGGCTAGACCCAGAGGCAGTCTTGCCTTGGTGAAGGACTGTGGGGGCAGTTTTCATGCCTGGGCTTTGCTACATTCATAACTAGGAACCCATTTTGTTCAACAATGTTTTGTTACCATTGCCCACTCCTCACCCAATTCTACTTCTTCTTGCTTAATGCTGACACTTTTCAGTTTGTTTGTTTTTTTATTTTTTAAAATATATATTTTATTGATTTTTTACAGAGAAGGGAGAAGGATAGAGAGTTAGAAACATTGATGAAAGATATCGATCAGCTGCCTCCTGCACGCCCCCTACTGCGCATGTGCCCGCAACAAAGGTACATGCCCTTGACCGGAATCGAACCTGGAACCCTTCAGTCCGCAGGCCGATGCTCTATTCACTGAGGTAAACCGGTTCGGCACTTTTCAGTTTTAATAGTGATCATTCTGTTGGGATTCCCAGCCTGTGGATAACCTTAACCTCTGTAAACTTTGTACCTCTACCTCTTTCAAACATCTCGCTTTACTGCACTCCAATATTGTTCCGTGCCTGCAGGCCTTACAGTGCACATGAATTATTACATTGACGCTGAACATCACATGCTCTAATGGGATTGATCATTTATGGTTTTGAACACATTGGAATTATTCTACACAGACTCACATTGCCAGCATGAGGTCTTAAAGGAAGCCATTTGTGGAGTAATAACGGGCAGACCCTGCCTCTCTTCTTTTTGTGCCAGTCTATGCTTCTGTCCTCCATTGGTGAGACTTTCCTCATCCAGTGACCTTTTGAGTCATGTTATATATATAACTGCCTTTTCCTGAGAGTCTGACGCCATCGTCTTGAAAATCATTGTATGAAATCATGTCCAGGCTCTAACCGGTTTGGCTCAGTGGATAGAGCATGGGCCTGTGGACTGAAACGACCCAGGTTCAAATCCGGTCAAGGGTGTGTACCTTGGTTGCAGGCAATCCCCAGTGGGGGTGTGTGCAGGAAGCGGCTGGTCGATCTTTCTCTCTCATGTTTCTGACTTTCTATCCCTCTCCCTTCTTTTCTGTAAAAAATGAATAAACTATATTTTTTAAAAAGAAATCATGTTCAGACATGAGAGATAAACATCTGTGTTGAAGATATTCTGTTTTTATCAGGTCAACATGCACTTCACCTACATTTCCTTTTGTTCAGGTTGCTGCTGTGGAGAAGACAATGTGGAGGCCCCGACGGAACAAAAGGTTTCTGTTAGATTGTCACAGGCAAGGAATCCCAACTTACCGTTGTCTTCCCAGAAGACTCACCCCTGTGAGAGCTGTGGGCTAGTCCTGGGAAACATTTTCCGCGTGATGGAGCTGCAGGGAACACAACACAGACAGATACTGTTGAGGTGTGGAGCGTGTGCCAAAAGATTTTCTTTGTGTGCAAAATTTCACCAGCATCATGTGAGAGAGCAGACTTACATTAGAGGTTTGGAAAGGATGTCACTTGCAAACAGCTGCAATTTCAATGTGTCCCAGAATCATTTCACCAGTGGGGAGGTTGGGCAGAGTGTCTTTACTGAATCTGGACATCCCCACCTAAAGGCTACGCAGACCAGGGACAGTCCAACTGCTATTTTGATGTGTAGGATGATGTTTCAAAGTAGAAAAAATTGTTTCAGCAGAAAAGAATGTAAGAAAGATAATAGTTGCACCCACACGCTTATTCAGGAAAAAGATTTCCATCTTGGAAATGGGTGTGTGCGCGCTGAATGTGGAAAATATTTTACCCAATTTTCTGGCTTTCATTATCAACAGAGAGGTCACACTGGAAAAAAGCATTACAAATGCAGTGAATGTGGGAAATCTTTTACCTCTAAGAACATCCTTCAGCAACATCAGAGAGTTCATATGGGAGAAAAGTCTTATAAATGCAGTGAATATAGGAAGTCTTTTACTCAGAGCACTACCCTTCTTTTTCATCAGAGAGTTCACACTGGAGAAACACCTTATCAATGCACTGAATGTGGCAAAGCTTTAACCACTAAGACCCACCTTCATCGACATCTGAGACTTGATACAGGAAAAAAACTATATAAATGCACTGAATGTGGAAAATCTTTTACACGGAATACTGGTCTTCGTGATCATCAGAGAGTTCATACAGGAGAAAAGCCTTATCAGTGCAGTGAATGTGGAAAATCTTTTACCACTAAAAGAATCCTTGATCGACATCAGAGAGTTCATACGGGAGAAAGGCCTTATAAATGCAGTGAATGTGGGAAATCTTTTACCCAGAGCACTAACCTTCGTTACCATCAGACAGTTCATACAGAAGAAAAGCCTTATAAATGCAGTGAATGTGGAAAATCATATAAAAGTAGCAAAGGGCTCCAATATCATTGGACAGTTCACACTGGAGAAAAGCCTTTTCAATGCAATGAATGTGGAAAATCTTTTTCCACTAACACTGCCCTACATAGACATCAGAGAGTTCATACGGGAGAAAAGCCTTATCAGTGCAGTGAATGTGGGAAATCTTTTACCCGGAAAAGTACCCTTCGTTACCATCAGACAGTTCATACAGGAGAAAAGCCTTATAAATGCAGTGAATGTGGAAAATCTTTTAAACGTAGAAAAAATCTCCTATGTCATCAGAGAGTTCACACTGGAGAAAAGCCTTATCAATGCAGTGAATGTGGGAAATCTTTTACCCAAGGCACTCAGCTTCGTCGTCATCAGGCAGTTCATACAGGAGAAAAGCCATATCAATGCAGTAAATGTGGAAAATCTTTTATCACTAAAACCATCCTTGATCGACATCAGAGAGTTCATACGGGAGAAAAGCCTTATCAGTGCATTGAATGTGGGAAATCTTTTACACAGAGCAGTACCCTTCATTACCATCAGACAGTTCATACAGTAGAAAAGCCTTATAAATGCAGTGAATGTGGAAAATCTTTTAAACGTAGGAAAAGTCTCCTATATCATCAGAGAGTTCACACTGGAGAAAAGCCTTTTCAATGCAATGAATGTGGAAAATATTTTTCCACTAAGACTGACTTTTATAGATGTCAGAGAGTTCATACGGGAGAAAAGCCTTATCAGTGCAGTGAATGTGGGAAATCTTTTACCCGGAGCACTACCCTTCGTTACCATCAGACAGTTCATACAGGAGAAGAGCCTTATAAGTGCAGTGAATGTGGAAAATCTTTTACCACTAAAACCGTCCTTGATCGACATCAGAGAGTTCATACAGGAGAAAAGCCTTATAAATGCACTGAGTGTGGGAAATCTTTTACCCAGAGCTCTACCCTATGTCATCATCAGAAACTTCATACAGGAGAAAAGCGATATATATGCAGTGCATGTGGAAAATCTTTTACCACTAAAACAGTCCTTGATCGACATCAGAAAGTTCATACGGGAGAAAAGCCTTATAAGTGCACTGAGTGTGGGAAATCTTTTAAAAAGAGCAGTGGTCTTCAGTGTCATCAGAGAGTTCACACTGGAGAAAGCTATTAAGAGTGCAATTAATGTGAGGTATCAGCCAAATTTCTAAATTCCCTCTCCGCATAAGAGTAGAAATGTCAGTTATTTCTTAGATGTGTAAGAAATGTAATTTCATAGGACTTAACAATAGGACAAGAAAATTTGTGTGCCCTCATTTTTCTGACTTGTATCATACATTTAATCACCTACATTATGCAAAGTTCCCATAAGTGTTTTTGCTGTTGTGCTTCTGTGTTTTTATGTTGGAACACTATGTAATTATGTTGCACGTTCTAACATACAGGATGTACTGCCAGATCTGTGTCACTGCATATTTCTGTTGCTGAAGGTAATTCACCTGAACCACCTGTAAGGTCCCTACAGATGGCATCAGTCACCGTCCTCCTGTCCCCAGGGATGCTAAGTCAGACTCTGATTTGTTGACGGAAATGAGGAATACCTGAGTCCTGAGTTCTTTCTTCCTTCCCTGTCTTGTGTTGCCAAATAGGTCTCATTACAGTTGGCCGCAGTAAACATGTTGCAGAGGGACTGCCATTTTCAGGGACACACTTTCCCTAGATGCTAATGATAAGTTTATTGTGTGCCTAAGTCATCAACGGAAGAACTGCCAGTCTCATGTCTGTATGGATTGTAAAATAATGAAGGCTTTTTCTTAAGACTTCTTTAATTTCTGGTGTTCTGTTTACTCAATAGGTTAGTTTAATAAGGAGATTTGGGCTTTCCAAGCATGAAGAGGTGAAAAACTTTTAGGGGTCTCAAACATTTTTCCCATGGGGCAACAGTATTGTTCAGAAATTAGTTGAGCAGTTTTTGGCAAATTTACACTGCTGCCCATATTTTCCTAGGAAACACTGTGGACACTCTACTTCTCATGTGAATATGGATGCTTTGACACATAGAGATCACTCCAAAGAGAGGGTAGCTGTGACAACCTCAAGTGTGTCTAGAAACATGAATTTTTTTCTTGTTTACAAGCGATGCCAATACCTGTGAAGTGAATCTCTTACCCAGGTCTTGCAGAGGGCCTCGTGCCCTAATGCCTACAATATTACGGGTGATGGTCACTGGTTTGAGGACCATTGCATTCAGGGGGAACCCTTTCACTACGGAAACACGGACCTCATTGTTGTTGGATGAGACTGCACCCCCTTAGATGGAATGGTCCTCACCTAACTGCATCCCGGCATTATTTTGAGGAAAAGACTACAAGAGCTGTGTATAGACAGATCTGAGGGACTCCAGGCTTGTTTATCTTCTGTGAAGCAGTCATTGTCATTGATTACAATCAAGATGCTTTGTTGCTCCTGTAGCTTCTCAGAAGTTCCCATCAGAGCCATTGGTGCGCTGGCATCAAAAGAAAGATGGAGACAACGGCTGTCTTTAGTCCAGGAATGTGGCTTTTGTGGGTTTGGGTGAAAGTTCTTCATTGTTTATTACATTTTCTGTCACTAAGTTGAGACTCTCACCTAGAGGGTATAAGTACGGGGATTGAACATTGAGTTGCCAAACTTTTTCTTCCATAATACCATTGAACCATTTTTAACAGCTATAATGAGTAAATTACATGGTTAAGTATAGTGTTTCATGAATCTTGACATGTGCATGAAACTGAAACCATCATTATAGTCATAAAGCTGACCATATCTGTCTCTGTCTAATTGCATAATGACCTCTTAATCTGTCCCTCTTTTAAGCTGTTCACAGCTTTCCTAGTAACCATGGATTTACATTTCATTTTGATGGAGAACTTTATTTTTCTGAGTATTTTTCTGCATTAGGTTATGTTTCATAAATACTTGGAGATTTATTAAAGTTACACTAGTAACTGATCATTTTTCTGATAGATATTCTTATTGATATATCTCCATCAGTTTGTCCATGTTAATATTTGGTTATTTCTAATAAAGCTGGTACAAACATTTCTGTATAATTTTTTGTATGTATATAAGTGTTATTTACCTTTGTCAAAATTTGAGCCGGAGCCGGTTTGGCTCAGTGGATGGAGCGTCGGCCTGCGGACTGATGGGTCCCAGGTTCGATTCCGGTCAAGGGCATGTACCTGGGTTGAGGGCACATCCCCAGTGGGAGATGTGCAGGAGGCAGCTGATCGATGTTTCTCTCCCATCGATGTTTCTGACTCTCTATCTCTCTCCCTTCCTCTCTGTAAAAAATCAATAAAATATATTTAAAAAAAAAATTTCAGTGCATAGTCTGTGGTTTTTGAGTAGATGAATGTTTAAATTTACTGAGGTTAGCAAATTGTGATCTAAATGGAGTATACCACCAGTGCCGGTGTGGGTCAGTATTTGTCCATCATCTTGTGTAGCACAGGGTTGTGGATATGATTGCCAGTGGGGATATGTGCCTGTGTTATGGGCTAGATTCACAGAAGTAGGTGTGCAGGAGGTCACTGGCCAATATGGCACTCTTCCATCAATGTTTCTCTTTCTCCCTTCTCTCTCCAAAAATTAATAAACTATTCTTTAAAAATAAAAAATAAGCCTTTCCCTAGCCGGTTTTGTACAGTGGAGTGAGCGTCAGTCATTGAACTAAAGGGTCCCTGATTAGATTCTAGCCAAGGACACATGTCTGGGTTTGGGGCTGAATCTCAACTAGTGGGCCTGTGGGAGGTGCAATCAATGATTCTCTCTCCCTCTCCCTCCCCCAAAATCAATAAAATATGTTTAAAAACAAAAACCATCAGTGTCTATGAGCATGTCTCACTAAGAATGGAGTGACTCAACCAATAGCGGAGCTCTATGTTATGCTAATAAGTAATAAAGATTGTTTTTTAAAAAATAAATAAAATAAACCGTAACTGATTATATTTTTTTGCATTTGGCCAGTGGTGTGTGAGGGATTCACATTCTTCACATCCTAGAGAATATTTTGTTTGGTCAATCATTATTTACTTAAAAATTTTATTTTGTAAGTTTGTCATGCTACCTCACTGTTTGTGTTTTTTCTAGAAATTTATGGTGAGTCTTTTCTCCAATATATATTTGCTGTGTCTGTATCTTTCTTAAAACCTCTGATCATATGTTCTGCCTAATGTTTTATGAGTTTTGGCAATTTTCTTTAACAAAAAGACAATTGGATAACAAATGTGAATGTTAGAATTTCACTCATTTTGTGCCTTTTTGATTTAGGAAATAAATTTTTGTATTGATATAATGTGTTTTAATAATTTTTACCTGTTAAAAATATCTATTTTTAGAGATTTAAAAATTTTTTTCTTCATTTCACAGAGGGAGAGAGAGAATCATCAATAATGAGAGAGAATCACTGATGGTCTGCCTCCTTCACGGTGCTGCTGGGAATGGACCCCGCAACCCAGGCATGTGCTCTGATGAGAAATCGAATGGGGGACATCTTTGTGCCTGTGCTGATGCTTAACCACTGAGCAACACCAGCTAGAAATTTTTAGTTTTTAAATAATAAGCACAATGCAGTGAACACTTTTAATTTTAACTCGCACTACTAACATTCCCCACCACCTTCAGAAGAGCAACTTTAGAAAACCTCAGGACAGGAACCCTTCAGTTCCCCAGTGCCAACAAGCACCTCTGTGTGTAAGGGCTTTTGAGAAAGAACTGGGGCCTTTCTGAACCCGCTGACCCACCCGCAGGGAGGCAGGACTGTGGGCACTAAGGTCTCAGTGTTGGGTCTCCAACTGGAATCTCCAGGAGACTCACTACAGCTCCCTGCACCTCAGTTGGTTAAATGTAACGTGACGCTGATATCGGACTTAGCTAGGACTGTGAGGATCAATAAATGTTACAAAGTTGGTACTTGCCGGGGCCAGGGTTCCAGAGATGACTTTTTGAGTATTTTTGTCTTTTAATTCTCACAAAAACCTGGAAAGTCTAAACCGGTATTGAACTGCTGGGAACATCTTCGATTACAGAAATGAGGAAGATTTTCCAAGTTTACTTAACAAACAATGCCAGGGCTGAACAGCAGACTCTGAGTGATGGATGAATGATTACTCTGACCCATGTTTTTGTGATTACTCTGACACATTTTTGTGAAAGAGAGGGCTAATGGACTGCCTGGATAACAGAACCAAACAGCCCCGTTCACCTACCTCCTTAGGCTTTTATTGAAACAACAGCTTGAATCAAAATTAACTATTAGACACTATCAGTAGGGTAAGCATCCTTGAGATCACACATGTGTCTGCAGCGTCCTTTAACAAAGGACTTCTAAAGACTAAGCATAAAGATTCTAGTAAATACCCAGGTGCTCACATGTACACAGACTTGCTTCCTCACAAAACAAGTGTCAGATATAAAGGCTGGATTGCAACCTAGTGTTGGGCCTTGGATTGCCAGTGGGGAAAAGGGCCTGGTTGTGTGCTAGATCCCCAAAACAGTGTGCACAAGGGTAATAATTAAGGTTGTACTGTCATATAGATGTTTCTTTCCCTCTAATTCTCTAAAAATCAGTACAATATTCTTTTAAAATAAATAAAAATTGATTGTGCATTTTTTCATTATACTAGCAGTATATGAGAGATTCACTCTCCACATCCTAGAGAATATTTTCTTTGGTCAATCATTCTTTTTTTGTTTGTTTTTAACCCTCAACCTCTGATTTTTCCATTAATTTTTTTAAGAAAAAATATATTTTATTGACTTTTTACAGAGAAGAAGGGAGAGAGAGAGAGAGTTAGAAACATCGATCAGCTGCCTCCTGCACATCTCCCAGTAGGGATGTGTCCGCAACCCAGGTACATGCCCTTGACCGGAATCGAACCTGGGACCTCTCGGTCCACAGGCCGACGCTCCATCCACTGAGCCAAACAGGTTTTGGCTCCATTGATTTTTAGAGAGTGTTAGGGAGGTGGAGAGACACACAGAGAGAAATATCTGTGTGTGAGGAACAAATCATTTGGTGGACTCCCACACATGCCCTGACCTGGCTGGGTATTGAGCCCCCACGAGGTACAGGCTCTTGAGCAGAATGACAGCCTTGACCCCTCAGTCCACAGGCCAAGGATCCATCCTTTGAGCCAAACTATTTGTTGTATAGATGGCTATCATGTTGGCACCATTCAAGGTTTGGAAAGTGGCCATCTGCACCTGAGGTAAAGATTGTGGATCTAGGGTCTCACAACCTTGCTTGGAAATAATTATTTCACCTATTCATGAAGTTACAGTATCTGCATGCAGAATGAACATGATTTATGGAAGAGCATATTGCTAGAGCAAACTATAGAAAGGCATAATGGAGTTATAGAATGAGCAGTATTTATATAGCTAGAAGACCAGAGGCTCTATTGAGGCTGACAGCAGGTAGGTCTGAATAGGTGGTAAATTAAAGACACTGATTCCCAAGAGCTGAGGTAATTAACTTTAGATATGGCTCTGCTGAAACACTGGCTACCAGGAAATTATTTTTCCTACAAATGTGGGCCTCCTCATTCGCGACAACTTGAGGAAAATACAGTGAGCTGAGAAAATACAACACGGTGTGAGCAGAAGAATTTAAACATCATTTAAATGATGGCTTCAACCATCATTTACTTAGGATCCCATCTGCTTCTGAGGCTGAACTGTCACAGCAGTGCATAAAGATGTGTTTTCAACAGGCATGTTCAAAGGCTTTATGGAATGAGGAGCAAATCATTGAAAAAGAAAATATTCCTGCCCTGACCGGTTTGGCTCAGTGGCTCGAGCGTAGGCCTTCGGACTGATGGTGTCCCAGTTTTGATTCCAGTCAAGGGCATGTACCTTAGTTGCAGGCACATCCCCAGTAGGGGGTGTGCAGGAGGCAGCTGATTGATGTCTCTCTTTCATCGATGTTTCTAATTCTCTATCCCTCTCCCTTCCTCTCTGTAAAAAATCAAGAGAATATATATATATATATATATATATATATATATATATATATATATATATATATTCTATGTGATAGTGAATCATATGGTGATGGGCTATAAGATTTGAAATGAGCAGCCCTCAGGAATGACTAGCATTGGATGTGAGAATGTTAAAGCGCACATTGAAAGGAAGTGAGATTTGATTTTATCATGAAGATGTTTTATGGACAAGAGGGCACTGTAAAGGGTTCCCAAGTCAGAAGTTTTGTTGTTGTTGCCAAAACCGGTTTTGCTCAGTGGATAGAGCGTCGGTCTGTGGACTGAAGGGTCCCAGGTTCGATTCCGGTCAAGGGCATGTGCCTTGGTTGCGGGCACATCGCCAGTGGGAGGTGTGCAGGAGGCAGCTGATCAATGTTTCTCTCTCATTGATGATTCTAACTATCTCCCATCCTCTCTGTAAAAAAATCAGTAAAATATATTTAAAAAAAGAAGAAGAAGTTTTGTTGTTGTTTGTTTTTATAAATCCTCACCTGAGGATTTTTTCTATTAATTTTTAAATTTTTACGTATTATTTATTTTTAATTGATTTCAGAGAGGAAGTGAGAGGAATACACATCAATGATGAAAGAGAATCCTGCATGGGCTGTGTCCTGCACTCCCCATACTGGGGATGCAGCCCAGAACGCAGGCATGTGCCCTTGGCCCAAATCAAACCTGGGATCCTTCAGTCCCGAGGCAGATGCTCTATCCACTGAGGCAAACCAGGTAGTGCCCCGTGTCAGAACTTTGCGGAGAGTGTCAGACCACTCCTGTGATCAGTCTTCCAGTTTCAGCGTGCTGGAGGTTAGTTTCATTTAGACGTTATCTCTAGCCCTAGCCGGTTTTCGATTTTTTTCAACTCCTCTACTACGTTACTTAGTTTTAATGCTTTATGACATGTTCCAATTGGGTTTATACTTCACTGTGTTTTTTGCTCTGGATTTTAAAAAGTAGATTTTTATTGATTTCAGAGACGTAGGGAGAGGGAGAGAGTGATAGAAACATCACTGATGAAAGAGAATCATTGATCAGTGGCCTCCTGCATAACCCCCACTGGGGATCAAACCCCTACTTCAGGCTTCTACCCAAAACAGAAATCAAACCCTAATCTCCTCTTTCATAGGTTGATGCTCGTACTGTAAGCCACACCGGGACGACTTGGTCCTAATTTTTAAGTAGTACAAGGTTCTTACAGACTTACGAATTTTAAAGATTCACTGCACATATGCATACCTATCATTTGTTATTTATAATATTTCATGTGGTTTTAATGTTCTGGAGCTATATATACATAGCTCATCTTTCAGTATGAATATGTATTTCATTTACACTAAGTATAATTTGTGAATATTTGTGCAATCTTATCTCATAGAGAATGCCTGAAACATCAACTCCGCTGACATCTTCAATATGTCTCTAAGGGACGAATTGTCTTTCACTGTGGTAATTACAGTGGCATCTTCACATTAACAAAAACACCAGTTACTTTGCCAGAATTCAAGTTTCCCACTGTTTCAAAAGTGTATTTATCTTTATTGATGTTCAAGTAAAAATTAAACAACAGAATTTGATTTAATGTTTATATTAGGCATGTTAGTTCTTCTTTATTTCAAAGATATGTGCCACATTCTTCCCACCCCCTTTTTTTTTTGTAGGTAGAATGGAAGAGAGAGTGAGAGACAGTGTAAGAAACATAGATGTGAGAGAGACAGATTGATTGGGAGCCTGGGCACTCACCCAGACCTCACTGGCACAGAGCCAGCAGCATAGGTACAAGCACTGGCAGAAACAGAGTCCAGGACCCTTCAGTCTGCATGTCAGAAATAAGGCGAGCCCCCCAATTCATGGGTCCTGGTAGAACATAAAACATACTCAGGAGCCAGGCAGCAAGGCTAACATCTTTACTTCTATGCAGAAGGGTGCACACATAAGGCCTGGAAGCTCACCCACATGGAGCAGGTGTTCAGCTGGGCTTTATATTCCCTGAGGCATGTGAGCTGACCCTTGCTCTTGATCGGAGCTAAGGGGCAGCTTCCAGAGGAGCTACAAGCCATTTGGCCAACATGGCAGTGCCAAGTCCTGCCGTCCATCTAACATGGCGGCTGTCTAAACTGTTCTTTTACAGAAAATATAACTTGTTTATACTCACATCTGTCGTCCATGCTGTAACCACCAATTAAACTGGATAGGTCTGTGGAATATTCTTGTGAAGTATTGGTAACATACATCTATGGCGGTGTGAATGCGTCATTTGTGTCCTAAAACTCTCCAGAGTCTGTAATTCAGGCAAACCTCTATAGCAGTGATGGCGAACCTCTGACAGGCGTGTGACACGCGAACTCATTTTTTTTCGTTGATTTTTCTGTTAAATGGCATTTAAATATATAAAATAAATATCAAAAATATAAATCTTTGTTTTACTATGGTTGCAAATATCAAAAGATTTCTATATGTCACACGGCACCAGAGTTAAGTTAGGGTTTTTCAAAATGCTGACACGCCGAGCTCAAAAGGTTCGCCATCACTGCTCTATAGTATGACGAACTGCATTGGTCTCACAGATAATGAGTTTTCATAAAAAGGACCCCAAGTCCCTTTACCAGGAAAAATGACTCTTTTCTAGCCATTTTCAAGATGTCTCTTACCTGAGGAAGGTCATTTCCCAGCGTCCCTACCGGCAGATGTCGCTGTTGTCCTTGGAGCGAGATGGAAAAACCTTCCACCACCATCTTGGACGCTGGAAACTACATTATCCAGAAGGCCTTGTGAGGACTACCGCCAGCTTAGCCAATGAAGGGTCAGAAAAGGGCTTCCTCTTGCGTCACCGGGTAGTGGGCGGGACATCTGGTGCTCTATAGGCAGCTATTGGTCTCCACCCAGTATCTATTCCAGAACAAGGCGGACCGCTCCAGGTGGGCGGGGCAGTGGCGGATACTCGGAGGGAGGAGGCCCGAGTCCTCACCCGCTCAGCCTGCACGTGGGAGTGAATCTCGCTGACGTCCCCGGGTTACCCACGTCCCTGACGGAACAGAGGCCCCTTTATCCCCTTCCGCTGCCCCTGCTTCTTACCCGCCTCTCCGGCCTCTCCTGCCTGGGTCCGCGCACGGCGTCCAATGGCAATGGCCTTGCCCAGTTGCTCAGCTGAGGTGAGTTCGCGTCCCCCGCCCCCCACACCTGCTCTCACCGCCTCCTGACCCTCAACCCTGCAGCCTGGGCTCAGGGCGCCTGTCCCGTCCCGCAGCTCAGGTCCCCGCCAAGGACCCTGAGGAAGGAGGAGGGGAGAGAGGAGTGTTGTGGCCTCTGAGGACACAGGAAATGCAGGGCCCAGTGGACAGGGGTGACTCGTATCTGAACGCCCTCTGCGGACGTGGGTGCTGAGTATTGAAACCCAGGTCCGAGGCGGCAGGGAGGATTTCAGAGCCGCATGCCCTGCTTTCCCCAGGCTGTGGGGTCCACCAGGAATTGGGTTGTGGTAGATCCATCTGAACCCTCACATGCTCTCTCTGGATTCCATGTGCTAACTTCATGGGTGAGTCCAGAGAGGTCCACAGTGTGGAGCAGGAAGGTGGCAGAGCTGAGGCAGTGATCCTGGGGTCTGAAGTTGGGATGGGGGTAGACCTTCCAGTGATGGCGAACCTATGACACGTGTGTCAGAGGGGACACGTGAACTCATTTTTTTGGTTGATTTTTCTTTGTTAAACGGCATTTAAATATATAAAATAAATATCGAAAATATAAATCTTTGTTTTACTATGGTTGCAAATATCAAAAAATTTCTCTATGTGACACGGCACCAGAGTCAAGTTAGGGTTTTTCAAAATGCTGACACGCCGAGCTCAAAAGGTTCGCCATCACTGCTGGTGTTCACATCTGGAGGAAGTGTGAGCTGATAGTACTGTAAACCTGGTATTGGTACTTTAAATATGTGTGTGTGTGTGTGTGTGTGTGTGTATTGATTTCAGAGAGGAAGGGAGAGAGAGACAATGAGAATGAATCATCCATAGGCTGGAAACCCCTTACTGGGTATGGAGTCTGCAACCCAGGATCCTTCAGTGCACAGTCCAAAACTCTGTCCACTAAGACAAACCAGCCATGGCTGGTATTAGGAGTATAGGGTGAAGCATAAACCCTGGCTTTGTCCTGGAGTCATGATCTGGGAGTTTGCAGTCGTATTGCTTGACAGGAAGGCTGGGGCCCTGTAAGCATAGCCCAGAGCTTAGATGGTGTTTCTCTGCTGTCACCCTTCCTGGCCCATCTGTTCTTGCCGAGGGCAATCACAGTGAGTTATGGGACTGTGATGTGAGAGCAGCCAGCACTGGCATTAGGGCCTGGTGTCCACACTAAACTGGGGATCCCTGGAGGAGGTTGACGGTGGGGAAGATGTGTAAGGAGTAGGGTTGCTAGCTCTCAGAGTTTCAACTATGGTTTCAATTTTCTCAATCTGACAGGTTGGTGTGACCTTTGAGGACATTGTCCTGTACTTCTCCAGGGAGGAATGGAGCCTCTTTGATGAGGGTCAGAGACAGCTGTACCTGAGTGTGATGCTGGAGAACTTTGAACTTATATCCTCCCTGGGTAAGACCCTCACTGGTTCCTGGGATTTAGCTTTGCATCACCCCATGCCCCCTCACTTTTAGGGGTGCAATGTCCTCACCTGTGGACTGTATTGATTGCTTGATTTGTCCAGGTTTCTGGGTTTTTGCTGTGGTTGGCAGGGTTGGTTTGATTTCCCAGCTCCCTTCTATACTTTTAATCACAATACCTGCTGTACTGAATTGGTAGGGAGTGTTTGTGGTTGGTTGTGTGGCAGGGAGACTGATGGATTCCAGTTGAGTAGTGAACAAAACCATATTCTTTATTCCTGTTGGTTATTGGTATGTATTTATTTAAGTAGTGTCTACATCCTTAGTCCTATTTTATTTGTAAAAATTTTTTTTTAAATATATTTTATTGATTTTTTACAGAGAGGAAGGGAGAGAGATAGAGAGTCAGAAACATCGATGAGAGAGAAACATCGACCAGCCGCCTCCTGCACATCCCCCACTGGGGATGTGCCCGCAACCCAGGTACATGCCCTTGACCGGAATCGAACCTGGGACCCTTCAGTCCGCAGGCAGACGCTCTATCCACTGAGCCAAACCGGTTTCGGCCATTCTGTGTTTTTTTGTTTTTGGTTTTTTTTTTAAATATATTTTATTGATTTTTTACAGAGAGGAAGGGAGAGGGATAGAGAGCCAGAAACATCGATGAGAGAGAAACATCGATCAGCTGCCGCCTGCACACCTCCCACTGGGGATGTGCCCACAACCCAGGTACATGCCCTTGACCGGAATCGAACCTGGGACCTTTCAGTCCGCAGGCCGACGCTCTATCCACTGAGCCAAACCGGTTCCGGCATCTGTGGTTTTTAAACACACAAATTTCCAGTATTTTTTGAAGAACAGGCCACTTTAGTGAATGATTGCAGAAGCACAATGGCTACTGGAGGTAACTCTGACCCTTGTTTTTGACTGTAGGTATCGTCAAATATGTTTGTTCACTCAGTCTTTTCAGTCGTCCTTTTTGTACAGTTCTCCTTTATTTGTGTTCAGTAATATTGTTTGTCTTCATGGTACTCTTATTCCCATTTCCTATGGGGGTTTTGGTCATGGATAGCTGTCTGCTTACACTGGGATGGGGGAGGATGCTCATATCTCTGATCCTGCCATCTTGCTGATGTCACTCACATAGGTCTTTTGCCCGTGATCTCCTTTGTCCTTTGTTGTTCTACTTGAGTGTTGACCAGCCATCTTTTCAGTTTTTCTTTGAAGATTTGGATCGTTTATCCCATGCAATGGCTCAAATGGGATTTAAGGGGAAAAATCATGTGTGCATCACAGAAGAAACGTGACTTTTATGAATGACATGGTGACCCCACAGGCGGTTTTGCCTTGGAGAAGGGTCATTGGGGAGGAATTCACGACAGGCCTTTGTTACACTCCTAACTAGAAACCCATTTTATTAATCAGTGTTTTCTTACAGTTGCCCTTTCCTTACCCAATTATGCTTGTTTTTGGTTATTATTGATACTTTGCCAACTACTCAGTTCTACTAGTGATCATTTCTACTCAGATTCTCATCCCACAGATAACCTTCAATTCTCTGGACTTTGCACCTTTGCCTCTTTCACAGGTCTGTCTATACTGCTAAGCAATGTTGGTCCATGCCTGCACCACTTTGGAGTGCACAAGTGTTATTACATTGTTGTTGAACCTCATGTGCTCTAATATAATTAATTTTTATAGGTTTGAGCAGTTTTAATTATTCTACACAGACTCACATGGCCAGCATATAAGGTCCTAAAGGAAGCCATTTCTGGAGGAACAATGAATAGAGTCTTCCTCTCTTCTTTGTATCCCATCTTGTGCTTCTGTCCCTCTCTTGGTGAGATTTTCATCATCAACTGACTTTTGGGGCCACGTTATGTATAAGCAGTTTCTTCGGAGTCTACTTCACTTGTTTGAAAATCTCCCTATGGAATCATGGCTAGTCATGACCGATAAGCATTTGTGGTGAAGATATTCTGATTTCATAAGGTCAATTTGTACTTCACCAGCTTTTCCTTTTGTTCAGGTTGCTGCTGGGGAGCAGAGTATATTGAGTCCCCGGCTGAACAGAAGGTTTCTGTAAGAGTGTCACAGGCAAGGAATCCCAAGTTAGCTTTGTCTTCCCAGAAGAGCCACCCCTGTGAGAGCTGGGGGCTAAGGGAAAATTATTATGCCTCTACAATATCATTTCCTTCATCTTCTTTCACAATAATTCCCTTAACTCCACAAAATAAAGGAATACTGTTCAGTTTTGGGCGGTGATACAGCCTGTGAAAGAATTCACAACTAAAAGAAGCAATGCAAAGAGGAAGTTTATTTTACTTTCCAAGAGAGGAAAAGGCCAAGTATTGCTAGTCAATTCAGGGCAGGGAAGAAATGGTGGCTTCTGCTTTTCAGCAGTGCCTGTTACTATGGGACAACCAATGGAGGGGCCATGGGCTGAGCTGAAGTTGTGTAGATAAGAGGGGCTGTCCTTAAAAGTTACAGTTTGCTTGTTTTCCAGGAGACAGTCTGGCAGATGTTCTGCGGAGGTGTCTTATCAGTTTCTTTCCCAGCCTATAAAATATGACCAGAGAAAAAGTTATGAAGAGTTCAAATGAGGCTTGTTTGAAAGGGTAGAGGGGAGTAAACTTTCTACTAACTAGAGACTCCTTGGTGTGAGTTATCCCTTAGGTGTAACAACAGCAGGAAGGAGGGGTATGTAAGAATTTAGCCTTAAAAGTAGCTTATCTTGTTCTGCAGTTTGAACAGAGGAGCTCTTTGAATTAGAGGAGCCAGTAATTTGGGGTTTAATTAGCAAGTGCTTCTCATAAATTGTGGAGAAGAAACAGAAAGACCTTCTTCTTGTCCTTACAAATACCTTGACCACTTTTAGAACCTAAGGCTTTATTGACCTGAAGAGTGAATACTTCTAGGAGACCAAATACTTCTAGCAGTACTGGGGGCATTGTTTTTAGGAGGATGTCAGCAATGGGTCCCGAAGGAAATAAACCACTCAGTGAAATTTCTCCTGACCTCATAGGTTTTAACACCACAGTATGGACAAAAATGATGGTGTATACTAAACATGGCAAGCTCAGGTAGCCTGGCATCACATGGTGAATCTTAAAAACTCCAAGGCCAAAAGTAACGACCTATGATGGTTTGAAGTTAAAACTTTATAAGTAAAAGAAAGTTGCAGGGGTAGTTTTGTCCTAGCCTCCTTTGTTTTGTTTTGTTTCTTTGCAAAGGTCATTCTTTACCTTATTAAGCCTGCCTATTGCATTTTTTGCATCTAGGATAACATACCTTTGGATTTTTTGGGAAATTTCCTTTTTTACAGACTCCTAAGGACACAATCTCCAAACACAGAAGACCTCAGAGCTAAAATTATTATTGTTGCTGTGTTAAATATTAACTCTTAACTATTGGAGAACATTTTTTTAAAAATATATTTTATTGATTTTTTACAGAGAGGAAGAGAGAGGGATAGAGAGTTAGAAACATGGATGAGAGAGAAACATCCATCAGCTGCCTCCTGCACACCCCCTACTGGGGATGTGCTCGCAACCAAGGTACATGCCCTTCACCAGAATCTAACCTGGGACCCTTGAGTCCGCAGGTGGACGCTCTATCCACTGAGCCACACCGGTCAGGGCTGGAGAACATTTTAAAAAGAAGTTTGTATCTATTTTTTTTTTTTTACTTTTTATCCAATCCCAGAGATTTCCCTCTTCAGTTCCCCCCCACACTCTAATGTTTTACCAGTGAATTTCATTTAACCCACATATGTCTTCTCTTTTGAGTCTCATGTATGAAAAAGGTGCAAAACTGCCGTTCCCCTTTGCATTACTTAATGTGTTCTTGTTTTGCTTCCTGGCAAATGTTGATGACTTGGGTCAAATAAACTTAGAAAAATTTCCCACAGGTTTGGACATTTCTTAAAACAACATCAAAAGCAATTGACTCGCCGAGGCCGGTTTGGCTCAGTGGATGGAGCGTCGGCCTGCGGACTGGGGGGTCCCGGGTTCGGTTCCGGTCAAGGGCATGTACCTGGGTTGCGGGCACGTCCCCAGTGGGGGATGTGCGGGAGGCGGCTGATCGATGTTTCTCTCTCATCGATGTTTCTGGCTCTCTGTCTCTCTCCCTTCCTCTCTGTAAAAAATCAATAAAATATATTTAAAAAAAAAAAAAAAAAGCAATTGACTCATGTGAAGGAGGAGAAGGTTACATGGAGGGGTGTCAGCATTTCCCAAGACAGAGATGAATGAAGACACATTTATAAACACAAATTTAGAGGCAACCCAGAACACAGCAAGCTAGCTTTCTCCTTGCTTCCAGGGAACAGAAGAAAATGCTCAAGGCTCAGGTGGCTTTGTTTGGTGTGTGTGTGTGTGTATGTGTGTGTGTGTGTGTGTGAGAGTGTTTCTTTAATCCTCACCCAAGAATGTTTATTCTCTCTCTCTCTCTCTCTCTCTCTCTCTCTCTCTCTCTCTCTGTTTTTTATTTTATATAACCCTCCCTTGCCTTCCATCTGAGACTTTGCACTCTGTACCAAGCTTCCATGTCTCTGGATCTGAAAGAACCAAGCAGAAACACACCATCCTCCCTCTTCAAGGACGAAGCAGAGACACACTATCCTCCCCCTCCTCTATCTTGTCTTGCAAGGCTGGGCCCTCAGCCCAAGCCCCCTCCTTTTCTGAGTGACCACAAGAATGCCGGTATTGACCTAACTCCCCCAACCACCACCTGAGTGGACCAATGAAGCTCCAGGAATGCAGCTAAGGGCCTAATAAGGCTATAGTGGGGGACGGCTCTAACCTTCAGAATGTGCTGGTCACTTCCTGACCCTTATGCTGTAAAACCCTGACCTAAATGACCAATCCCTGTAACACACGTCACCCCCTAAGCCCACCCAAATAACTAGCCCTATATAACCTTTGTTCTCCTGGGACACGCTCTCTCGCCTTACCGCTGCGTCGGATGGGCTGAGAGCCAATCCTAGGATTGATTAAAGACTCATTGCTTTTGCATCGGAAGAGGCTCCCTGGTGGTGGATTTTTTGGGGACCCCGAACTCTGGGCACAACAGATCCACTCCATTCTTCAGTTAATTTTGTTACTTAGGTTCCATCTATGTGTGAGATCAAGTGATGTTTTTCTTTCTCTGACCCACTTATTTCAGTTACCACGAGGCTCTCTAGGTCCCTGCATGCTGTCTGAAAGGGTAAGAGATTCTTATTTTTTACCACTGCATAGTATTGATTGTTGTTTCAGGTTTCTTAGGATATATTCTTAGAAGTGTGATCACAGGGTCAAATGGCAGTTCAATATTTAATTTTTTGATGAAACTCCCTATGTTTTCCATAATGTGTGCACCAGTCTGCATTCCTATCAGCATTGTACTAGGGTTCCCTTTTTTCCATATCCTCGTCAGCACTTGTCCTTTCTGGATGGTAGTCATTCTGACAGTTGTGAGGTGTTATCTAATTGTTGCTTTAATTTGCATCTCTCTGATGATCAGTGACTTTGAGCATTTTTTCACATGTCTCTTGGCCATGTTATCCACACTGCAGTCCAGGCAGAGCTGACACTTTGGCCCCAGAAGCAGATGCTCTTAAATATTCATGTGTTTTGAGACATTAACTCCGTTCAGTGGAGGCAGGTTAGATGACACTTGAGCAACCTCTGCAAGCTACATTTAGCCTGAAGGAGACAGAAGCCTAATGCCCTGAAAGAACTCACAATGCCTGTCATTCAGAAAAGAGCAGATTCTGAAGAAAGATATGCAAAACCAGCAGCTAAAGGAAGCCAGGCAGGTGCCTTAGAAACAAACTTGCCCTAGAAATCCCCTCCCCTAAAGGCGCTGTAGGGTCCTGAATATACTTGGTGTTTTCTTGGTCTATTTGCCCTCAAAACCAGTCATGTAGTCAGCTGAGGAAATACAGGATCCTGGCCAGGGAGAGTAGGAACTACATTACCCAGAAGGCTGCGCGTGGAATGCCACCAGGCTGAGCCAATGGCAGCTCAGAAAAGGCGTTTCCGTTTTTCAAGTTCTGGTGGGCGGGAATAGTAGTCTCTCCATTTTGTCTTAAGCGGTCGGCGGTACCTGATCTCAAGAGTCCCGGGGAGAAGGTTGGAGAGTGGTGCGCCCCCCTCCACAGCCAATGGTGGGAGCCTCCGGTGGTGCTCACAGCTCCCACGTGGGACTGAAGCTCGGAGTCGCCACCAGACCCGCCCAGAGCCGGGACAGGGACCGCCATTCCTGCAGCGGCTTCTACTCCCGCCCCGCTCTGTCCACAGAGGGCAATGGCGGCGCCGGAGCTGAGGAGACGGGCTGAGGTGAGTGTGTCCCCCGGTCCTCCCCTCATCGCTACTTACACCGAACAGGACAGCCCGGGTGCGGGCGCCTGTCACGTCCTGCAGCTCAGTCCCGCGTGGAATCCCGTGAGGAAGGCGGAGGGAAGAGAGCAATGTTGGGGCTTCTGAGGACACAGCAAGATCAGGGCAAGTAGGACGGGGGTGACTTGCATCTGAATTTCCCTGAGGGTGTGGGCTGTGAGTATTGACAGAAAGATCAGAGGCTGCAGGGAGGACGGCACAGACTCATTTGTGGCTTTCCCGGCTGTGGGTCCATCCGGGGCCTGGGGTGGTCCTGGATCCGGCTGGACTCCAAGCTCTCTACACGCCATATGCCAAGTTCATGGGTGAGTCCAGCGAGATCCGGTGGCATTGGAGCAGGAAGGGGGCAGAGCTGAGGGAGGGAACCTGGGGTCTGAACATGGGAAGGGGATGAACATTACCCAGTGGTGAGCACATCTGGAGGAAGTGTGAGCTGATGGCCCCGGACCTGGTGTGGGGACTTTAAGTGAAGCATAAACCGACGCTTGGCTTTGTGTTGGAGGCAGGATCTAGGAGACTGCAGTGGTGTTGCTTGGCAGAAAGGCTGGGGCCCTGCAGGCATCGCCCAGACCTTAAATGGCATTGCTCTCTCCCCTCCCGTCCCCCAATCCTTCCCACCCAACCCAGCTGCTCTGCTGAGGGCCATGCAGTGAGTAATGGGACTGTGATGAGAGAGCAGCCTGCACTGGCATTAGGGCCTGGTGTCCACACTAACCCGGTGCCCTGGAGGAGGTGAGGGAGGGGAATGTGTGTAAGGAGTAGAATTCCTGATTCTCAGAAAGGCAGCTCTGGTTTCAATTGTCTCCATTCTGACAGGTTGGCGTGACCTTTGAGGACATTGCCCTGTACTTCTCCAGGGAGGAATGGAGTCTCCTTGATGAGGGTCAGAGACAGCTGTACCTGAATGTGATGCTGGAGAACTTTGAACTTATATCCTCCCTGGGTAAGACCCTCATTGTCACAGTGACCTGGACTTGGCTTTGCCATTCCCCAGGCCCCATCCCCCAGGGTGTGCTCTGCCCTCCCATGTAGACTGTGGTACTGATTGATTTTCCAGTTTTCTGGGTAGTTGCTGTCCTGGGGAGGGTTGGTCTGTTTCCGCTGCTCCCTTCTATTCCTGAAGTCCCAATACCCCCCAGCTGCACTAAATTCAGAGGAAAGGACTAGTGGTTGGTAATGTTGTTGGCAGCTAAGGAATTCCACCTTGATTAGTGAGGAAAGCATTTTCTGTATTCCAATTGGTCATGTGTAAGTATTTTTTGAAAAGTTGTATCTACATCCTTATCCAGTTTGTTAACTATATTTTTTTCGTTAAAGAATATTTGGAATACCTTGTATATTTTATATATTAATTGCTTATTACATACAGGAACACATGTTTTTGCATGTGCTTAATTGTGCTTTGCAGATATTGCTCCCCCACACCTGTTTTTCCAGAAAGTCCCATGTTTTTTGTTTGTTTGTTTTTTTGTTGTTGTTTTTTTGTTGTTTTTTTTAAAATATATTTTATTGATTTTTTACGGAGAGGAAGTGGAGAGAGATAGAGAGTTAGAAATATTGATGAGAGAGAAACATCAATCAGCTGCCTCCTGCACATCCCCCAGTGGGGATGTGCCCGCAACCCAGGTACATGCCCTTGACCGGAATCGAACCTGGGACCCTCCAGTCCGCAGCCTGACGCTCTATCCACTGAGCCAAATCGGTCTCGGCTGTTTTTTTTTTATTTTAATATATTTTATTGATTTTTTTACAGAGAGGAAGGGAGAGGGATAGAGAGTTAGAAACATCGATGAGAGAGAAACATCGATCAGCTGCCTCCTGCACCCTCCCTACTGGGGATGTGCCCGCAACCAAGGTACATGCCCTTGACGGGAATCGAACCTGGGACCGTTGAGTTCGTAGGCTGACGCTCTATCCACTGAACCAAACCGGTTAGGGTGAGAAATTCCATGTTCTTCGCAACCCTGCGTTCAGCAGGTCTACTGCCACTATGTTTCTAGCAATCTCAGATGCTTGTTACTAGTGCTTAGCAATTAAATATTGTTTTTCAGTTTTAGATCTTTCTGCTTCTTTGTATGAATAATTTGATAATTGAAACCTAGGAATTTTGAGCATTATGGAACTCTGGATCTTTTCAAGCCTGTTTTATCTGGCTTGTTTTGTTATTGCTCTGGTAAGGGAAGGGTGAGATGCCACTTCATTATTTGAGGAAGAGAGAAGTCCATGTTCCCCAGTTGGCCCGAGGTTTGTAGGTGTGTGTGCGTGTTTGTGTGTGTGTGTGTGTGCTGTGGGGGGGGGGGGGGGGGGGAGGCAGTATTATTTTTATGAGATGGTGGGAGTTCTGGCTCCCTGCTGTTCTTCTGCCAATATCTCCCCAGGTGGAGGGATAGGTCTTCCCTGTTTCTATATCTTAAGGTTTCCACTTACATGACCGGGGACTGACTCCATACCGGGACTGACTCCCACCACTGATTCCTGCCGGGGAGCAGCCCTAGCAGTCAGTGCTGGGTCACCATTGTGACTGCAGGATTGACTTCGGGTGTTCGGTTGTCAGTTCGGTCATTTAGGCCGCCAGGGCCCCTAGGTGTTTATATAATTTGATTCCTTTTACATAGAGAGGAAGAGAAATGGAGAAAGAGAGAGAGAGAGAGAGGTGGGGGAGAAACATCAATCGGCTGCCTTCTGCACAAATGTAAACCGGATATGGAAGCCACATTCTGATATGTGCCCTTACCGAGAATCGAACCCTCTACCCTCCGACACATAGGAGGATATTCCAAGCAACTGAGCCACACTGGCCAGGGCATTCTGTTTCTTTTTGTTTTGTTTGTTTTTTTAAAAATATATTTTATTTTTTATTTTTTTTTACAGAGAGGAAGGGAGAGAGATAGAGAGTTAGAAACACTGATGAGAGAGAAACATCGATCAGCTGCCTCCTGCACACCTCCCACTGGGGATGTGCCCGCAACCAAGGTACATGCCCTTGACCGGAATCGAACCTGGGACCCTTCAGTCCGCAGGCTGATGCTCTATCCACTGAGCTAAACCGATTACGGCAACTGTGGTTTTTAAAAACAAAAATTTCCAGTTTTTTAGAGAACAGGCTATTAGGATCAATGAGAATAGACGCACAGTGGCTGATACTGATAACACTTTATTTATTTATTTATTTACTTACTTACTTGCTTACTTAAACATATTTTTATTGATTTCAGAAGGGAGAGAGGGAGAGAGAGAAACATAAATGATGAGATAGAATCATTGATTGGCTCTCTGCGGCACAGCCACCAATGGGGACTGAGCCCGCGACCCAGTGATGTGCCGTTGTCCAGAATTGAACCTGGGACCCTTCAGTCCACAAGCCGATGCTCTATCCACTGAGCCAAACCAGCTAGTGCTGACCCTTTTGTTTTAATACATTTTTATTGATTTCTTAGAGGAAGGGAGACAGAAAGAGAGAGAGAGGGAAACATTAATACTGAGAGAGTATCACTGATCAGCTGCCTCCTGCATGCTCCCTTACTGGGACTGAACCCACAACAAACTCGGCCTGTGCCCTTGACTGGAATGGAACCTAGGACTTTTCAGTCCCACGGCTGACACTCTGTCCACTGAGCAAACCAGCTAGGGCTGACCCTTGCTGTATTTATTTTTTTACTTAAAAAAGTTAGTCAGTTAGTTAGTTATTAACTCTTGTTTTTGTCCTTAGGTATCTTCAAATGTGCTTCCTCACCCAGTTTCCTGTCATCCTTTCTATGCAGTTGTCCTTATTTAGTATTCTGTATTAATGTTTGTCTTCATGGTACTCTTATTCCCATTTCCTCTGGGATGTTTTTCTCATGGATAGCTGTCTACTTAGTCTGGGATGGGGAAAGATTCTCTATCTCTGATTCTGCCATCTTGCTGATGTCACTCTCATAGGCCTTTTGCCCGTGATCTCATTTGTCCTTTGTTGTTCTACCACAGTGCTGACAATCCATCTTTTTAGTTTTTCTTTTATGATTTGCATCATTGATCCCATGCAGTGGCTCAACTGGGATTTAAGAGACAGAATCCTTTGTGCATCACAGGAGAAACATGACTTTATCAATGAGAGGGTAGACCTAGAGGCAGTCTTGCCTTGGTGAAGGGCAGTGGGGGAAGTTTTCATGCCAGGGCTTTGTTACATTCATAACTGGAAAGCCATTTTGTTCAAAAATGTTTAGTTACCATTGCCCACTCCTCACCCAATTCTACTTCTTGCTTAATGTTGACACTTTGCATTCAACTCAGTTTTTTGTTTTATTTTTTTAAAAAATATATTTTTATTGATTTCAGAAAGGAATGGAGAGGGAGAGAGATAGAAACATCAATGATGAGAGAAAATCATTGATCGGCTGCCTCCTGCACACCCCCTACAGGGGATCAAGCGTGCAACTCAGGCATGTGCCCTTGACCGTCATCGAACCTGGGACCATTGAGTTCACAGGCCTACGCTCTATTCACTGAGCCAAACTGGTCAGGGCACGAGTCACTTTTAACAGTAATCATTCTACTCGGATTCCCAGCCCATGGATAACCTTAACCTCTCTAAACTTTGCACCTTTACCTCTTTAGTACATCTTGCTTTACTGCACTCCAATGTTGTTCCATGCCTGTAGGCCTTCGAGTGCACATGTATTATTATATTCATGCTGAACATAACATGCTCTAATGTGATTGATAATTTCACACATGAAATTATTCTATACACACTCACATTGCCAGCATGAAAGTTCCTAAGGAAGCCATTTGTGGAGTAATAACAAGCAGACCCTGCCTCTCCTCTTTTTGTCCCAGCCTATGCTTCTGTCCTCCCTTGGTGAGATTTTCCTTTTGGCCATTTTATATATAACAACCATTTCTTGCGAGTCTGACTCACTTGTCTTGAAAATCAATGTCTGGAATCATGTCCAGTTGTGACGTAAACATTTGTGGTGAATATATTCTGTTTTTATCAGATCAACATGCACTTCACCTACATTTCCTTTTGTTCAGGTTGCTGCTGTAGAGAAGAGAATGTGGAGGCCCCGACTGAACACAAGGTTTCTGTAAGATTGTCACAGGCAAGAAATCCCAAGTTACTGTTGTCTTCCCAGAAGAGCCACCCCTGTGAGAGCTGTGGGCTAGTCCTGGGAAACATTTTCCGCGTGATGGAGCTGCAGGGAGCACAACACAGACAGATACTGTTGAGGTGTGGAGCGTGTGCAAAACGGTTTTCTTTGTGTGCAAAATTTCACCAGCAGCATGTGAGAGAGCAGACTTACATTAGAGGTTTGGAAAGGATGTCACTTGCAAACAGCTGCAATTTCAGTGTGTCCCAGAATCATTTCACCTGTGGGGAGGTTGGGCAGAGTGTCCTTACTGGGTCGGGACATCTCCACCTAAAGGCTACTCAGACCAGGGACAGTCTAAATGCTATATTGAAGCGTGGGATGATGTTTCAAAGGAGAAAAAATTATTTCAGCAGAAAAGAATGTAAGAAAGACATTAGTTGCACCCACATGTTTATTCAGGAAAAAGGTGTCCATCTTGGAAGTGGGTGTTGTGTGTGTTCTGAATGTGGACAATATTGTACCAAATTTTCTAGGTTTCATTATCAACAGAGAGGTGACACTGGAGAAAGGGCATATCACTGCAGTGAATGTGGGAAATATTTTACCAGGATCTGTGATCTTCATTGTCATCAGAGATTTCATACAGGACAAAAGCCTTATACATGCAGTGAGTGTGGGAAATCTTTTACCTGGAGCACTGCTCTTCGTTATCATCAGATAGTTCATTCAGGAGAAAAGCCTTACAAATGCAGTGAATGTGGAAAATCTTTTAAAAGTAGAAGTGGTTTCCGATATCATCAGAGAGTTCATACTGGAGAAAAGCCTTTTCAATGCAGTGAATGTGGAAAATCGTTTACCACTAAGAAAGACCTTCATCAACATCAGAGAGTTCATACGGGAGAAAAGCCTTATAAATGCAGTGAATGTGGGAAATCTTTTACCCAGAGCAATGCCCTTCGTTATCATCAGCGAGTTCATACAGGAGAAAAGCCTTATACATGCAGTGAGTGTGGGAAATCTTTTACCCGGAGCATTGCCCTTCATTATCATCAGAGAGTACATACAGGAGAAAAGCCTTATAAATGCAGTGATTGTGGAAAATCTTTTAAAGGTAAAAAAGGTCTCCAGTATCATCAGAGAGTTCACACTGGAGAAAAGCCTTATCAGTGCAATGAATGTGGGAAATCTTTTCCCGTTAGCAATGACCTTCATCGTCATCAGAGACTTCATACAGGAGAAAAGCCTTATCAATGCAGTGAATGTGGGAAATCTTTTACCACTAATACCATCCTTCATCGACATCAGAGAGTTCATACGGGAGAAAAGCCTTATAAATGCACTGAATGTGGGAAATCTTTTAAAAGGAGCAGTAGTCTCCAGTGTCATCAGAGAGTTCACACTGGAGAAAGCCATTATTAGTGCAATTAATGTGAGGTGTATCCCAGCCAAATTTCTAAATTCGCTCCGTGCATAAGAGTACAAATGTGAGAAATTTCTTAGATATGTGCGGAATGTTGTTTCTTAGTTACGACATAACAATAGTACAGGGAAATTTGTGAAACCTCATTTTTCTGAATTGTACCTCATTTATTTAATCACCTATATTCTGTAAAGCTCCCATAAGTGTTTTTGCTGTTGTGTTTGTGTGTTTGTAGTTGGAACACTGTGTAATCATGTTGCACGTTCTAACATACAGAGATGTCCTGCCCGATCTACATCACTGCGTATTTCTGTTGCTGAAGATATTTCACCTGAACCACCTATAAGGCCCCTATGGATGGCATCAGTCACCATCCTCCTGTGCCCAGGGAAGCTAACTCTGTTGTCTAATTTGTTGAAGAAAATGAGGAATACCTGAGCCCTTGTTTCTTACTAGTTTCCCTGTCATGAGTCACCACATAGGACTGATTACTGTTGGCCCCAGGAAACATAATGTTGCAGAGGGACTGCCATTTTCAGGGACATGCTTTGCCCGAATGTTGGTGGTGAGTTTATTCAGTGCTTATGTCGTCAGCGGAAGACCTGCCAGTCTCTTGTCTCTTTGGTTTGTAAAATAATGAAGGCTTTTTCCTAAGACTTCTTCAATCTGGGGTGTTCTGTTTACTGTGTGGGTTAGCTTATAGGAAGATTTGGGCTCTTCAATCGTGATGAGGTGAAAAATTGTTTGGGTTCTTAAACATTTTTGCCTTTGGGGGAACAGTATGGTGCAGAAAGTAGCTCAGCAGTTTTTGGCAAATTTATACTGTGCCCATATTTTCCTTGGAAGCACTGTGGATTCTAATCGTCCTGTGATGTCTGGATGCTTTGAGACATAGAGATCACTGCAAAGAGGGGGTAGCTGTGACAACCTTAAGTATGTCTAGGAGCATGAATTTCTTTTCTTGTTTACAAGGGATGCCAATACATGTGAAGGGAATCTCTTGCCCAGGTCTTGCAAAGGGCCATGTGCCCTAATGCCTACTATTTCACGGGTGATGGTCTTTGGTTTGAGCACCACAGCAGTGGGGAGAAATCCTTTCACTCTAGAAACACTGACCTGATTGTTGTTGGGCGAGATTGCAGCCCTTTAGATGGAATGGTCCTCATCTAACTGTGCATCCACGAATTAGTTTGAGGAAAAGACAACAGGAGCTGTGTGTACACAGATCTGAGGGACTCCAGGCATGTTTATCTTCTGTGAAGCAGTCCTTATCATTGATTATAATCAAGATGGTTTGTGGCTCCTGTAGCTTCTCAGATGTTCCCATCAGAACCATTGGTGCTCTGGCAGGAAAACCAAGATGGAGACTAAGGCTGTCTTTGGTCCAGTGATGTGGCTTTTGTGGATTTTGGTGAAAGTTCTTCATTGTTTGTTACATTTTCTGTCACTGAGATTTGACTCTCACTCAGATGGCATAAGTATGTGGATTGAATATAGAGTTTCCAAATCTGTTCTTCCAGAATAGGTGAATGTACATTTGTTTTAATTGTGAATCTTTGTTAACTGCTGTAATGAGTATGTACATGTGTTAAGCATATTGTTTCCTAAATCTTTTTTTTTTTAAATATATTTTATTCTTTACAGAGAGGAAGGGCAAGGGACAGAGAGTCAGAAACATCGATGAGAGAGAAACATCGATCAGCTGCCTCCTGCTCACTCCCCCCACCGGGTATGTGCCCGCAACCAAGGTACATGCCCCCGACCAGAATCGAACCTGGGACCCTTGAGTCCGCAGGTCGATGCTCTATCCACTGAGCCAAACCGGTTAGGGCATGTTTCCTAAATCTTGACATGTGCATGAAACTGAAACCATCATTATAGTCATAATGCTGACCATATCTGTCTCTGTGTAATTGCTTCATGACCTCTTTTAACCTGTCCCTGTTCTTCACTACTTTCCTAGTTTCCATGGATTTACATTCCATTTTCATAGAGAACTTTATTTTTCTAAGTATTTTTCTGCTTTCATTTTTGTTTCATAAATACTTGGAGATTTATTAAAGTTACATTAGTAACTCATCTTTTTTCCTGATATTCTTTTTTTAAAAATATATTTTATTGATTTTACAGAGAGGAAGGGAGAGGGGTAAAAAGTTGAAAACTTTGATTAGCTGCCTCCTGCACACCCCCTGAAACCAAGATACATGCCCTTGACAAGAATTGAATCTGGGACCCTTCAATCCATAGGCCAGTGCTGTATCCACTGAGCCAAACCAGTTAGGGCTGTGATAGATACTCTTATCATTGATATATCACCATAATTTGCCCATTTTAATAAAGGTTTAGTTATTTCTAACAGCTGGTACAAACATTTCTATATAATTCCTTGTATGTATATAAGTGTTATTTACCTTTGTGAAAAATTCAGTGCAAAGTCTGTTTTTTTTGAGTAGATGTATGTTTAAATTTACTGAGATTAGCAAAGTGTGATCTCAATGGAATATACCACCAGAGCTGGTGTGGCTCAGTGCTTGGCCATCATCACGTGCAGCACAGGGTTGTGGAGATGCTTGCCAGTGGGAATATCTGCCTGTGTTATGGGCTAGATCCATAGAATTGGGTGTGCAGGAGGCGGCTGGCCTATATAGCACTCTTCCATCAATGTTTCTCTCCCTCTGCCCTTCTCTCTCGAAAAATTAATAAACTGTTCTTTAAAAATAGAAAATAAACTTCAACTGATTGTACTTTTTTACATTTTTTCAGCAGTGTATTAAGGATTCACAGTCTCCACATCCTAGAGAATAATTTGTTCGGTCAATCATAATTTAACGTGTGTTTGTTTGTTTTTTATAAATTGTTGTGCTGCCTCACTATTTGATTGTATTTTTTGTAGGATTTTATGGTGAGCCTTTTCTCAGAGGTGTATTTGCTGAGTCCATTTCTTTGTTAAAACATCTTACCATATGTTCTGCCCAATGTGCTATGAGTTTTCGCAGTTTTCTTTAAAAATAGGACAGTGGAACAACAAAGATCTATGTTGGAATTTCATTCATTTTGTGCCTTTTTTACTTTAGGAAATAAACCTTTTTTTGTATTGGAATAATATGTTTTAATATTTATTACTTTAGAAAAATATTTTAATTGTCCTAGCTTGTTTGGCTCAGTGAATAGAGCGTCAGCCTTCCGACTGAAAGGTCCCAGGTAAGCTTCTAGTCAAGGCACATGCCCAGGTTGCAGTCTCAATCCCCAGTGTGGGGACTGCAAGAGGCAGCCAATCAATCATTCTCTCTCATCATTGATGTTTCTATCTCTCTCTACCCTCCCTTCCTCTCTGAAATCAATAAAGATATATTTCAAAAATATTTTAATTCATTTAAAAAAATATTTTTATTGATTTCATAGAGCAAAGGAGGTGGAGAGAGAGAGAACCATTAATGATGTGAGCCCAGCAAGGCAGCTCAATCGTCCTATGAACCGGGAGGTCAGTTCCATTGCTGCTCAGGGCACATGCGTGGTCCCTGTTAGATCCCCAAGAGGGGCTTGCAGGAGGCAGCTTATCAATGATTGTCTGTCATCATTGATGTTTCTATCTCTCTGTCCCTCTCCCTTCCTCTGTGAAATCAATAAAAAAGAAAACTGATTCCCTAATCTTCAGAAAGAAAAATAAGGAAAAGAAACATCAATGATGAGAGGGAATCATTGATCGCTAATTCCTCCATACCCTACTGAGGATGGAGCCTGCAATCCGGGAGCTATTGGAGAAGGTCCAGTGGTGAGGTGTCCACATGCAGTAATGCAGCTGTGCCTGCAGCCTGCCTTGGCTCCAGCAACTCCAACCACTCCCTGCAGAGACCTTCCCAGGCAGGCACTTCTCACTCCCCCGATGCCCGCAAGCACCTTTGTCTTTGGTTGCATTTTACCGAGAAATGGGACATATAAGAAGCTGCTGACTCTGCTGCAGGGAGGCAGCTGCTATGCCACTCAGGTCTCTTTGTGGTGAGTCCCATATCAAATTGCTGAATAAGTTCAGTGTCAGAGAAATGAAGTCAGTTCCCCAAGTTTACACCACAGACAAGTGTCAGGTTCAAGAGACTGGATTTTAACCCATTATTTTCTCCAGCGTCAGACAGAGTCTCTACCACTGATGTGGAGCCCTCACTGGAGGAGGTACAGTCTGAGGACCAGTGTGGCTCAGCTGCAGCTCCTCCATGGTTACAGTTATGCTTTTCCTTCCATTCCCTTTACATCTCAGAGCACTTCCCTTGGCCTCCCCATGTTCAGGGGAACGCCATCATTTCTCAGCTGCAGTGGTTTCTGCAGGGGAACCTTCTTTCAGAGTGAGCTACTGTTTGTCTGCCTCCACTCTGATCCCAGCACAGACTAAGACCCTCAGGAGACCTCGGTAGTAAGGGCTGGGTCTCTGCACCTTTGTCCACAAGTTGGGTGTCATGCTGTGACCCCTTCCACTGATGAATTTGTTGCCTCAGCTTGACCCTTTAAATGATGTTCCTATGTGGCACTGACATTCACCCTGCAGGAGTGGATACAATTGGACATGAATTTTGGGACCTAATATTTGGAAGTGATGCTGGAGTTCTACATGTTCTTGGTCTCATTGGACGGATGTTCACTTCTTATTCATGCATAGGACCTACTGGCTATGTGATTCTGTCCTCTATATCCCCACTGGCTGAATGAGAATGGCTCTCACCATGTTTTCCCTGCAGCCCGGATCACGTTCTGGATCCACGTCCTCCTTCCCACTCTCCTGTGTCTTCACCTGGATCTTTGGGTTGGAACACAGTCCTTTTGAATACCAGCCCTCATCACAGTGCACTGCACACTGGGCCACAACTGAGATCCTTACTGTGCTTTTCCTGAAAATCCACCCTAACTGACTCTCCACACACAACATTTTTGACTGTAGGGGAGGGTGATTTTAGGTGAAGGTGTTTGCCATTTTGGCAGGTTATTCCATTTTTCTGAGTCATTTCCGTGTATATCTAGGTTATGTTAATAACTTTTTGATTGTTATTCCCCTGTTAATCTATATTACATCAATTTAATTATTGGGCCAAACAACCTAGAAAAGAAGGAGGAAATATTATTTTGCTTCTACAAGTCATTTTCCTCATATTTTTCCACTTAACTCCTTTGAATAAAGTAATACTGTTAGGATTTGGCTGATGATGTGGGATGTGGAAGAATTCACAGCTATAAGGAAACATGCAGAGAGGAACTTTATTTTACTTTCCAAGAGAATAAAGGGTCAAGTATTGCTATTCACTACAGGGCAGCGATAAAGGGGCGTCTTCTTTTCAGCAGAGGCTGTTGCTTAGGGAGAAGGAAGGAGGCGCATTGGACAGCACTGAAGTTGAGTAGATGTGAGGGACTGTCTTTAAAAGTTACAGTTTGTTTGCTTTCCAGGAGATAGTCTGGCAAATGTACAGGGAGGTGTTTTATCAGTATTTTCCCCAAGCCTATAAAATATGACTAGAGAAAAAGTTATGAAGAGTTCAAAACAGAGTTGTGTGAGGGGGGAGAGGGTGTGTGTAGGGAAAGAAACTTCCTACTAATTAGAGACACTTCTATGCCAAATATCCTTGAGGTGTGACAACAGCAGGGACGAGGGTTAGCAAGAATGTAGCCTTGAAAGTAACTGATCTTGTTCAGCAGTTTGAACAAATGAGCTGTTTGAAGTAGAGGAGCCAACAATCTTGGTATTTAATTAATAGGTGCATCTCATATATTGTGGAAGGCCGCAGCCAAGAAAAATAAATACATGTTATTTGTCTTCACAAATACCTCCCACACATTTAGAACCTAAGGCTTTATTGACCTGAAGAGTGACTACTTCTAGGAGACCAAATAAAGGTACACCAGCAATACTGGGGGCATCAGCAATGGATCCGGGAGGAAATAAAACCCTCTTGGAATTTTCTTGACTTTATTTTCATATTTTTAAATTATTTATTGTCTAAAGTTTTACATATTTCCCTTTTCTCCTGGTTTGGTCTCTCCCTTCCCCCCAGCCATTCCCACCCCAGGCAAGCCCCCCACTGCCCCAGTGTCTGTGTCCATTAGTTACGCTAATATGCATGCATATAATCCTTCAATCATTAAATTTTCTCTTCAACCGACAGGTTCTAACTCCCTAGCAAGTCTGGCATGGCATGATGAATCTTACAAACTCAGAGGCCAAAAGTAACCATATATTGTTTGAAGTTAAAACTTTCCAAGTAAAAGCAAGTCACAGGGCTACTTATATCCTAGCCTTGTTTTTGTTTTTTGTTTTCTGCAAAGGTCAATTTTTACTTTATTGAGCCTGTCTATTGTCTTTTTGCATCTTGGATAACATACCTTTGGATTTTCAGGGAAATGTTTGTTTTAGAGACTCCTAAAGGCACAATCTCCCAGCACAGAAGACCACAGGCCCCAATTATTATTGTTATTGTGTTAAATATTAACTGTTAACTATTTAATAAACTTTTTTAAAAGTTTATGTCTATTTTTTAAAAAATATGTTTTATTGATTTTTTACAGAGAGAAAGGGAGAGGGATAGAGAGTTAGAAACATCGATGAGACAGAAACATCTATCAGCTGCCGCCTGCACACTCCCTACTGGGGATGTGCCCGCAACCTAGGTACATGCCCTTGACCAAAATCGAACCTGGGACCCTTGAGTTCGCAGGCTGATGCTGTATCCACTGAGTCAAACTGGCTAGGGCTATGTATATTTTTTTAAATTTTTATCAAATCTGCGAGATATCCCTCCTCAGTCCCACCCCTAATTTATCGTCCATAAATTTCATGAAACCCCAATATGTCTTTTCCTTTGAGTCTAACTTACCAAAAAGGTGCAAAACTGCCATTCTCCCAAGCAGTTCTCAATCTGTTCTTATTTTGCTTCCTAGCAATGTGGCAGGCTTGGGTCAAATAAACTTAGAAAAATTCTCCACAGGTTTGGACATTTCTTACAACAATACCAAAAGCAATTGACTCATGTGAAGCCGGAGAATGTTCCACGGAGGAGTATCAGCATTTCCAGGGACTCAACTGACCGAAGACAGATTTTTTTTTTTAAATACATTTTATTGATTTTTTACAGAGAGGAAGGGAGAGATAGAGAGCTAGAAACATCGATCAGCTGCCTCCTGCACATCCCCCACTGGAGACGTGCCCGCAACCCAGGCACATGCCCTCGACCGGAATCGAACCCGGGACCCTTGAGTCCGCAGGCCGACACTCTATCCACTGAGCCAAACCGGTTTCAGCGGAAGACAGATTTTTAACCACAAATTTAGAGCAGATCCAGAACCCAGCAAGCTAGAGTTTTCCCCTTGCTTTCAGACAACAGAAGAAAATGCTTAAGGCTCAGGTGAATGTTTTTATTTTGTGCGTGTGCGCGCCTGTGCTTAATCCTCACCAGAGGATGTTTTTTCATTTTTCTTTTTTTACCTTCCCTCCAACTTGACTCTGAGATTCTGCACTCAATGTCATGGTCCCATGTCTCTCAATCCACTCCATCTGTTGTTGTTTTTTTCCAATTAATTAGATTCCACATGTGAGAGAGATGAAGTGATGCTTGTCTTTCTCTGACGGAGTTATTTCACTCAGCAGGATGCTCTCCAGGTCCCCCCATGCTGTGTGAAAGGGTAAGAGAGTCTTCATTTGTAGTGCAGCATGGTATTCCATGGTATAAAGGTTCCACAGCTTTGCTATCCAGGAGGCACTCTTTTTGCAGCAGCAAGGCTTCAGGCATCTGGAGACAGGGCTGACATGTAAATGGATACATTAGACAAATATAAAGTAGGAGTGTCTGTTTTGAGACATTAACTTTGTATAATGGATTCAAAGGACGCAGGTTAGAGGCAGGTAGAGACTTGAGCAACCTCTGCAAGCTATAGTTGGCCTGAAGGAGACACATGCCAAATGTCCTGAATGAAGAAACAGTGCCTGTCATTCAGAATGAGCAGGTCCTGAAGAAAGATATTGAAAACCATCCATGCGGATACAGGAGAAACAAACTTGCCCCAGGCATTACCTGCACTGAAGGGGCTAGAGGACCCTTAGTGTAGTTGGTGTGTTCTTGGGCTATTTGCCCTTCAATCCAGTCCTGGACCCAGTTGAGAGATGCAGAACCCTGGCCTTGGAGCTTAGGAACTACAATACCCAGAAGGCAAGGCAGGGCATGCCACCAGGCTGAGCCAATGGAGGCTCAGAAAAGGCATTTCCGTTTGGCCGCTTCTGTAGGGCGGAAACGGGAGTCCTAGTGGCGGGATTTTGCCTTCTCAAATCTTTGTTTCATGTGGTCACGTTTTCCTGGTCGCACAGTCCCGTGGAGAAGGCTGGAGTGTGGTGCTCCCGGCCACACAGCCCATAGTCGGAGCCTCCAGTGGTGCTCACAGCTCCCACTTGGGATTGAAGCTCCCAGTCGCCACCTGGACCCACTCCAGGGCCGGGACCGGGACCGCTATTCCTGCAGCGGCTTCTACTCCCGCCCTGCTCAGCCCATAGAGTGCAATGTCTGCGCCCCCGCTGAGGAGATGCGCTGAGGTGAGTTCCTTTCTCCCGGGGCCCCCAATGCCTCCTTACGCTGAAGTGGACAAGCCCGGGTGCGGGCGCCTGTCCCGTCCTGCAGCTCAGTCCCGCGTGGAGGACCGTGAGGAAGGCGGAGGGGAGAGAGGAGTGTTGTGGCTTCTGAGGACACAGCAAGTGCAGGGCAGAGAGGACGGGGGTGACTTGCATCTGCAGGTCCCTGAGGGTGTGGCTGTGAGTATTGACGGAAAGAGCAGAGGCTGCAGGGAGGACGGCACAGGCTCATTCGGGGCTTTCCCGGCTGTGGGTCCATCAGGGGCCTGGGGTGGTCCTGGATCCGGCTGGACTACAAGCTCTCCACACGCCATATGCCAAGTTCATGGGTGAGTCCAGCGAGAGCCAGTGGCATTGGAGCTGGAAGGGGGCAGAGCTGAGGGGAATGAACTTGGGGACTGAAGGTGGGAAGGGCAGAAACATTTCACTGTGGTGTGTGCATATCTGGAGGAAGTGTGAGCTTATGTTCCCTGGGATTTGTTGTGCAATTAATGAAGTATAAACCCACGCTTGGCTTTGTCTTGGAGGCAGGATCTAGGAGACTGCAGTGGTGTTGCTTGGCAGGAAGGCTGGGGCCCTGCAGGCATCGCCCAGACCTTAAATGGCATTGCCCTCTCCCCTCCCCTCCCCAGTCCTTCCACCCAACCCAGCTGCTCTGCTGAGGGCCATGCAGTGAGTAATGGGACTGTGATGAGAGAACAGCCTGCACTGGCATTAGGGCCTGGTGTCCACACTAATCGGGTGCCCTGGAGGTGGTTGAGGGGGGGAAAGGTGTGTAAGGAATAGAATTACTGGTTCTCAGAAAGGCAGCTCTGGGTTCAATTGTCTCCATTCTGACAGGTTGGTGTGACCTTTGAGGACATTGCCCTGCACTTCTCCAGGGAGGAATGGAGCCTCCTTGATGAGGGTCAGAGACAGCTGTACCTGAATGTGATGCTGGAGAACTTTGAACTTCTATCCTCGCTGGGTAAGACCTCACCGTTACCATTGACCTGGACTTGGCTTTGCCATTTCCCAGGGCTCAGCCCCCAGGGTGTGCTCTGTCCTCCCATGTAGACTGTTGTACTGCTTCATTTTCCAGTTTTCTGGGTTGTTACTGTCCTGGGGAGGGTTGGTCTGTTTCCACTGCTCCCTTCTATTCCTGAAGACCCAATACTCCCCGCTGCACTAAATTCACAGGGAAGGACTTGTGGTTGGTAGTGTTGCACGAAGCTTATAGAATTCCACCTTGATTAGTGAAGAAAGCATTTTCTATATTCCTGTTGGTAATGTGTATATATTTTTGAAAAATTGTCTCTACATCCTTATCCTGTTTATTAACTGTATTTTTTATTAGAGTCTTTTGAATACTTTGTATATTTTATATATTAATTGCTTACGACATACAGGAACACATATTTTTACATGTGCTTAATTGTGCTTTGCAGATATTGCTCCCCCACACCTGCTTTTCTACAAAGTCCATGTTGTTGGCAACCCTGCATTCAGCAGATCTAGTGCCACCATGTTTCTAGCAAGCTCAGGTGCTTTTTACTAGTGCTTAGCAATTAAATATTGTTAATGAAGTTATATAGACTTTGCTTTTGAGACAGAGTCACTGCATTGTTATTAGCCTGCAGTATAGTATTAGCATACCTTCATTATTCCCAAGGAACTCCCACTATTTCTGTGAATTTCTGTCTTTATCGCAATATTCGCTTTATTGTGCTGATCAGAGCTGAATCCACAATATCTCCAAGAGATTCCTTCATATGGTTTGCAAGTATTTTCTTCTATTCTCTAGATTGCCTTTCATTGCGTTTTGTTTATTGCTTTTGTGCAGTGAAGACACTATTTTCCTTTATTTGTTGCAGTGTGGACTGTTTATTTTTTCTATTTTGTGTGGTGGTTGATGTCACATTCAGAAAATTCTGTCTAAAACAAACCTCCAAAACTTTTTCTCTAGGTTGTCCTGAGTTGTTTTAAGTTTTAGCACTGATATTTAATTCTGTCCTTCAGGTTGAGTTACATTTTATCAGTGCTGTTCAGTTTTGTTGTTTTACATGTGAATGTCCATTTATACCAGCACCATTCATTGCAAACTATCTTTCCCTTCTTCCGTGACTTGCAGCTTTGTCAAAGATTATTTAAAGTATGTGCCTGGGTTTTTTTGTGTTTTCTGTTCTGTTCTGTTGATACATGTGTCTGTGTTTCTCCAGCAACACACTGTTTGCTTGCTTTCTCTTTGTAATAAATTGAAGTCAGGAAGTGTGATGGCAAGAGCTTTCTTCTTGCTCAAGACTGCTTTTGTTGCCCTCCAGTGGTTGGCAAACTGTGGCTCACGAGCCACATGGGGCTCTTTGGCCCTTTGAGTGTGGCTCTTCCAAAAAATAACGACTTCTCGTTTCCTGAGGCGCCATGTTAGGTTTTTTGAGATCTTTTGTGACAATGTAGACATTTATCTCTAAAAAATTTTTCTTAGAATTACATTTTCTTTATTAAAATATATTTTACTGATTTTCCACAGAGAGGAAGGGAAAGAGAGGGATAGTGAGAAACATCGATGATAGAGAAACATCAATTCAGCTGCCTCCTGCACACTCCCTACTGGGGATATGCCCGCAATTATGGTACATTTCCTTGACCGAATTTGAACGTGGGACCCTTCAGTGCTCAAGCCAATGCTCTATTCACTGAATGAAACCAGTTAGGGCTACATTTTCTGAATGTTATACATAAGCTTTGGTAGGTTGTTTCGTTATTTATTTGCCTCTAGACTTTTTTGAGATCTCTTTTGTTTTTGGCTACCCTGAAATTCTTATGTCTTTATTTATTATTCCTTTTACATAGAGAGGAAGGGAAATGGGGGGAGAGAGATGAGGGAGAAACATCAATTGGCTGCCATGTGCACAGTTGAAAACCGGGTATGGAAGCCACATTCTGATATGTGCCCTAACCGGGTATTGAACCCTCGACCCTTCAGTACACAGGACACTGCTCCAAACAACTGAGTCACACTGGCCAGGGCATTGTGTAGTTCTTTGAAACAAAAATCCAGGTTTTTGGAGAACAGGCCACAGGATCAATGAGAACAGAAGCACAGTGGCTCATAGTGGTATAGCTGACCCTTTATTTTTATTTTTTATTTACATTATATTTTTATTGATTTCAGACAGCAAGAATGAGGGAGAGAGAGGGAAACATCAGTGATGAGAGAGAATCATCAATTGGCTGCTTCCCGCATGCCCACCAGCTGGGACCAAGCCCGCAACCCGGTCATGCACCCTTTGTGATGCCCAGATTTCAAAATCCCCAAAGACAGACCACCAGGGAGCCGAGTCCAATGCAAAAGCAAAGAGTCTTTTATTCAAGCTAGCTAGCTTGGTCCCTCTGCCTCCTTCCTGACGCAGTGGAGTGGCACGCTGAAAGAGAGCCTGGAGTCTTGGAAGAACAAAGACTTTATAGGGCTTGGGGTAGGGGGGTGAGGATTCACTCGGCCCACTGATTTGGCCGATTCCGGTTGGTTGAGTGAGGCCCGGGGCGTCTTTGGCCGATTCCGGTTGGTTGAGTGAGGGCCGGGGGCTAATGACGCAAGGGTAGGGTGCAGCTAGGGTCTGGTTACACAAAGACAGGTGATGGCTAGCATACTTTTGGCCTTGGGCTAGTTTCCTTGCATTCCTATTGGCTGAGATAAGGGCTGGCTGAGTAACTGATACATTCTATACCTTTTGCTTGAAGAGGAGTTAGGAACACAGTTATCAGTCCCGTTCTGTCCTTTCACCTTGACCTGAATCCAAGCTGGGACCCTTCAGTGAACAAGCGGATGCTCTATCTTCTGAACCTGACCGACTAGGGATGACCCTCTTTATAAAAAACATATATATATATATTTTTTAAAATATATTTTATTGATTTTTTACAGAGAGGAAGGGAGAGAGATAGAGAGTTAGAAACATCAATGAGAGAGAAACATCGATCAGCTGCCTCCTGCACATCTCCTACTGGGGATATGCCCGCAACCCAGGTACATGCCCTTGACCGGAATCGAACCTGGGACCTTTCAGTCCACAGGCCGGCGCTCTATCCACTGAGCCAAACCGGTTTCGGCTAAAAAATATATTTTTATTAATTTCTTAGAGGAAAGTCGGACAGAAAGACAGAGAGAAACAGTAATGATGAGAAAGTGTCACTGATCAGCTCCCTCCTGCATGCCCCCTACAGGGGGCTTAAACCACAAAAAACTGGGCATGTGCCCTTGAGTGGAATGGAACCTTGGACCTTTCAGTCCACAGGCTGACACTCTATCCACTGAGTAAACCAGCTAGGACTCACCCTTCCTTTCTTTCTTCCTTCCTTCATTCCTTCCTTCCTTCCTTCCTTCCTTCCTTTATTTCCTTAGTTATTTAGTTAGTTAGTTATTAACCCTTTTTTTTGACCTTAGGTATCTTCAAATGTGTTTCCTCACCCAGTTTTCTGTCATCCTTTCTATGCAGTTGTCCTTATTTGGTATTCTGCATTACTGTTTGTCTTCATGGTACTCTTATTCCTATTGCCTATGGGATTTTTTTTCATGGATAGCTGTCTGCTTACTCTGGGATGAAGGAAGATTCTCTATCTCTGATTCTGCCATCTTGCTGATGTCACTCTCATAGGTCTTTTGCCTGTGATCTCATTTGTGGTTTGTTTTTCTACAACAGTGCTGACCATATCTCGTTTTAGGTTTTCTTTTAAGATTTGCATCATTTATCTCATGCTGTGGCTCAACTTGGATTTAAGAGGCAGAATCTTTTGTGCGTCACAGGAGAAAGATGACATTATCAATGACAGGATAGACCCAGAGGCAGTCTTGCCCTGGTGAAGGACTCTGGGGGTGGTTTTCATACCTGGGCTCTGTTTCGTTCATAACTAGGAAGCCATTTTGTTCAACAACAAAAATGTTTTGTTACCATTGCCCACTCTTCTCCCAATTGTACTTCTTCTTCTTTAATGTTGACACTTTTCCCATGACTCAGTTTTAATAGCGATCATTCTACTCGGATTCCCAGCCCATGGATAACCTTAACCTCTTTCAACTTTGCACCTCTACCTCTATCACACATCTCTGCTTTACTGCACTCCAATGTTGTTGCATGCCTGCAGAGATTTAGAGCGCACCCGTATTATATTGACGCTGAACATCCCGTGCTTTAGTATGATTCATATTTTATGGGTTTCAGCACATTGAAATTATTTTACACAGACTCATATCGCCAGTATGAAAGGTCCTAAAGGAAGCCATTTGTGGAGTAATAATGAGCAGACCCTGCCTCTCTTCTTTTCTTGCCAGACAGTGCTTCTGCCTCCCTTGGTGAGACTTTCCTCATTCAGTGACCTTTTGGGCCATGTTATATATAACAGCCATTTCTTTCTTTTTCTTTTTTTTTTCTTATAACAGCCATTTCTTGAGAGTCTGACTCAGTTGTCTTGAAAAGCATTGTATGAAATCATGTCCTGTTGGGACATAAACAATTGTGATGAAGATATTCTGTATTTATCAGGTCAACATGCACTTTACCTACGTTTCTTTTCTTCAGGTTACTGCTGTGGAGGAGAAAGCGTGGAGGAAACGACTGAACAGAAGGATTCTGTAAGAGTGTCACAGGCAAGGAATCCCAAGTTAGCCTTGTCTTCCCAGAAGAGCCTCCCCTGTGAGAGTTGTGGGGTGGTCTTGGGAAACATTTTCCACATGATGGAGCTGCAGGGAACACAACATGGACAAATACTGTTGAGGTGTGGGGCATGTGCAAAACAATTTTTTTTCCATGCAAAATTTCACCAGCAGCATGTGAAAGAGAAATCTTTCACTAAAGTTGTGGACAGGATCTCACTTGCAAACAAATACAATTTCAGTGTATCCCAGAATCATTTCACATGCAGGAATTTTGGGCAGGGTGTCCTTATGGGGTCGGGACATCTCCACCTAAAGGCTACTCAGACCAGGGACAGTCCAACCACAATTTCGACGTCTGGGATGCCTTTTAAAAGGAGAAAAAATTATTACAGTAGAAAAGATTGTAAGGAAGACATTAGTTGTACCCACACATTTATTCAGGAAAAAGATGTCCAACTTGGAAGGCAGTGTTTTCTGTCCTCTGAATGTGGAAAATATTTTTCCAAATTTTCTAGCTTTCATTATCAACAGACAGGTCAAACTCAAGAAAAGCCTTATCAATGGAGTGAATGTGGAAGGTCTTTTATCGCTAAGGGTGATGGTCATCAACATCAGAGAGTTCTTACGGGAGAAAAGCCTTATCAATGCAGTGGATGTGGGAAATCTTTTATCTCTAAGAAGACCCTTCATCGACATCAGAGAGTTCACACTGGAGAAAAGCCTTATAAATGCAGTGAATGTGGAAAATCTTTTGCACAGAGCACTACCCTTCGTGTTCATGAGAGAGTTCATAGAGGAGAAAAGCCTTATAAATGCAGTGAATGTGGAAAATTTTTTACCCGGCGCACTACCCTTCGTGTTCATCAGAGAGTTCATACAGGAGAAAAGCCTTATAAATGCAGTGAATGTGGAAAATCTTTTACCCAGAGCAATGGCCTTCATTATCATCAAATTGTTCATATGGGAGAAAAGCCTTATAAATGCACTGAATGTGGGAAATCCTTTAAAAGTAGCAATGGTCTTCAAGATCATCAGAGAGTTCACACTGTAGAAAAGCCGTATAAATGCACTGAATGTGGGAAACCCTTTAAAAGTAGCTGTGGTCTTCAAGATCATCAGAGACTTCATACAGGAGGAAAGCCTTATCAGTGCAGTGAATGTGGGAAATCTTTTACCCAGAGCTCTCACCTTAGTTTTCATCAGAGAGTTCATATGGGAGAACAGCCTTATAAATGCAGTCAATGTAGAAAATCCTTCAAAAGTAGCAATGTTCTTCAATATCATCAGAGAGTTCACACTGGAGAAAAGCCTTATAAATGCAGTGAATGTGGAAAATCTTTTGCTCGGAGCGATACCCTTCGTTATCATCAGAGAGTTCATACAGGTGAAAAGCCTTATAAATGCAGTGAATGTGGAAAATCTTTTACCCAGAGCACTACCCTTCGTTTTCATCAGAGAGTTCATACAGGAGAAAAGCCTTATACATGCAGTGAATGTGGAAAATCTTTTGCTCGGAGCGATGCACTTCGTTATCATCAGAGAGTTCATACAGGTGAAAAGCCTTATAAATGCAGTGAATGTGGAAAATCTTTTACCCAGAGCACTACCCTTCGTTTTCATCAGAGAATTCATAGAGGAGAAAAGCCTTATAAATGCAGTGAATGTGGAAAATCTTTTACCCACAGCACTACCCTTCGTTATCATCAGAGAGTTCATACAGGAGAAAAGCCTTATACATGCAGTGAATGTGGAAAATCTTTTGCTCGGAGCGATGCCCTTCGTTATCATCAGAGAGTTCATACAGGTGAAAAGCCTTATAAATGCAGTGAATGTGGAAAATCTTTTACCCAGAGCACTACCCTTCGTTTTCATCAGAGAATTCATAGAGGAGAAAAGCCTTATAAATGCAGTGAATGTGGAAAATCTTTTATCTCTAAGGCTGATGTTCATCAACATCAGAGAGTTCATAGGGGAGAAAAGACTTATCAATGCAGTGAATGTGGGAAATCTTTTACCTCTAAGAAGATCCTTCATCGACATCGGAGAGTTCACACTGGAGAAAAGCCTTATAAATGCAGTGAATGTGGAAAATCTTTTATCTCTAAGGCTGATGTTCATCAACATCAGAGAGTTCATAGGGGAGAAAAGACTTATCAATGCAGTGAATGTGGGAAATCTTTTACCTCTAAGAAGATCCTTCATCGACATCGGAGAGTTCACACTGGAGAAAAGCCTTATAAATGCAGTGAATGTGGAAAATCTTTTACACGGAACGATACCCTTCGTGATCATCAGAGAGTTCATACAGGAGAAAAGCCTTTTCAATGCAGTGAATGTGGGAAATCTTTTGCATCGAGCAGTGCCCATCGTTATCATCAGAGAGTTCACACTGGAGAAAAGCCTTATCAATGCAGTCAATGTGGGAAATCTTTTATCCAGAGCTCTCACCTTCATTTTCATCAGAGAATTCATACGGGAGAAAAGCCTTATAAATGCAGTGAATATGGGAAATCTTATAAAAGCCGAAATGGTGTCCAATATCATCAGAGAGTTCACAATGGGGAAATCCATTCTGTGTGCAATTAATATGTGGTATCTCCCAGCCAAATTTCTAAATTCGTTCTCCTCATAAGATTGCAAAGGTGAGAAATTTCTTAGATGTGTAGGAAATGTAGTTTCTTAGTTAGGACTTAACAATAGTACAAGAAAATTTGTGAATCCTCATTTTTCAGAATTGTATCTCATATGTTTAATCACCTATATTCTGTAAAGCTCCCATAAGTGTTTTTGCTGTTGTGTTTCTGTGATATTATGTTGGAACAGTATGTAATTATGTTGCGCGTTCTTACATACAGAGATGTCCAGCCAGATCTATGTCACTGCATATTTCCATTGCTAAAGGTATTTCACCTCAGCCACCTATAAGGTCTCTACAGATGGCATCAATCACCGTCCTCATGTGCCCAGGAAAGCTAAGTCTGTTGTCTAATTTGTTGACAGAAATGAGGAATACCTGAGCCCTTAGTTCTTTCTTCTTTCCCTTTCATGCGTTGCCACATAGGACTCATTACTGGTGTTCCCATAAACATAATGTTGCAGAAGAACTGCCATTTTCAGGCACACACTTTCCCTAGATGCTAATGATGATTGTATTGAGTGCCTAAGTCATCAATGGGAGAACTCCAGTGTCAGGTTTATTTCTTTGCGAAATAACGAAGGCTTTTTCCTAAGACCTCTTTAATCTTGTGTGTTCTATTTACTGTGTGGGTTAGTTTATGAAAAAATCTGGGCTCTACAAGCATAGTGATGTGAAAAACTGTTATGCAGTCTCAAACATTTTTACCCTTGGGGAAGACCATGATGCAGAAATTAGCTCAGCAGTTTTTGGCAAATTTACACTGCTGCCCATAATTTTAGAGGAAACACTGTGGACACTCTACTCCTCATGTGAAGAAGAATGCTTTGAGACACACAGATCACTCTATAGAGGGGGCAGCTGTGACCACCTCAGTTATGTCTGGGAGCATGAATTGTTTTTTCTAGTTTGCAAGGGATGCCAATACATGTGAAAGGAACCTCTTGCCCAGATCTTGCAGAGGGCCACGTGCCCTAATGCCTACAATTTCATGGGTGATGGTCACTGGTTTGAGGACCAGAAAAGTGATGGAAACCCTTTCATTGCAGAAACACTGACCTAATTGTTGTTGTGTTGGAAGCCAATTCCAGCATGTCAGCAAGGCTGATCTGGAAATAGCTGAAGGCATTTTCCCAAACCTGAAAAGGATGCATAAAATGATTACTTGCTGCCAGACAGCTGAGGCCATTTAAGTGTACATGTTATTGCCTTCTACTGGCCAAACACGTGAAGAGCCGATGGCAATTCCTCCAATCTGACAATGGATTCTGTATACCAAACCCTGGCGTCTGATGTATATCTACTTTGCCTTCGGACAATTTGTGTTAATAAAAAGCAAGGGGTCCTGAGACAAGAGAGAACTTGGTTTCTTTAGCCAAGCTCCTCTGGCCCCCAAATGCCTTTGAAAATTATGTTTTGTCTCTGGAATCTTTCAGAATTTACACACAGCGCCTTCTCCAGATTCCTGAACGCTTTTAGTAGCTGGATTAAAACCACCGGCATTGTTGGACCAGACTGCAGCCCATTAGATGAAATGGCCCTCATCTAACTGTGCATCCTGGAATTATTTTGAGGAAAAGACTACAAGATCTGTGTGTACACCGATCTGAGGGACTCCAGGCATGTTTATTTTCTGTGGATCAGTCATTGTCATTGATTATAATCAAGATGTTTTGTGGCTCCTGTAGCTTCTCAGATGTTCCCATCGGTGTACTGGCAGCAAAACAAAGATGGAGACAAAGGTTGTCTTTTGTCCAGGGTTGTGGCTTTTGTGGGTTTGGGTGAAAGTTCTTCATTGTTTGTCACAGTTTCTGTCATTGATATGAGACTCTCACCCAGAGGGCATGAGGATAGGGATTGAATTTAGAATTGACCAAGCTGTTCTTCAAAAATAGGTGAACATACATTTCTTTCATCTTGAACCATTTTTTAACAGCTGTAATGAGTAAATTACAGGTGTTAAGTATAGTGTTTTATAAATCTTGACAGGTGGATGAAAACTGAAACCAATCTTATAGTCATAATACTGACCATATCTGTAACTGTGTAGTTGCTTCTTGACCTCATTTAATCTGTCCCTGTTCTTCACAGGTTTCCTAGTAACCATGGATTTACATTCCATTTTAATAGAGAACTTTGCTTTTTAAACTAAGTATTTTTCTGCCTTAAGTTGTGTTTCATAACTACTTGGAGGTTTATTAAAGATATATTAGTAACTCTTTTCTTTTTTTGATAGATATTCTTTTTGTTGTTGTTGTTAATCCTCACCTGAGAATATTTGTCCATTGATCTTTAGGGTGAGCGGGAAAGACAGTGAGAAACATTGATGTGAGAGAAACACATCGATTGGTTGCCTCCTGCATCAGCCATGACCAAGGCCCTGGCTGGGAAGGAGTCTTCATCCAAGGTATGTGCCTTTGACTGGAATCAAACCTGAGACCCTTTGGTCTGCAGGCCTGTGCTCTACCCAGAGACAAACCGGCTAGGGCGCTGGTAGATATTCTTATCTTGAAATATATCACCACTATGTCCATTTTAATCAATATTTGGTTATCCTATCTAATAAAAGAGAAACATAGTAATAAGCCGTACGTCCACTACCCTTCCTATTGGCTAATCAGGGCGATATGCAAATTAACTGCCAGCCAAGATGGCGGCTGACAGCCAGGCAGCTTGAAGCTAACATGAGCCTTGCTTGCTTCAGTGATGGAGGAATCCAACGTTCCCCGCCTGCCTTGCCGGCCTCTGAGCCTCCAGTTTGAAACATTGTAACAAATATAGAAGCTAAACAAAACCCCAGAAACCTGCTTTCAGCCAGCCGGGATCTCAGAGCTGGAGTTGATACAGTGTTTCGATTATAGAACCCACACAAACCAGATACCTGCTTTCAGCAGCCGAGGCCTGAGAGCTGGAGCCAGAGCTAAAGCTGGCCCAGAAGAAAAAAGAAAAAAGAAAAAAAGGAGCGGTTGGGAGCTTCAGTCCCGCTCCAGCCTGAAAACGGCCCTCAGCCCCTCAGCCCCTCACCCAGACTGGCCAGGCACCCCAGTGGGGACCCCCACCCTGAAGGGTGTGTGACCAGCTGCAAACAGCCATCATCCCCTCATCCAGGCTGGCCAGGCACCCAAGCGGGACCTCTACCCTGATCCAGGACACCCTTCAGGGCAAACCAGCCGGCCACCACCCATGGACCAGGCCTCTATCCTATATAGTAAAAGGGTAATATGCCTCCCAGCACTGGGATTAGCAGAGCTGCGAGGCCTCCCAGCACCGGGATCAGCAGAGTCGAGAGGCCTCCTGGCACTGGGATCAGCGTGACAGGGGCAGCGCCCAAACCCCCTGATTGCCCTGCGTCTCTGTGTATGACAGGGGGCGGGGCCACAACCTCCCTATCTGCCCTGCTCTGTTCGTGACGGGAAGGCGCCCCAACTCCGTGAGCCCTGCTCTGTGCCTGATAGGGTGGAGCTCACCAACCCCCTGATCGCCCTGCGGCTCCGTGTGTGACAGGGTGCGGCGCCCCAACCCCCTGATTGGCCCTGCTCTGTGTGTGACAGGGTGCGGTGCCCCAAACCCCCCAACAGGCCCTGCTCTGTGTGTGACGGAGTAGAGCCATAACCTCCCCATCGGCCCTGCCCTGAGTGTGAGAGTGGCGGCACCCCAACCCCCTGATCGGCCCTGCTCTGTGGGTCATAGAGGGCGGCGCCCCAACCGCCTGATCCGCCCTGCTCTGTGTGTGACAGGGCGGTGCCCCAACTCCCCTATCGGCCCTTCTCTGTGAATGATAGGGGGTGCTCCTCAACCCACTGATCGACCCTGTTCTGTGCGTGACAGGGTACAGAGCCCCAACACCCCTGATGGGCCCTGCTCTGTGCGTGACGGGGCAGCGCCCCAACCCCCTGATTGGCCCTGCTCTGTGCGTGACGGGGTGGCGCCGCAACCTCCCCATCGACCCTGCCTTGAGTGTGACGGGGCAGTGCCCCAACCCCCCAATTGGCCCTACCCTGAGCGTGACTGAGGGTGGCATTGAAACCTCCCAATCCGCCGTGCTGTGTGCATGACAGGGGGCGGCGCCCCAACTCCCCAATCGGCCTGCTCTGAGCCCGACCAGGGGCTGCAGTAAGGGATTGGGCCTGCCCTCTGCCACCCGGGAGCAGGCCTAAGCCAGCAGGTTGTTACCTCCCGAGGGGTCCCAGACTGTGAGAGGGCACAGGCCGGGCTGAGGGACCCCTCCCTCCCCCCTTAGTGCACAAATTTTTGTGCACCAGGCCTCTAGTTCCTACTAAAGCTGGTACAAAGATTTCTGTATAATTCTTTATATGGATATAAATGTTATTTAACTTTGTTAGTTGGACAGCCCTAAAGGCTCCTGGAGTGCGAGAGGGCACAACTGGGGATGAAGGGGTCCCCCTGAGTGCATGAATTTCGTGCACAGGGCCTCTAGTATAAAGATATTCTGTAATTTTGTCATTCAATTCTATATTGAATCCCTGTGCTTATGCCCTCTGGGTGATAGTCTCATACAATTTTATTTAATAGTATTTTTTGTAAGAATTTATGGTGAGCATTTTCTCAGAAGTCTTAAATGCTTTTTTTGTATTAGAATAATATGTGTTAATATTTTTTCCTTTATAATAAATATTTTAATTGATTTTTAAAAACATTTTCATTGATTTCATAGAGCAAGGGAGAGGGAGCAAGAGTTAGTAACATCAACTCTGAGAGCACAACTGGCATGGCTCAGTGGTTCCACGTGGACATACGAACCAGGAGGTCACGGTTCCATTTAGTCAGGGAGGATGCCTGCACCTCAGCTAGATCTGTAGTGTGGGCATTCAGGAAGCAGTTGATCAGTGATTCTCTCTCAGCATTGATTTTTATTTATTTTTTTTTATTTTTAAAAATATATATATACTTTATTGAGTTTTTACAGAGAGGAAGGGAGATAGACAACTAGAAACATCGATGAGAGAGAAACATCGATCAGCTGCGTCCTGCACACGTCCTATTGGGGATGTGCCGCAACCAAGGTACATGCCCTTGACTGGAATCATACCTGGAACCCTTCAGTCCACAGGCCGACGCTCTATACACTGAGCCAAACAGATCAAGGCTGATTTTTTTTTTTTCTCTCTCTCTCTCTCCGTCGCCTTTGAACTCCTGCCTCTCCCTACAGAGACATTCCCAGGCAGGCACTTCTCACGCCTTGAAACCCTCAAGCACCTTTGCCTTTGGGTGCATTTTAGTGGAAATGGGACCTATAAGAAGCCGCTGACTCTGCTGCAGGGAGGTGGGTGCTGTGGGCACTCAGGTCTCATTGTGGTGCGCCCCACCTGGGCATCTCCAGCAGACACACTAGAGCTCCCCGAGTCTCAGCAGTGAACGTGACATGCAGATGATTGATGGCGCTTACTCTTGCCTTCCAAGATCAATAAAGTAACAAGCTGAGTACTTGTTGTCAGGATTCCATGGATAGATATTTGAGCATTTTCTCTTTTAATTCTCACAACAACCTGGACAAGTGGAAACTCCTATCAAATTGCTGAAAAAATTCAGTGTCTGAGAAATGAAGTGAGTTCCCCAAGTTTACACCCCAGACAAATGTCAGATTCAAGGGGCTGGATTTTTTAAAAATATATGTTATTGATTTTTTTACAGAAAGGAAGGGAGAGGGATAGAGAGTTTGCAACATCCATCAGCCGCCCTCTGCACACCCCCCACTGGGGATGTGCCCGCAACTAAGGTACATGCCCTTGACCAGAATCGAACTTGGGACTCCTCAGTCCACAGGCCAATGCCCTAGCCACTGAGCCAAACTGGTCAGGGCATCAAGGGGCTGGATTTTAACCATTACTTTCTCCAGTAGCCTCTACCACTGATGTGCAGCCCTCATTGGAGCAGGTTCAGTATGAGGACCAGGGTGGCTCAGCTGCAGCTCCTGTTTCCATGGTTGCAGTTATGCTTTTCCTCCCATTCCCTTTACATGTCAGAGCACTTCCCCTTGGCCTCCCTGTGTTCAGGGGAACGCCATCATTTCTCAGTGCAGTGGTTTCTCCAGGGGAACCTTCTTTCAGAGTGACCTGCTGTTTGTCTGCCTCCTCTTTGATCCCCCCACAGAGTTTGACCCACAGGAGACCTCAGTAATTAATCTTTTGTCTCTGCACCTTGCCCCACATGTTGGGTGTCATGCTATGATCCCGTCCACTGTGATGAATTTCTTGCCTGAGTTTGACCCTTCAAATGATGCTCCTATGTGGCAGTGACATTCACCCTGCAGGAGAGGATACAATTGGACAGGAATTTGGGGACCTAATGTTGGAAGTGATGCTGGAGTCCTACATGATCCTGGGCTCATTGGACGGGTGCTCACCTCCTATTCATGATAGGACCCCCTGCCATGTGATTCTCCTGTATTTCCTACTGGCTGAATGAGACAATGGCTCTCACCATGTTTTCCCTGCAGCCCGGATCATGTTCTGCTCTCATATCCTTCTTTCCATTCTCCTGTGTCTGCACCCTGGGTCTTTGGTTTGGAACAGAGTCCTTTTGAGTACAAGCCCTCACCGCAGTGCACAGCACACTGAGCCACAACTGAGGTTCTTACTGTGCTTTTCCTGACAATCCACCCTAACTGTCCACACACCACATTTTCTGAATGTAGGTGAAGGTGGCTTTTCAGATGATGGTGTTTGCCATTTTGGCCAGTTACTCTGTTTTTCTGAGTCATTTCCATATATACAGCAGGTATACATGTGAATAACTTTTTTATGGTTTTCCACTGTTAACCTATATTGTATCAGTTTAATTATTAGGCCAACCAAAGAACCTCGAAAAGAAGGAGGTAATATTATTTTGCCTTTACAATGTTATTGCCTCATCATTTACAGTCACTCCCCTGAACTCCTTAGAAGAAAGTAATACCCTTAGGGTTTGGGCCATGATACTGGCTTCACACCTACTAGAAGCCATGCAGAGAGGAAGTTAATTTTACTTTCCAAGGGAGGAAAGGGCCAAGTATTGCTAGTCACTACAGGACAAGGAAGGAACTGTGGCTCCTGCTCTTTAGCAGTGGCTGTTGCTAAGGTACTAGGAATGGAGGGGCCTTGGGCTGAGCTGAAGGTGAGTAGCTATGAGGGGCTGACTTTATTTTTAAAATAGATTTTTAAAATTTTGTTTAATTAAAGTATTACAAAGAGTATTACACATATCTCCTCCCCAGCCCCCTCCGCTTGACATTTCCCCTGCCTCCCCTACCCCCCAGTGTCTTGTGTCCATTGGTTATTTTTATATGCATGCATACAAGTCCTTCAGTTGATCTCTTACCCCCCCCCCCCAACCCTCTCCAGGGTTCCCACTGTAGTTTGACAGTCTGTTCAATGCTGCTCTGCCTTTGTATCTATTTTTGTTCATCAGTTTATAATGGTCTTTATTATCCATAAATGAGTGAGATCATATGGTATTTTTCTCGGCTTCCCAGGGGCCATTGCAGCCTCATTGAGGCCGTTTCAACCTAACCGTGGCCTTCCCAACCTCACTGGGGCCATCCCAACCTCAACGGGCCGTCTCAACCTCACTGGGGCCGTTCCAGGGTGGCTGACTTTAAAAGTTACAGTTTGTTTGCTTTCCAGGAGATAGTATTCCAGATGTGCTACGGAGGTGCCTTATCAGTATTTTACCCAAGCCTATAAAAAATGACTAGAGCAACAGCTACGAAGAGGTCAAAAGAGGCTTCTTTGAAGGGGCAGAGAGAAGGAAACTTTCTACTAACTAGAGACCCCTTGGTCCAAAATATCCCAGAGGTGTGTGACAGCAGCATTAAGGAGGGGCATGTAAAACTGAAGCTTTGAGAGTAGCTTATCTTGTTCAGCAGTTTGAACAGAGGAGCTGTTTGAATTAGAGGAGCCAACAATCTTGGGGTTTAATTAGCAGCTGCTTCTGCTAAATTGTGGAAGGCCACAGCGAAGAAACAGACCTTTTTCTTGTCCTTACAAATACCTCGACCACATTTAGAACCTAAGGCTTTATTGCCTGAAGAGTGACTCCTTCTAGGGACCAAATAAAGGGACACCAGCAATAGTGGGAGCATTGTGTTCAGGAGGACATCAGCAATGGGTCCCGGAGTTAATAAACCACTCATTGAATTTCCTCTTCAACCCACAGGCTCTAACTCCCCAGTATGGTCAAATATGATGGCACACAGTAAACCTAGGAAGCTCAGCGAGCCTGGCATGGCATGGCCAATCTTGCAAACTCAGAGGCTAAAACTAACCATATAGGATGCTTTGAAGTTAAAACTTTCCAAGTAAAAGCTAGTCACCGGGGTATGTATGTACTAGCCTGTTGTTTGTTTGTTTTTGCAGAAAAAAAATTTTGCCTTATTGAGCCTGTCTGTTATCTTTTTGCATCTGAGATAACATACCTTTGCATTTTCAGGGACATTTCTGTTTCACAGAATCCTAAGAGCACAATCTCCCAGCACAGAAGATCACAGAGCCCCAATTATTATTGCTCTCTTGGGTTAAATATTAACTGTTAACTAGTCGATAAATTTATAAAAATAAGTTTGTGTCTATTTTTTTTACTTTTTATCCAATCCCAGAGATTTCCCTCCTTAGTTCTACCCCCTAATTTATCACCAATTAATTTCATTTCACCCTCTTAGAGTCGAATGTATAAAAAAGGTGCAAAACTGACATTCTACGGAGGATTGCTCAACCTGTTGTTATTTTCCATCCTGGCAACTGTCACTGACCTGGGTCAAATATACTTAGAAAAATTCTCCACAGGTTTGGACATTTCTTACATCACCAAAAGCAATTGACTCATGTGAAGCAGGAGAAGGTTACATGGAGGGGTGTCAGCATTTCCAGGGACTCAACTGACGGAAGGCAGATTTATAAACACAAATGCAGAGCAGACCCAGAACCCAGCAAGCTAGAGCTTTCCCCTTGCTTTCAGAGAACAGAAGAAAATGCTCAAGGCCCAGGTGAATTTGTTTTCCTGTGTGTGTGCATGTTTTTAATCCTCACCTGAGGATGTTTCTTTTTACACTAGCCCCACTTTCCTTCTCAGATTCGGCAGTAATATCCATGCTTCCATGTCTCTGAATCCACTCCATCAGTTTTTTGTTCATTAGATTCCAAATGTGTGATCAAGTGATACTGTCTTTCTCTGACTGACATATTTCACTTAGCTTGATGCTCTCCAGGTCCCTCCATACTGTGTGAAAGGGTACGAGATTCTTCTTTTTTAATGCTGCATAGTATTCCATGGTGTAAATATACCACAGTTTTTTACCCACTCATCTACTAATGGGTACCAAAACAGTTTCCAGACCTTTCCTATTGTAAATTGTGCTGCTGTGAAAAGAGAGGTACAAACTTTATATCTCATTGTTTTAGGTGTCTTAGGATATATTCCTAGAAGTAGAATCACTGGATCAAATGGCAGTTCCATACTAAATTTTTTGCAAAAACTCCAAACTGATTTCTATAATGGCTGTACAGGTTTGCATTCCCACCAGGGGTGTACTAGGGTTCCAATTTTTACAATCTTCCCCAGCACTTGTCCTTGGTTGATTTGTTGATGACAGCCATTCTGAAAGTTGTGAGGTCATCTCTAATTGTTGCTTTAATTTGCATCTCTCTGAGGATCAGTCACTTTGAGCATTTTTTCACATGTCTCTTGGCCATTTTATCCACACTGCAGCACAGGCAGAGCTGACACTTTGGATGGCATTAGAACCAGATGCTCTTAAGTATGAGTGTGTGTTTTGTGACATGAACTTTGTATAATGAATTCAATGGAGGCAGGTCAGATCTAGTCAGAGACTTGAGCAACCTCCCCCAGCTACATTTGGCCTGAAGGGGACAGGAGCCAAAAGTCCTGAATGAAGAAACAATGCCTGCCATTCAGAAAGAGCAGGTCCTGAAGAAAGATACTCAAAACCAGCCACGCAGGTGCTGGAGAAACAAACTTGCCCCTGACGTCACCTCCACTGAAAGCGCTAGGACCCCTAGTATAGTAGGTGTGTTCTTGGGCTCTTTGCCCCTAAATCAAGTCCTGGAGTCAACTGTGAAATACGGCACCCTGGACTTGGAACGGAGAAACTACATTACCCACAAGGCCACGCATGGAATGGCATCGCGCGGAGCCAATGGAGGGTCAGAGACGGCATTTCCGTTTGGCCGCTTCTGTAGGGCGGGACCGGCAATCCCTGTGGCAGGATTTCGTTTTCTCAGATTTTTATCCCTGGCCGTGAGGTTTTCCGTGTTCGTTCTCCCGTGAAGAAGGCCGGAGAGTGGTGCTCCCCGCCTCACAGCCCATGGTGGGAGCCGCCAGTGGTGCTCACAGCTCACACGTGGGGTTGAAGCTCGGAGTCGCCACCCGGACCCACGCCAGGGCCGGGACAGGGACCGCCATTCCTGCAGCGGCTCTACTCCCGCCCCGCTCAGCCCACAGAGGGCAATGGCGGCGCCCCCGCTGAGGAGACGGGCTGAGGTGAGTTCAGTCCCCCAGGCCCTCACCGCCTCCTCACACGGACACCACAGCCTGGGGCGGTCGCCTGTCCCGTCCTGCAGCTCAGTCCCGCGTGGAGGACCGTGAGGAAGGTGGAGGGGAGAGAGGAGTGTGGTGTCTTCTGAGGACACAGCAAGTGCAGGGCAGAGGGCACGGGGGTGACTCGCATCTGAAGGTCCCTGAGGATGTGGCTGTGAGTATTGACGGAAAGAGCAGAGGCTGCAGGGAGGACGGCACAGACTCATTCGGGGCTTTCCCGGCTGTGGGTCCATCAGGGGGTTGGGATGGTCCTGGGTCCGGCTGGACTCCAAGCTCTCTACACGCCATATGCCAAGTTCATGGGTGAGTCCAGCGAGACCCAGTGTCATTGGAGCAGGAAGGGGGCAGAGCTGAGGGAGTGAACCTGGGGTCTGAACATGGGAAGGGGATGAACATTACCCAGTGGTGTGCACATCTGGAGGAAGTGTGAGCGGATGGTCCCGGGACCTGGTGTGGGGATTAAAGATGAAGCATAAACCCAAGCTTGGCTTTGCCTTGGCGGCAGGATCTAGGAGACTGCAGTGGTGTTGCCTGGCAGGAAGGCTGGGCCCTGCAGGCATCGCCCAGACCTTAAATGCCATTGCTCTCTCCCCTCCCCTCCCCCAATCCTTCCCACCAACCCAGCCGCTCTGCTGAGGGCCATGCAGTGAGTAATGGGACTGTGATGAGCATTAGGGCCTGGTGTCCACAGTAACCAGTGGTCCTGGAGGAGGTTGAGGGGGGGAAGGTGTGTAAGGAGTAGGATGGCAGGTTCTCAGAGAGACAGCTCTGGGTTTAATTGTCTCCATACTGACAGGTTGGCGTGACCTTTGAGGACATTGCCCTGTACTTCTCCAGGGAGGAATGGAGCCTCCTTGATGAGGGTCAGAGACAGCTGTACCTGAATGTGATGCTGGAGAACTTTGAACTTCTATCCTCGCTGGGTAAGACCCTCACTGTCACCAGTGACCTGGACTTGGCTTTTCTATTTCCCAGGCCCCATCCCCCAGGGTGCGCTCTGTCCTCCCATGTAGACTGTGGTACTGCTGGATTTTCCAGTTTTCTGGGTAGCTGCTGTCCTGGGGAGGGTTGGTCTGTTTCCGCTGCTCCCTTCTATTCCTGAAGTCCCAATACTCCCGCTGCACTAAATTCACAGGAAAGGATTTGTGCTTTCTAGTGTATTTTTTGAAGACTGAGGAAAGCATTTTCTATGTTCTTGTTGGTCATTTGTACATACTTTTAGAGGAATTGTTTCTATATCCTCTTCCTGCTTAATAACTCTATTTTTTGGTTAAACATTCTCTTGACTGTCTTGTATATTTTATATATTAATAGCTTATCACATCCAGGAACACATATTTTTGTATGTACTTAATTGTGCTTTTCAGATGCAGATATTGCTCCCCCATACCTGCTTTTCTACAAAGTCTATGTGTTTGGCAACCCTGCATTCAGTAGGTCTAGTGCAGCTTTGGGCAAACTACGGCCCGCGGGCTGGATCCGGTCCGTATGAAATGAATAAAACTATTGAAATAAAAGACCGTACCCTTTTATGTAATGATGTTTACTTTGAATTTATATTAGTTCACACAAACACTCCATCCATGCTTTTGTTCCGGCCCTCCGGTCCAGTTTAAGAACCCATTGTGGCCCTCGTCAAAAAGTTTCCCAACAACAAAAAAAAAAGCCGTAACCGGTTTGGCTCAGTGGAAGGAGCGTCGGCCTGCGGACTGAAAGGTCGCAGGTTCGATTCCGGTCAAGGGCATGTACCTGGGTTGTGGGCGCATCCCCGGTGAGGGATGTGCAGGAGGCGGCTGATCGATGTTTCTCTCTCATAGATGTTTCTGACTCTCTATCTCTCACCCTCTGTCCCTTCCTCTCTGTAAAAAATCAATAAAAATATATTATAAAAAAAAAAAGTTTCCCAACCCCTGGTGTAGTGCCACCATGTTTCTAGCAAGCTCAGATGCTTGTTACTAGTGCTTAGTAATAAAGTATTTTTTTTGTTTTTGTTTTTTTTTTAATATTTTTTTATTGATTTTTTACAGAGAGGAAGGGAGAGGGATAGAGAGTTAGAAACATCGATGAGAGAGAAACATCGATCAGCTGCCTCCTGCACATCCCCCACTGGGGATATGCCTGCAACCCAGGTACATGCCCCCGACCGGAATCGAACCTGGGACCTCTCAGTCCGCAGGCCGACGCTCTATCCACTGAGCCAAACCGGTTTCGGCGAGTAATAAAGTATTTTTAATGAAGTTATATCGAGTTTGGTTTTCAGACAAGTCATTGCATTGTTATTAGCCTCCAGTATAGTATTAACATAACTTTATTATTCCCTGCGAACTGCAACTATTCGTGTGATTTCTGTCTATATCTCAATATTTGCTTTATTATGCTGATCAGAACTGAATCCCCAATCTCTCCAAGCGATTCCTTCATAGGATTTGCAAGTATTTTCTTCTGTTCTCTCGTTTTCCTTTCATTTCATTTTGCTTATTGCAGTTGGGCTGTGAAGAAGCTTTTTCTTTATTTGTTGCAATCTGGACTGTTTGTTTGTTCTTTTTTGTCTGATGGTTGGTGTCACATTCAGAAAATCATGTCAAAACAAATTTCCAAAACTTTTTCTCTAGGTTGTTCTGAGGCGTTTTACGTTTTAGCACTGACATTCAATTCTGTTATGCAGGTTGCGTTAAATTATTTCAGTGGTGTCCAGTATTGTGGTGTTTACATGTGAGTATTGATTTTCAGCAGCATCATTCATTGAAGAAACTGCAGCAGCACCATTCATTGAAGAAACTGTCTTTCCTTTCTTCTCTGTCTTGCAGTTTTGACAATGATTACTTAAAAGTATGTGCCTGAGTTTCTTTCTGTGTTTTCTGTTCTCTTCTGTTGATGGATGTGTGTGTGTTTCTTCAGCAACACACTGTTTGCTGGCTTTCTCTTTGTACTAAATTGAGGTCAGGAAGTGTGATGCCACCAGCTTGCTTCTCACTCATGATTGTTTTTGCTACTCACATTTTTTAGTTCTATACATTTCAAGGTTCTCTTTTCATATCTTCGTAAAGTACCATAAGAATTAACCTCAGGGTTCCATTTAATCTGTCGATTGCATTGTGTACTATGGATATTTTCACAGTATTTATTTTTTAAAAATTCTTTATTGTTTAAAGTAATATATATTGTATTACATATGTCTCCATTTTCCCTCATTGACCACAAATGAGTGAGATCATGTGATATTTATCTTTCTCTACCTGGCTTATTTTGCTTAGCATAATGCTCTCCAGTTCCATCCATCCTGTTGCAAATAGTAAGAGTTCCTCCTTTGTAACAGTAGCATAGTATTCCATTGTGTAGATGTAGCCCAGTATTTAATCCACTCATCTACTGATGGGCACTTAGGCTATTTCCAAATCTTAGCTATTGTAAATTGTGTTGCTATGAACATAGGGGTGCATATGTCCTTTCTGATTGGTGTTTCTGATTTCTTTTTTTTTTTTTTTAATTTCATTATTGATTTCAGAGAGAGGAAAGAAGAAGGAGAGAGAGATAGTAACAGTAATGATAAGAGAGAATCATTGCTCTCTGCGTTCTGCATGCACCCTACTGGTAATTGAGCCCACAGCCCAGCATGTTGCCTTGGCTGGCATCGAACCTGGGACCCTTCAACCTGCAGGCCGACGCTCTATCCACTGAGCCAAACCGGCAAGGGCTATTTCTGATTTCTTGGGATATTTTCCTAGATGGGTCAATTGGGAGTTCCATTTTTAAGTTTTTGGAAAACACTACACTATATTCCACAGTGTCTGTACCAATATGCATTCCCACCAGCGATGCACAAGGGTTCCTTTTTCTCCGCATCCTTGTCAGCACTTGTAGTTTGTCATTTGTTGATTAGTTGATGATAGCCATCCTGACAGGTGTGAGATGATATCTCATTGTCATTTTGATTTGCGTCTCTTGGATAAGTGGCTTTGAGCACATTTTTATATGTTTGGCTTTCCTTATATCCACTCTCAAAAAGTGTGCATTTCGGTCCTTTGCCCATTTTTTGATTGGATCGTTTACCTTCTTTTTCTTATGATGTATGATTTCCTGTATATTTTGGAGAATAAACCCTTATCAGATACAACATTGGCAAATATGTTCTCCCATGCCGTGGGCTTTCTGGTTGTTCTGTTGATGGTTTCTTTGGCTGTGCAGAAGCTTTTTATCTTGACATAGTTCTATTTGTTCATTTTTTCCTTAGTTTCCATTACCCTAGGAGCTGTATCCGTAAAGACATTGCTAGGATATATGTCTGATATTTTGCTGCCTGTGGATTCTTCTAAGATTTTTAAAGTTTCCCATCTTATGTTTACAGACTTTATCCATATTTAGTTTATTTTGTGTATGGTATAAGTTGGTGGTCTAGTTTCATTTTTTTGCATGTATCTGTTCAATTTTCCCAATACTATTTATTGAAGAGACTGTCTTGATTTCATTGTATGCTGTTGCCTCCTTTGACAAAGATTGAGCATAAAGGCTTGGGTCAATTTCTGGATTCTCTGTTCTGTTGCATTGTTCTATATGTCTGTTGTTGTGCAAGTACCAGGCATTTTTGCAATATACCTTGGTACCTGTTATTGTCATCCCTTCAACTTTATTCTTTCTCAGGATTGCTGCGGCTATTTTTTACTATTATTCCATATTTATTTTTGGAGAGCTTATTATAGGTCTGTGAAATATGCGGTTGGTATCTTTTTTTTTTTTTAATATATTTTATTGATTTTCCACAGAGAGGAAGGGAGAGAGATAGAGAGTTAGAAATATCGATCAGCTGCCTCCTGCACATCCCCCACCGGGGACGCGCCCGCAACCCCGGCACATGCCCCTGACCGGAATCAAACCCAGGACCCCTCAGTCCTCAGGCCCATGCTCTATCCACTGAGCCAAACCGGTCCCGGCTGCGGTTGGTATCTTAATGGGGATTTCATTGAATCTGCAGATTGCTTTGGGTAGTATGGACATTTTCATGATGTTGATTCTACCAATCCATGAACACGGTTGTCAGGGCCAGCCTGACAGGTTGAGCCGGGCTGAGGTAGGGAGGTGGGAATTGAGAAAGAAAGATAGAATCCTATTTATACATAACACACTGAATAGGAGGTCTGTCAAGAGGAATGTATTCTTTGTTCCTCTTAATCTCTAAGGGAGGGACACAGCAGAAGAACAAGTTCTCAGTACAGCATATCTCAGTAAATAGTTACAGACTTCTTGGTAAGCCATGAAAGGCTGTTCTCATCCTACAAAGGTTGCTCTTATTCTACTGATAACCGCCATCCAAACAAGTCTGGGAAAACTGTGTGGGTAAGGTTCCCAGCCTTGCTAGCCCCTTCAGGTGCAAGGACCTTACCAGCTTACATCTGGCCCCCACCACACAGTATGTTTCCATTTGTTTATATCTTCTTCTATCTCTTTTTTTCAACTTCCTGTAGTTTTCAGATGACAGGTCTTTTACCTTGTTAATTAAGTTTATTCCTAGGTATCCTAATTTTTTTTTGCTACAATGGTAGATAGGATTGTTTGTTTCTTTGAGTTCGTTATTGGTGTATAAAAAAGCCATAGATTTCTGGTCGTTAATTTTGTATTCTGCTACATTTCTGAATGTATTTGTTAAATTTAGTAGTTTTTTGATGGAGTCTTTAGGGTTTTCTGTGTACAATATCATGTCATCTTTGAATAATGACGGTTTTCTTCTTTTCCAATTATGAAGCCTTTAATTTCTGCTTCTTATCTGATTGTTATTGCTAGCCCTTCCAGTTTTATATCAAACAGGAGTGGTGAAAGTGGGCATCCCTGTGTTGTTCCTGTTCTTAGGGGAAATGGTTGTAGTTTTTGCTGATTGAGTATGATGTTGGCTGTGGGCTTGTCATAAAAACTCTTATTATGTTGAGGTGTGATCCTTGGGCTCCCCTTTGCTGAGAGTTTTTATCAAGAAAGGGTGTCAGATTATGTCAAAAGCTTTTTCTACATCAATTGATACTATTATATGATTTCTGTCTTTCATTTGTTTATATGTTGTGTCATATTTATTGATTTGCAGATATTATACCAATCTTTCATCCCTGGAATGAATCCCACTTGGTCATGGTGTATGATCTTTCTAATGTATTGCTGGATCTGATTTGCCAGAATTTTCTTGAGGATTTTAGCACTGATGGGTGTCACTACGACTACAGTGGGAGAGCTGCTGTGCAGGAGACACCCCTAGGAAGCATGTCCTGCATCAGTGGGGCTTTGATGGTCAGTGAGTCTATCATTTATGGATATAAAGGGTAAGCTCGTATGGTATGACACTGACCACTGGGTACACTGGCTCTTGGGTCTCCAGGGAAGTGTAAAGTCAGCCTCTGCCTGGAGCCACCCAGCAGCATCTACAGAGAGATCTGCAGAATCTCCTCTTTGTTTGGAGTTTGGAAGTGCCCTGATGAGGCCCAGCTGTGAAGCAAGGAAGGCAAGTGCTTGTGCCAGGTATAGGCCATTTATTGATAGGTCTGGGGCTCCCTGACCGAACTGCAACTTGTTTGACAGGTTTTATCCTGAGCAAGGACAGGCAGTTTATATCCTAATGCTGCTGCACACAGCTTGGGTGGAGTTGTAAATTGGGTGGGGTGAGGTCTCAGGGAATCACCAGGTCAGAGCATACAGAAATGGTTGTCAGTAAGACCTGCCACCTCGGATGTGGCAGCATAGGTATAATAACCACAGGAAGCATCTCTGGGAGAAAGCTGCCCCCGAATTCCTGCCCCGATGCCAGTTAGTCCAGTTTCCCCTCATATGTGTCTTGATCCGCCCCTCTACCCCCAGACTCCCTAGGCCCTGGAGGTCAGAAGAAGCGGGAGTTTGTAAGTTCCGTTAGTGGTACTGGCATTGTAAGAGGAGCAGCTGAGTCTCCTGCAGCCTTAGTGTCACTGAGCCCCAGTCCGCACTTGTTTTTACAGCCCGTAGTTCTTACTGCCAGTAGGGACTATTTCCCCAGCTCTGGGACCCTAGGCTGGGCGTCTGCTGTGGTACTGGGACCCCTTGGTCCGCCAGGTGACCTCTGCAGGGACGATCTCCCTCCCAATTAAAAAAGTGTCCCATATGGGTATAGCACCAGCACCTTCCAAGCCTCTGTACCTCCTACCAGTCTCAGTGTGCTTTCTACTTTACCTCTCTAGTCCTAAGACAGTGCTTCTCAACCTTGGCTGTACATTAGAATCACCTGGGAATCTTTTTCAAATCCTGATTTCTGGGCCTCATCATTAGTAACAAAGAAACGGAATTTCCGGAGGATGAGGCCCAGAAATCAAGATTTTAAAAAGATTCCCAGGTGATTCTAATGTGCAGCCAAGGTTGAGAACCACTGTCCTAAGACTGCCATTCAGCCAGCTTTCCAGGCTTTCTGGCTGATGGTTGTTGTGTATTTTAGTTGTAATTTTTTTTTTTTCATTTGTTCTCTTTTTTTTTTTATTAATATTTTTTATTGATTAAGATATTACATATGTGTACCCTCTACCCCCCCTCTCCCCGCTCACCCCCTCACCCCCCCCGTTGTCCGTGTCCATTGGTTAGGCCTATATGCTTGCATATAAGTCCTTTGGTTGATCTTTCCCCCTTGCCCCCACCCTCCCCTACCTTCCCTCCAAGGCCCGACAGTCCAATCAATGCCTCTCCGTCTCTGGATCAGTCCTTGTTCATCAGTTTATGTTGTTCATTATATTCCACAAATAAGTGAGATCTTGTGGTATTTATCCGCTCTCCAGTTCCATCCATGCTGTGGCAAATGGTAAGAGTTCCTTTTTCTTCTTCCTCTTCTTAAAGAATACCTTTCAGCATTTCATATAATGCTGGTTTGGTGGTGATGAACTCCTTTAGCTTTTTCTTATCCGTGAAGCTCTTTATCTGACCTTACATTCTGAATGATAGCTTTGCTGGATAAAGTAATCTTGGTTGCAGGTTCTTGCTATTCATCTCTTTGAATATTTCTTGCCACTCTCTTCTGGCCTGCATGGTTTCTGTTGAGAAATCAGCTGACAGTCGGATGGGTACTCGCTTGTAGGTAACTGACTGTCTTTCTCTTGCTGCTTTTAAGATTCTCTCTTTATCTTTTGCTCTTGGCATTTTAATTATGATGTGTCTTGGTGTGGTCCTCTTTGGATTCCTTTTGTTTGGGGTTCTCTGCGCTTCCTGGACTTGTAAGTCCATTTCTTTCACCAGGTGGGGGAAGTTTTCTGTCATTATTTCTTCAAAAAGGTTTTCAATATCTTGCCCTCTCTCTCCTTCTGGTACCCCTATAATTCTGATGTTGGTACGCTTGAAGTTGTCCCAGAGGTTCCTTACACTATCTTCATATTTTTTGAATCTCTTTTCTTTTTTCTTTTTCGGTTGGGTATTTTTTGTTTCTTTGCATTTCAAATCTTTGACTTGATTCTTGGGATCCTCTTGTCTGCTGTTGGATCTCTGTAAAGTATTCTTTATTTCAGTCAGTGTATGCATAATTTCTAATTGGTCCTTTTTCATGACCTCCATGGTCTCACCATATTCCTTGAGGGATTCATTAAATTTATCGGCGGTTTCCATAAAATTCTTGACAAACCTTATAAACGTGGCCTTGAACTCTAAATCCAGTCGTCTGGCCTCCTCCGTTTCTGCCAATTGTGACCTGTTTCTTTGTCTCTGCATTTTGGCTGCTTCCCTGTGTTGATAGAGTGGCCTGCGCGCCAGGTGTCCTGTAGGGCCCAGTGGCTCAGCCTCCCCAGTTACCTGGGGTGGACACTCTTGGTGCACTCTTGGTGCCTCGCTAGTTGTAGGATCACTGGGAGGAATTGACCTCCAGGCCAATTGGCTGTGGGAAGCAGCTGTGTCTGAAGTGGGAGAATGGTCCCCCTCTGACCACTGGGTACAGTGGCTCCTGGATCTAAGGAGGTGCTAATTCAGCCCCTGCCTGAGGCCACACAGCAGGAACTATGAAGAGGCTCAGCTGTGAAGCAATGCAAGCCGCTGCGGGGCCTTGGGCCTTCTCTTGGAAGTTCCGGGTCTGGCTGGCCCGGCTGCAGTTAGGTAATTATCAGGTTGCAAAGTTCTGGGGCATTCACATGCAAAAGCCTCTGCCGCAGCCCGGGTGGGGCGTGGTCTCAGGTAGTCAAAGGGCGTAGAAAGAAGCAATGGCTGATTCTCCGCGCCCGGAGTCGCGCGTCTCAGTGTCCCGGTAACGGCTGCAAGCACCTCTGAGGGAAAGCGGCCCTCAAGTTCGCCCGCTGCCGCCTGAGAGAGCCGCCTCTCCCCGTATGAGACCTGGGTCCCCAGAGACTTCCCGGAACCGGGGTTCAGAGCAGTCGGGAGCTTGTGATTCAAAAAGACAGCCGCGTCCTCAGGTGCCACCCCCTTTCCACGCGCACGAGCCGCCGCCGTACCTCTGCACTCAGCCTCCGCAGCTCCTCTGGCTCTCAGCGTGCTTTTCTTTTCTTCTAGTTGTAGAAATTACACTCAGCCAGCCTTCCTGTTGTTTTGGACGATGTTTGCTCCGTCCTTTAGGCTAATTTTCAATTGTTGTGGGAGGCGACTATTTCCCGGTGTTTATCTATGCCGCCATCTTAGTTTCTCATTTTAGTTGTAATTTTGATGTAGTTGTGGGACGAAGCGAGTATAGGCCTTTGCCTACACCGCCATCTTGCATCTCCTTTCCAGTAACTTTTCTGAAATTCAATTCTTTCTTCTTTTATCTTCACCTGAATAGTGAGAATATTTTTTCCATTGATTTTTTATCTGAGAGAGAGAGAGAGAGGTAGAGAAAGGGAGAGGCAGAGAGAGAGAGAGAGAAACATCTATTGGTTGCCTCACGCATGTGCCCCAACTAGGAGGGGGATTGAACCTGAAACCCAGGTACCTGCCTCTTACTGAGAATCACATCCATGACCTTCCGGTGTGCAAGCAGGCACTCTCAGCACTGACCGACACGGACCAGGGCTATTTATTTATTCCTTAAATTATTTATTTTTAAAGTATATTTTATTGATTTCATAGAGGAAATTAAGGAGAGAGCGATAGAAACATGAATAATGAGAGAGAGTCATTGATCAGCTGCTTTCTGCACACGCCCCAATGGAGATAGGGCTGGCAACCTGCACATCTCTTCTGACAAGGGCTGGAATTGTAACTCCTAGGTCAGTGGTTCTCAACCTGTGGGTCGCGACCCCTTTGGTGGTCGAACAACCCTTTCACTGGGGTCACCTAAGACCATCCTGCATATCAGATATTTACATTTCGATTCATAACAGTAGCAACATTACAGTTATGAAGTAGCAATGAAAACAATTTTATGGTTGGGTCACATCATGAGTAACTGTATTTGAAGGGCCAGAAGATTGAGAACCATTGTCTTAGGTCATGGGTTTATGCTCAATCACTGAGCCATACTGGGCAGCCTTTATTTATTGATTTTCGAGATAGGAAGGGAAACAAAGAGAGAGAGGGAAACATTGATCTGTTGTTCTATCCATCTAAGCATTTATTGGCTGTCCCCTACATGTGCCCTACAAAGCCACAGCTGTGGTGCATTGGGACCACACACTCAACTAGAGAGCTAACTGGCCAGGGCTCTGAATTTGTTTATTAATTTCAGAAGCTCATATGGGATCTTGACAAATTTCTCTATGGAGGGTTAAGTTGTCTCTTAACATCAACATCTCTCTCTCTTTTTTTAAAAATATATTTTATTGATTCTTTACAGAGAGGAAGGGAGAGGGATAGTGAGTTAGAAACATCGATGAGAGAGAAACATCGATCAGCTGCCTCCTACACACCTCCTACTGGGGATGTGCCCACAACCAAGGTACATGCCCTTGACCGGAATCGAACCTGGGACCCTTCAGTCTGCAGGCCGACGCTCTATCCACTGAGCCAAACCCGTTAGGGTTCAACATCTCTTATGATGCTTTGTGGTTCCTAGTGTCAGGTATAATGTCTTACCTTTCATTTCTTTGAAGCTTGTTTTTTGTTTTTGTTTTCCCAATTGACCTTTCCCCAGCTTTCCCTACCCTCCTGAAGCTTGTTGTTGTTTGGTTTTTGTTCTTTGCTTTAGTCTAACTCAAGGGTAGCCAATATTTGTATTGTTTTATTTTTGTCTTATCTCCCTTTTACTGATGCTTGTTCAAATATTTGAGGAAGAGAGATGGGGAGACAGAGACAGGAAGAGAAACAGAGTGAGGGAGAAACATCAATCGGCTGACTTCTGCACAGAAGGTAACTGGAAATGGAACCCCTTGACTGGGAATTGAATACTTGACCCTTTGGTACACAGGATGATTCTCCACCTAACTGAGCCATACTGGCCAAGGCATTCTGTGCTTTTTAAACACAAAAATTTCCAGTGTTTTTTTTAAAAACAGGCCACTTTGGTCAATGATAGCAGAAACACAGGGGCTGCTGGAGGTTATTCTGATCCTTGTTTTTTACTGTCTGTATTTTCAAATATGTTTATTCACCCAGTCTTTTCTAGTCATTCTTTCTGTACTCTGCTTTATTTGTGTCTGTTGTACTGTTTGTCTTCATGGTACTCTTACTCACATTTTTTATGTGGTTTTTGTTTGTGAGTAGCTGTCTACTTACACTGGGGTCGGGGGAGATGCTTATATCTCTGATTCTGCATTCTTTTGGATGTCACTCACATAGGTGTTTTGTTTTGTTTTTTTAACATATTTTTAGTGATTTCAGAGAAGAAGGGAGAGATGGAAACATCAATGATGAGAGAGAATCATTGATCGGCTGCCTCCTGCACACCACCTACTGGGGATGAAGCCCGCAACACAGGCACATGCCCCTGGCCGGAAGTGAACCTAGAACCTTTCTGTCCACAGGCAGATGCTCCATCCACTGAGCCAAGCCAGCAAGGGCTTACACAGGTCGTTTGTCTGTGATCTCATTTGTCTTTTGTTGTTCCACCACATTGTAGATCATCCAACTTTTTTTTTTTCTTTTAATATTTGCATCATTTATCCCATGGAATGGCTCAAGGAGGATTTAAGGGGAAGAATCATTTGTGCATCACAGAAGAAACATGACTTTATTTATTTTTATATGTATTTTATTGATTTTTTTTTACATACAGAAAGGGACAGGGGTAGAGAGTTAGAAACATCGATGAGAGAGAAACATTGATCAACTGCTTCCTGCACACCTCCTACTGGGGATGTGCCCGCAACTAAGATATTTGCCCTTGACTGGAATCGAACCTGGGGCCCTTCAGTCTGCAGACCGACACTCTATCCACTGAGCCAAACCGGTTAGGGCGAAACAGGACTTTATTAATGATACAGTGGATTCACAGGTGGTCTTGCTTTGGAGAAGGATCATTGCGGAGGAATTTTCGGCTGGCCTCTGTTACATTCATAGCTAGAAACCCAGTGTTTTCTTACAGTTGCCCATTCCTCACCCAATTATGCTTGTTTGTACTTATTGTTGATACTTTGCCAAGTACTCAGTTTTCATAGTTATCATTTCTACTCGGATTCCCAGCCCACGGATAGTCTTCACCTCACTGGACTTTGCACCTCTGCAAAGGCCTCTCTTTAGTGCAAGCCAACGTTGGTCCATGCTTGCAGTACCTTGGAGTGCACACATTACTATATTGACGTTGAACATCATGTGCTCTAATGCAATTAATTTTTATGACTTTGAGCTGCTTTAAATTATTTTACACAGACTCACATGGCCAGCATGTAAGGTCCTAAAGGAAGCCGTTTCTGCAGAAACATTGAGTAGAGCCTTCCTCTCTTCTTTGTGTCCCATCCTGTGCTTCTGTCCCTCTCTTGGTGAGCTTTTCATCATCGACTGACTTTTGGGGTGATGATATGTATAACTGCAATTTCCTCAGAGTATACCTGAATGGTACTTAAAATCTTTCCATGGAATCAGGCCTAGTCATGACAGATAAACATTTGTGGTGAAGATACTCCGTTTTCTTGAGGTCAACATGTACCTCACGGGTGTTTTCTTTTCTTTAGGTTGCTGCTGTGGAGCAGAGAATGTGGAGGCAGCAACTGAACAGAACGTTTCTGTTAGAGTATCACACGCAAGGAATCCCAAGGTAGCCTTGTTTTCCCAGAAGAGCCACCCCTGTGAGAATTGTGGGCTAGTCTTGGGAAACATTTTCCACACAATGGAGGTGAAGGGAACACAACACAGACAAATACTGTTGAGGTGTGGGGCATGTGCAAAACGATTTTATTTCCGTGCAAAATTTCATCAGCAGCATATGAGAGAGAAGTCTTTCATTAGAGGTGTGGACACCAACTTACTTGCAAAGAGCTGCAATTTCAATGTGTCCCAGAATCTTTCCACATGTGAGGAGGTTGGGCAGGGTGTCCTTACCAGGTTAGGACATCTCCACCTAAACGCTACTCAGACCAGGGACCATCCAAATGCTATTTCGACACTTGGGATGACATTTCAAAGGACAAACAGTTATTACACCAGAAAAGAATGTAACAAGGACATTATTTGCACCCACACGTTTATTCAGGAAAAGGACATCAATGTTGGAAGTCGATGTTTTGTGTGCTCTGAATGTGGGAAATATTTTACCAAATTTTCTAGCTTGTATTATCTACAGCGAGATCACACTGGAGAAAGGCCTTATGAGCACAGTGAATATGGGAAAGCTTTTAGCAGTATTAACAGCCTAGGTGAATATGAAGCTTTGCACACTGGAGAAAGGCCTTATGAGTGCAGTGAATATGGGAAAGCTTTTAGCAGTATTAACAGTCTAGGTGAATATGAAGCTTTGCACACTGAAGAAAGGCCTTATGAGTGCAGTAAATATGGGAAAGCTTTTAGCAGTATTAACAGCCTAGGTGAATATGAAGCTTTGCACACTGGAGAAAGGCCTTATGAGTGCAGTGAATATGGGAAAGCTTTTAGCAGTATTAACAGCCTAGGTGAATATGAAGCTTTGCACACTGAAGAAAGGCCTTATGAGTGCAGTGAATATGGGAAAGCTTTTAGCAGTATTAACAGCCTAGGTGAATATGAAGCTTTGCACACTGGAGAAAGGCCTTATGAGTGCAGTGAATATGGGAAAGCTTTTAGCAGTATTAACAGCCTAGGTGAATATGAAGCTTTGCACACTGAAGAAAGGCCCTATGAGCGCAGTGAATGTGGAAATCCTGTTACCAATAGCACTGCCCTCCATTATGATCAGAGAGTGCTCACAGCAGAAAGGCCTTATGAGTACAATGAGTGTGGGAAATCTTTTACTAGTAGCAGTAACCTTCATTGTCATCGGAGAATTCACACAGGAGAAAAGCCTTATAAATGTAGTGAATGTGGAAAGTCTTTTTCAAGTTTCAATGGTCTCAAATATCATCACAGAGTGCACTCTGGAGAAAGGCCTTATCACTGCAGTGAATGTGGGAAATCTTTTGCCACTACGTCTCACCTTTACAGTCATCAGAGGGTTCACACAGGAGAAAAGCCTTATAAATGCAGTGAATGTGGGAAATCTTTTGCCCAGAGCAGTAACCTTCTTTGTCATCAGAGCATTCACACTGAAGAAAAGCCTTATATATGTGGTGAATGTGGGAAAGCTTACACCTGTAGCATTAAACTTTGTCATCATCAAAGAGTGCACGCTGGAGAAAGGCCTTATCACTGCAGTGAATGTGGGAAATCTTTCACCAGTAACAGTAAACTTTGTTGTCATCAGAGAGTTCATACAGGAGAAAAGCCTCATAAATGCAGTGAATGTGGGAAATCTTTTACCACCAAGGACAACCTTCGTATACATCAGAGAGTTCACACTGGAGAAAAGCCTTTTAAATGCAGTGAATGTGGGAAATCTTTTACCTGGAGCGATGTCCTTCGCCGTCATCAGAGAATTCATACAGGACAAAAGCCTTATAAATGCAGTGACTGTGGGAAAACTTTTACTGAAAACGAAGCTCTCCAAAATCATCAGAGAGTTCATACAGGAGAAAAGCCTTTTAAATGCAGTGAATGTGGGAAATCTTTTACCTGGAGGAGTGTCCTTCGCAATCATCAGAGAGTTCATACGGGAGAAAAGCCTTATAAATGCAGTGAATGTGGGAAATCTTTCACCGCCAAGGCCCACCTTTATATTCATCAGAGAGGTCACACTGGAGAAAAGCCTTTTAAATGCAGTGAATGTGGGAAATCTTTTACCTCGAGCGATGTCCTTCACAAACATCAGAGAGTTCACACTGGAGAAAAGCCTTTTAAATGCAGTGAATGTGGGAAATCTTTTACCTGGAGCGATGTCCTTCGCCGTCATCAGAGAATTCATACAGGACAAAAGCCTTATAAATGCAGTGACTGTGGGAAAACTTTTACTGAAAACGAAGCTCTCCAAAATCATCAGAGAGTTCATACTGGAGAAAAGCCTTTTAAATGCAGTGAATGTGGGAAATCTTTTACCTGGAGGAGTGTCCTTCGCAAACATCAGAGAGTTCATACAGGAGAAAAGCCTTACAAATGCAGTGAATGTGGGAAATCTTTCACCACCAAGGCCAACCTTCGTATTCATCAGAGAGTTCACACTGGAGAAAAGCCTTTTAAATGCAGTGAATGTGGGAAATCTTTTACCTGGAGTGATAGCCTTCACAAACATCAGAGAGTTCATACTGGAGAAAAGCCTTTTAAATGCAGTGAATGTGGGAAATCTTTTCCCTGGAGGAATGCCTTTCTCAGTCATCAGAAAATTCATACAGGACAAAAGCCTTATAAATGCAATGACTCTGGGAAATCTCATACCAGGATCACCAGGCTTCGCAGTCATCAGGGAGTTCATACAGGAGAAAGTTGTTATGAGTGTAATTAATGTAAGATATCTCTCAGCCTAATTTGTAAATTCACTGTGGACTCCTCAGATGTGTTGAAAATGTAGTTTCTTAGTTAGGACTTAACAATTGTAAAAGAAAATATGTGAAGTCTCATTAGTCTGAATTTTATCTCATACATTGAATCACCTACATTATGTAACATACCCACAACCATTTTTGCTGTTCTGTTTGCTTGTTTGTATGTTGGAACCATAGGTATGTATGTTGGACTTTTTAAGATAAAGAGCTGTCTTGCCAGGTAGAGGAACTGCCAGTCTCACGGCTCTTTCCTTGCAAAATAATGAAGGCATTTCCCTAAGACTTCTTTAATGTTGGGTGTTCTATTTACTGTGTGAGTTAGTTTATATGGAGATCTGGGCTCTCCAAGCATGATGAGGTAAAAAACTTATATGGGCTCTGAAACATTTTTGCCCTTGGGGGAAGACCATGGTGCAGAAATTAGCTCAGCAGTTTTTGCCAAATTTACATTGCTGTCCATATTTTCCCAGGAAACACTGTGGACTCTCTGGTCCTCATGTGAAAATGGATGCATTGACACACGGAGATCACTCCAAAGAGGGGGTAGTTGTGACAACCTCAAGTATATCTGGGAGCAGTGTGAATTTTTTTCTTATTTTCAAGGAATGGTAAGTCATTTGAAGGGATTATTTTCCCCAGGTGTTGCAGAGGGCGATGTGCTTTAATGCCTTCAATTCCATGGGTGATGGGCACTGGTTGGAGGACCATGGCAGTGAGGGGACCCTTTAACTGCAGAAACACTGACGTAATTCCTGTTGGACCAGACTGCAGCCCATTAGATGGAATGGTCTTCATCTAAACTTACACCTCGACATTTTTTTGAGGAAAAGACTACAGGAGCCGTGTGTACACAGACCTGAGGAACATCTGGGAATGTTTATCTTCTGTGCAACAGTCATTATCACTGATTATAATCAAGAAGTTTTGTGGCTTCAAATAGCTTCTCAGATGTTCCCATCAGAGCCATTGGTGCTCTGGCAGCAAAACTAAGAGGAAAACAAAGGGTGTCTCTAGGCTGGAGATGTGGCTTTTGTGACACAGTCAGTATTCCAGTGGGTTTGGGTGAAAGTTCTTCATTGTTTTTCATTGTTTGTTACATTTTCTTTTTTTTCTTTTTTCTTTTTTTTTTTATTTTATTGATTTTTTACAGAGAGGAAGGGAGAGAGAGATAGAGAGTTAGAAACATCAATGAGAGAGAAACATCGATCAGCTGCCTCCCGCACATCTCCTAGTGGGGATGTGCCCGCAACCCAGGTACACGCCCTTGACCGGAATCGAACCTGGGACCTTTCAGTCCACAAGCCGACGCTCTATCCACTAAGCCAAACCGGTTTCGGCATGTTTGTTACATTTTCTGTCACTGACATGAGACTCTCGCCCAGAGGGCATGAGAAAGTGGATTGAGCCGAAACCGGTTTGGCTCAGGGGATAGAGCATCGGCCTGAGGACTGAAAGGTCCCAGGTTCGATTCCGGTCAAGGGCATGTACCTGGGTTGCGGGTGCATCCCCAGTGGGAGATATGCAGGAGGCAGCTGGTCGATTTTTCTCTCTCATCGATGTTTCTAATTCTCTATCCCTCTCCCTTCCTCTCTGTAAAAAAATCAATAAAATATATTTAAAAAAGAAAAAAAAGAAAGTGGATTGAATATAGAGTTGAAAAACAACAGTTCCTAAATAAGTAACATTTGTTTTATCTTGAACCATTTTTGAAAATCTACAATGAGTAAATTGCATGCATTAAGTATAGTGTTTCACAAATCTTGACAGGTGCATAAAACTGAAACCATCATTATACTGTAATGCTGACCATATCTGTGACTGTGTAGTTGCTTCATGACCTCGTTTAATCTGTCCCTATTCACAGCTTTCCTGGTAACCATGGTTTTACATTTCATTTTAATAGAGAACTTTGCTTTTTCTAAGTATTTTTCTGTTTTAATTTATATTTCATTAATTCTTGGACATTTGTTAAAGATATATTAGTAACTCATCTTTTTTTATATATATATTCTTTTTGTTGTTGTTAATCCTCACCCGAGGATATTTTTCCATTGATTCCTCTGGACAATGGAAGAGAGAGGGAAAGACGGAGAGAAACATTGATGTGAAGGAAACATATCGATTGGTTGCCTCCTGCATCAGCATCAGCCCTGACCAGTGCGCTGGCTGGAAGGAGTCTTCAACCATGATATGTGCCTTTGACTTAAATCGAACCTCGGATCCTTTGGTCTGTAGGCCTACACTTCAGCCAGGGCTCTGGTAGATATTCTTATCTTTGAATATATCACCATCATGTTGTCCATTTTAATAAATACTTGGTTATTTTTAATAAAGCTGGTACAAACATTTCTGTATAATTCTTTATATGGATATAAATGTTCTTTACCTTTGTCAATGGGGACATCTCTCGCAGGATCCCGGACTGCGAGAGGGCACAGGACAGGCTGAGGGGTCCCCCCTGAGTGCATGAATTTCATGCATCAGTCCTCAATTTTAAACATATGAACCAGAACATCATGGTTCCATTCACAGTCTAGGAGGATACCTGAGTCCCGCCTAGATCCGCAGTGTGGGGTATGCAGGAGGCAGCTGATCAATGATTCTCTCTCAGCATTGATTTTTCTCTATCTACTTTGAACTCCAGCATCTCCCTGCAGAGACCTTCCCAGGCCAGGCACTTCTCACTCCCCGATGCTCACAAGGACATTTGTCTTTGGGTGCATTTTAGTAAGAAATGGGACCTGTAAGAAGCCACTGACTCTGCTGCAGGGCGGCAGGTGCTGTGGGCACTCAGGTCTCATTGTGGTGGGCCCCCCTGGGAATGTGCAGCAGACTCCCTAGAGCTCCCTGAGTCTCAGGTGGCTGAATGTGACATGCAGATGATTGATGGCGCTTGCTTTGGCCTTCCAAGATCAATAGAAGTAACAAGCTGAGGATTTGTTGCCAGGTTTCCTGGGTTAGATTTTTGAGCATTTTCTCTTTTAATTCTCACAATAACCTGGGTAAGTGGAAACTGGTATCAAATTGCTGAAAAAATTCAGTATCTGAGAAATGAAGTCAGCTCCTCAAGTTTACACCACAGACAAGTGTCAGATTCAAGGGGCTGGATTTTAACCATTATTTTCTCTGGCGTCAGACACAGTCTCTACCCGTGATGGGCAGCCCTCGCTGGAGCAGGTACAGTATGAGGACCAGGGTGGCTCAACTGCAGCTCCTGTTTCCATGGTTGCAGTTCTGCGTTTCCTCCCATTCCCTTTACATCTCAGAGCACTTCCCTTGGCTCTGTGTTGAGGGGAACGCCATCATATCTCAGCTGCAGTGGTTTCTCCAGGGGGACCTTCGTTCAGAGTGAGCTGCTGTTTGTCTGCCTCTCCCATGATCCCAGCAGAGTTTGACCCTCAGGAGACCTCAGTAACTTGGGCTGGGTCTCTGCACCTTCACCCACATGTTAGGTAACATGCTGTGATCCCATCCACTGTGATGAATTTCTTGCCTCGGTTTGACCTTCAAATGATATTCCTATGTGGCACTGACATTCACCCTGCAGGAGTGAAGATGAATTCCAGGACCTAATATTCCCAAGTGACACTGGAGTCCTTCATGATCCTGGTCTCATTGGACAGGTGCTCACCTCTTATCCATGCATAAGACCTACTGGCCATTTGATTCTGTCCTCTATATCCCTACTGGCTGAATGGGACAATGGCTCTCACCATGTTTTTCCTCCAGCCAGGATCATGTTCTGGACCCCATCCTCCTTCCCAGTTTCCTGTGTCTGCACCCTGCGTCTTTGGGTTGGAAGAGAGTCCTTTTGAATACAACCCCTCACAGTGCACAGCACACTGGGTCACGACTGAGGTCCTTATTGTGCTTTACCTGACAATCTACCCTGACTGACTCCGCACACAACATTTTTTGACTGTCGGTAAAGGTAGTTTTTCGTGGAATGGTGTCTGCCATTTTGGCCAGTTATTCCGTTTTGGGTTTTTTTTGAGTTGTTTCCATTTATATGGAGTTATACATGTTAATAACATTTTGGTTGTTTTTCCCCTGTTAGTCTGTATTTTATAATTTCATTACTAGGCCAACCAAAGAACCTAGGAATGGAGAAGGAAATATTATTTTGCCTCTACAATGTCATTTTCCTCATTTTGTCCCACTTAACTCAGAATAATGAAATATTGTTCAGGTTTGGCCAGTGATGCAGGCTGTGAAGGAATTCAGACCTAAAAGAAGACATGAAGAGAGGAAGTTTATTTCACTTTCCAAGTGAAGAAAGGGCCAAACATTGCTAGTTATTAGAGGGCAGGGATAAAGGATGGCTTCTGCTTTTCAGCAGTGTCTGTTGTTAAGGGACAAGGAATGGAGGGACCTTGGAATGCACTGAAGTGAAGTAGATATGAGGGGCTGTCTTTATTTATTTTTTTAAATATATTTTATTGATTTTTTACAGAGAGGAAAGGAGAGAGACAGAGAGTTAGAAACATCGATCAGCTGCCTCCTGCACATCTCCTTCTGGGGATATGCCCACAACCCAAGTACATGCCCTTGACCGGAATCGAACCTGGGACCTTTAATTCCGCAGGCCGACGCTCTATCCACTGAGCCAAACCGGTTCCGGCCTGAGGGGCTGTCTTTAAAAGTTACAATTTGTTTGCTTTCCTGGAGACAGTCTGGCAGATGTATAGGGAGGTGACTTATCAGTACTTTTCACAAGCCCAGAAAATATGACTAGAGAAAAAGTTATGAAGAGTTCAAAAGAGGCTTGTTTGAAGGGGCGGAGGGAAGGAAACTTTCTACTAACTAGAGACTCCTTGGTGCGAATTATCTCTGAGGTATGACCAGGGAGGAAGGGTAGCAAGAATGTAGCCTTGAAGGTAACTAGTCTTGTTCATAGGTTTGAACACAGGTGTTGAATTAGAGGAGCCAACAATCTTGGGGTTTAATTAGCAGGTGCTTCTGCTAAATTGTGGAAGGCCACAGCAAAGAGAAAGAAAGACCTTTTTCTTGTCCTTACAAATACCTCGTCCACATTTGGAACCCAAGGCTTTATTGACCTGAAGCTTAATTACTTCTAGGAGACCAAAAAAGGGACACCAACAATATGGGAGCATTCTGTTAAGGAGGATGTGAATAATGGGTCCGCCAGGATATAAACCACTCACAGAATTTTCTCCTCAGCCGACAACGTTTTTTTTTTAAAAAATTTTATATTCTTGATTTCTTACAGAGAGGAAGGGTGAGGCATAGACAGTTAAAACATTGATCAGCTCCTCCTCCACACCCCCTACTGGGGATATGTCCACAACCAAGGTACATGCCCCTGACTGGAATTGAACCCGGGACCCTTCAGTCCGCAGGCCACTGCTCTATCCACTAAGCCAAACTGGTTCGGGCTAAACCAACAAGTTCTAACTCCCCAGTTTGGACAAAAATGATGGCACATACTAAACCTAGTAAGCTCAGGGATCCTGGCATGCCATGGCCAATCTTATGAACTCAGAGGCCAAAAGTAACCATATAAGATGGCTTGAAGTTAAAACTTTCCAAGCAAAAGTAAGCCACAGAGGTAGTTATGTCCTAGCCTTGTTTTTTGTTTTGTTTCCAAAAGGTCGATTTTTATCTTAATAGGCCTGGCTATCGTGTTTTTGCATCTGGGATAACATACCTTTGGATTTTCAGGGAAATTTCCGTTTTACAGAATCTTAAGGGCACAATCTCCCAACACAGAAGACCACAGACCCCAATTATTATTGTTATTGTGTTAAATATTAACTGTTACCTAATAGATAAACTTAAAAAGAAGTTTATGTCTATTTTTTAACTTATTAGATTTCACTACTCAACTCTCTTCCTTAATTTATCAACAGTGAATTTCATATAACCCCCTTATGTCTTCTCCTTTGAGTCTAATATATAAAGAAGGTGCAAAACTGCCATTCTCCCACCTCAATGTGTTTTCTTGTTTCCCGGCAGTGTCACAGGCTTTGGTCAAATAAACTGAGAAAAATTCTCCACAGGTTTGGACATTTCTTACAACAACACCAAAAGCAATTGACTCATGTGAAGCAGGAGAACGTTACATGGAGGGGTATCAGCATTTCCAGGGACACAAAGGATAGAAGACAGATTTATAAACACAAATGTAGAGCTCACCCAGAACCCAGCAAGCTAGAGTTTTTCCCATTGCTTTCAGAGACCAGAAGAAAATGCTCAAGGCTCGGGTGACTGTTTTTATTGTGTGTGTGTGTGTGTGTGTGTGTGTGTGTGCGTGCGTGTATAATCCACAGGGAAAGATGTTTTTTCTTTTTACCTTGCCCGGCCTTCCCTTCTAAGATTCCACATTCTGAATTCCACACTCTGAATTTACTCCATTGAACAGGGTTGTTGTTTTTTTGTTAATTAGATTACATATATGAATGAGATGAAGTGATAATTCTCTTTCTCTCTTGACTTATTTCACTTAGCATGATGCTCTCCAGGCCCCTACATGCTGTGTGAAAGGGGAAGAGAGTCTTCATTTTTACTGCTGCATAGTATTCCACGATATCAATGTACCACAGTTTTTTATCCAATCAATCATCTACTGATGAGTACTTGGGCAGTTTCCAGATCTTTGCTATTGTAAATTGTGCTGCTATGACTATAGGGGTACATACTATCTATGTGATTGTTTCAGGTATCTTAGGATATATTCCTAGGAGTAGAATCACTGAATTAAATGGGAGTTCCATATTTAATATTTTGCAAAAACTTCAAACTGAATCCATTATGACTAAACCAATTAGCATTCCCACCAGGGGTGTACTAGGGTTCCCATTTTTCCACATGCTACACAGCACTTATCATTTGTTGATTTACTGATGGCAGCCATTATGAAAGTGGTGGGGTGATACCTCATTGTTGCATTAATTTGCATCTCTCTGATGATCAGTCACATTGAGCATTTTTTCACTTGTCTCTTGTCCATTTTATCCAAACTGCAGCCCAGGCAGAGCTGACACTTTGGATGCATCAGAAGCAGATGCCCTTAAGTATGAGTGTCTGTTTTATGACATTAACTTTGAGTAATGCATTCAGTGGAGGCAGGATAGAGGCAGTTAGAGAATTGAGCTACTTCTGCAAACTAAATTTGGCCTGATGGAGACACATGCCAAATGTCCTGAATGAAGAAACAATGCCTGCCATTCAGAAAGAGCTGGTCCTGTAAGAAAGATACGCAAAACCAGCTACGCGGGTACATGAGAAAGAAACTTGCCCTCGAAATCACGTCCCTTGAAGGCGCATGAGGGGCCTGAGTATACTTGGTGCGTTCTTGGGCTAAATCCAGTTCTGTAGTCAGCTTAGGAAATACAGGATCCAGGCTTTGGAGCGGAGAAACTACATTACCCAGAAGGCCAGGCATGGAATGCCCTCAGGCTGAGCCAATGGAGAGTCAGAAAGGCATTTTCCCTTAGGTCGCTTCTTTCGGGCGGGACCGGTAGTGCTCCCGGCCGGGTTTTGTCTTAGGTTTTTGTCTCAGCCGATGGGGTTTTCCTGGTCCAAAGTCCCGTGAAGAAGGTTGGAGAGTGGTGCTCCCAGCCACACAGCCAATGGTGGGAGCCTCCAGTGGTGCTCACAGCTCACACGCGGGATTGGAGCTCCTGGTCACCACCCGGACCCACGCCAGGACCGCCATTCCTGCAGCGGCGGCTTCTCCCGCTGCTCCCTCCCGTCTCTGACCTGAGTGCAATGGCGGCGCCCCCGCTGAGGAGACGGGCTGAGGTGAGTCGAGTCCCCCAGGCTCCCCCCGCCCCCCCCCGCCTCCTCACACAGACACCACAGCCTGGGGAGGGCGCCTGTCCCGTCCTGCAGCTCAGTCCCGCGTGGAGGACCGTGAGGAAGGCGGAGGGGAGAGAGGAGTGTTGTGGCTTCTGAGGACACAGCAAGTGCAGGGCAGAGAGGACGGGGGTGACTTGCATCTGAAGGTCCCTGAGGGTGTGGCTGTGAGTATTGACGGAAAGAGCAGAGGCTGCAGGGAGGACGGCACAGACTCATTCGGGGCTTTCCCGGCTGTGGGTCCATCAGGGGTCTGGGGTGGTCGTGGATCCGGCTGGACTCCAAGCTCTCTACACGCCATATGCCAAGTTCATGGGTGAGGCCAGCGAGATCCAGTGTCATTGGAGCAGGAAGGGGGCAGAGCTGAGGGAGTGAACCTGGGGTCTGAACATGGGAAGGGGATGAACATTACCCAGTGGTGAGCACATCTGGAGGAAGTGTGAGCTGATGGTCCCGGGACCTGGTGTGGGGACTTAAAGGCGAAGCATAAACCCAGGCTTGGCTTTGTGTTGGAGGCAGGATCTGGGAGACTGCAGTGGTATTGCTGGCAGGAAGGTTGGGGCCCTGCAGGCATCGCCCAGACCTTAAATGGCATTTCCCTCTCCCCTCCCCTCCCCCAATCCTTCCCAGGAACCCAGCTGCTCTGCTGAGGGCCATGCAGTGAGTAATGGGACTGTGATGAGAGAGCAGCCTGCACTGGCATTAGGGCCTGGTGTCCACACTAAACGGGTGCCCTGGAGGAGGTTGTGGGGGGAAAGGTGGGTAAGGAGTAGGATTACTGGTTCTCAGAGAGACAGCTCTATTTCAATTGTCTTAATTCTGACAGGTTGGCGTGACCTTTGAGGAGATTGCCCTGTACTTCTCCAGGGAGGAATGGAGCCTCCTTGATGAGGGTCAGAGACAGCTGTACCTGAATGTGATGCTGGAGAACTTTGAACTTCTATCCTCCCTGGGTAAGACCCTCACTGTCATCTGTGACCTGGACGTGGCTTTGCAATTTCCCAGGTCCCATCCCCCAAGGTGTGCTCTGTCCTCCCAGGTAGACTGTGGTACTGCTTGTGTTTTCCAGTTTCCTGGATAGTTGCTGTCCTGAGGAGGGTTCGTCTGTTTCCCCTGCTCCCTTCTATTCCTGAAGTCCCAATACTCCCCACTCTACCAAATTCACAGGGAAGGACTTGTGGTTGGTAGTGTTGCAGGAAGCCTCAGGGATTCCACCTTGGTCAGGGAGGAAAGCATTTTCCATATTCCTGTTTGTCACTTGTACATCGTTTTTGAAGAATTGTTTCTATACCTTATCCTGCTTAATAACTGCATTTTTTGGTTAAACATTCTTTGACTTCAGTTTTTTGTGACACCAACCACCTTCTGTCTCCTTGTTTATATTATATATTAATTGTTTATGACACCCAGGAGCACATTCTTGCATGTGCTTAATTGTGCTTTGCAGATATTGCTCCCCCACCCGCTTTTCTACAAAGTCCATGTTTTTTGGCAACCCTGCATTCAGCAGGTCTAGTGCCACCATGTTTCCAGCAAGCTCAGATGCTTGTTACTAGTGCTTAGCAATAAAGTATTTTTAATGAAGTTATATTGAGTTTGGTTTTCAGACAAGTCATTGCATTGTTATTAGCCTCCAGTATAGTATTAACATAACTTTATTATTCCCTGGGAACTCCAACTATTTGTGTGACTTTCTGTCCATATCTCAATATTTGCTTTATTGTGATGATCAGAACTGAATCCCCAATCCCTCCAAGCGATTTCTGCATAGGATTTGCAAGTATTTTCTTTTGTTCTCTAGATTTCCTTTCATTCCTTTTTGTTTATTGCTGTTGGGCTGTGAAAAAGATTTTTTCTTTATTGGTTGCAATCTGGACTGTCTGTTTTTTCTTTTTTGTCTGGTGGTTGGTGTCACATTCAGAAAAGCATGTCAAAACAAACCTCCAAAACTTTTTCTCTAGGTTGTCCTCAAGCATTTTAAGTTTTAGTGCTGATATTCAATTCTGTTATGCAGGTTGCATTAAATTTTATCAGTGGTGTCCAGTATTGTTGTGTGTACATGTGAGTATTGATTTTCAGCAGCACCCTTCATTGAAGAAACTATCTTTCCCTTCTTCTGTCTTGCAGTTTTTTTTAAAATTTTGTTTTATTCCTTAAAGTATTACACAAAGTATTATATATGTCTCCTTTTTTCCCCCCTTGACTTTCCTCCAGCCTCCCCTACCCCCCCAGTGTCTTGTTTCCATTGGTTATGCTTATATACATGCATACAAGTCCTTCAATTGATTTCTTAACCCCCTCCCACCCCCCAACCCTCCCCAGCCTTCCCGCTGTAGTTTGACAGTCTGTTCGATGCTGCTCTGCCTCTGTATCTATTTTTGTTCATCAGTTTATAATGGTCTTTATTATCCATAAATGAGTGAGATCATGTGGTATTTTTCTTTCATTGACTGGCTTATTTCACTTAGCATACTGCTCTCCAGTTCCATCCATTCTGTTGCAAATAGTAAGAGTTCCTTCTTTTTTACAGCAGCATAGTATTCCATTATGTAGATGTACCAAAGTTTTCTAATCCATTCATCTGCTGATGGGCACTTAGGCTGTTTCCAGTTCTTCGCAATAGTAAATTGTGCTTCTATGAACATAGGGATGCATATATCCTTTCTGATTGATGTTTCTGGTTTCTTGGGATATAGTCCTAGAAGTGGGATCACTGGGTCAAATGGGAGTTCCATTTTTAACTTTTTGAGGAAACTCCATACTGTCTTCCATAGTCGCTGTACCAGTCTGCATTCCCACTAGCAGTGCCCGAGTGTTCCCTTTTCTCCGCATCCTCTCCAGCACTTGTCGTTTGTTGATTTGTTGGTAATAGCCATTCTGACAGGTGTGAGATGATACCTCATTGGTGTTTTGATTTGCATCTCTCGGATGATTAGTGACTTGGAGCATGTTTTCATATGTCTCTTGGCTTTCTGAATGTCCTCTTTTGAAAAGTGTCTGTTTAGGTCCTTTGCCCATTTGTTCATTGGATTGTTTATCTTCCTTTTGTTAAGTTGTATGAGTTCCCTATAAATGTTGGAGATTAAACCCTTATCGGTGATAACATTGGCAAATATGATCTCCCATGCAGTGGGCTTTCTTGTTGTTTTGTTATTGGTTTCTTTTGCTGTGCAGAAGCTTTTTATTTTGATGTAGTCCCATTTGTTTATTTTCTCTTTAGTTCCCAATGTCCTAGGCGATGTATCGGTGAAGAAATTGCTTCGGCATATGTCTGAGATTTTGTTGCCTTTGTATTCCTCTAGTATTTTTATGGTTTCTCGTCTTACATTTAAGTCCTTTATCCATTTTGAGTTTATTTTTGTGTATGGTGTAAGTTGGTGGTCTAGTTTCATTTTTTTTGCATGTATCTGTCCAATTTTCCCAGCACCATTTATTGAAGAGACTGTCTTGACTCCATTGCATGTTCTTGCCTCCTTTGTCAAATATTAATTGAGCATATTGGTTTGGGTCGATTTCTGGGTTCTCTATTGTATTCCATTGATCTATATCTCTGTTCTTGTGTCAGTACCAGGCAGTTTTGAAAACAGTGGTTTTGTAATACAGCTTATTATCTGGTATTGAGATCCTACCTGCTTTGTTCTTCTTTCTCAGTATCGCTGCAGCTATTTGGGATCTTTTTTTATTCCAGATGAATTTTTGGAGAGTTCGTTCTAGGTCTGTGAAATATGCTGTTAGTATTTTAATGGGGAGTGTGTTGGATTTATAGATTGCTTTGGGTAGTATGGACATTTTAATGATGTTGATTCTACCAGTCCATGAACATGGTATGTTCTTGCATTTGTTTATGTCTTCCTCTATCTCTTTTTTCAACATCCTGTAGTTTTCTGAGTAGAGGTCTTTTATCTCTTTAGTTAATTTTATTCCTAGGAATCATAATTTTTTTGGTGTGATGGTAAATGGGACTACTTTTTTAGTCTCTCTGTAATTTCATTATTGGTGTATAGAAATTCCATAGATTTCTTGGCGTTAATTTTGTATCCTTCTACATTGCCAAGTTCATTTATCAAGTCTAATAGTTTTTTTCATGGAGTCTTTAGGGCTTTTTATATACAATATCATGTCATCTACGAATAAGAACAGTTTTACCTCTTCATTTCTAATTTGGATGCGTTTTATTTCTTCTTCTTGTCTAATCGCAATGGCTAATACTTCCAGTACTATGTCGAACAGGAGTGGTAAGAGTGGACATTCCTGTCTTGTTCCTGTTCTTAGGGGAAATGGTTTTAGTTTTTGTCCCTTGAGTATGATGTTGGTTGTGGGTTTGTCATATATGGCTTTTATTATGTTGAGGTATGATCCTTCTATTCCAAGTTTGCTGAGAGTTTTTATCAAAAATGGGTGTTGGATTTTGTCAAATGCTTTTTCTGCATCAATTGATATGAGTATGTGGTTTTTATCTCTCAATTTGTTTATGTGATGTATCACATTTATCAATTTGCAGATATTGTACCATCCTTGCATCCCTGGGATAAATCCTACTTGGTCATGGTGTATGATCTTTCTGATGTACTGGTGGATCCGATTTGCTTGGATTTTGTTGAGGATTTTGACATCTATGTTCATGAAGGATATTGGCCTGTAAATCTCTTTCATTGTGTTATCTTTATCTGGTTTTGGTATTAGGGTGATCCTGGCTTCATAGAATGAGCTTGGATGTGTTCCTTCCTCTTGAATTTTTTGTAATAGTCTGAGGAGGCTAGGTTTTAGTTCTTCCTTCAATGGTTGGTAAAACTCCCCTGTGAAGCCATCTGGCCCCGGTCTTTTGTCTGCTGGAAGCTTTTTGATTATTGCTTCAATTTCTTCCATAGTTATTGGCCTATTGAGATTTGTAGTTTCTTCCTGATTGATTTTTAGAAGGTTGTATTTTTCTAGGACTATGTCCGTTTCCTCCAGGTTGTCTAGTTTGTTGGAGTAGAGTTGTTCATCGTATTTTTTTAACAATCCTTTGTATTTCTGTGGTGTCTGTTGTTATTTCTCCTCTTTCATTTCTGATTTTGTTTATTTGGGTCCTTTCTCTTTGCTTCTTGGTGAGCCTGGCTAGAGGTCCATCAATCTTGTTGATCCTTTCAAAGAATCAGCTCTTGGTTTTGTTGATCTTTTGTATTGTTTTTTCGGTCTCTATGTCGTTTATCTCCACTCTGATCTTTATTATTTTCTTCCTTCTGCTCACACTGGGCTTTCTTGTTGCTCTCTTTCTAACTCTTTGAGTTGTAGGGTTAGGTAATTTATTATCATTGTTTCTTGTTTTTTGCAGTAGGCTTGTAGAGCTATGAACTTCCCTCTCAAGACTGCTTTTGCTGTGTCCCATAGGTTTTGGATTGTTGTGTTTTCATTGTTGTTTGTTGCCACGTCTGTCTTGCAGTTTTGACAAAGAGTACTTGAAAGTATGTGCTGGGTTTATTTCTGTGTTTTCTGTTCTGCTCTGTTGATGTATGTGTGTTTCTCCAGCAACACATTGTTTGCTTGCCTTCTCTTTGTTCTAAATTAAAGTCAGGAAGTGTGATGCCACCAGCTTGCTTCTCACTCACGATTGTTTTTGCAATTCACATTTTTTAGTTCTATACATTTCAAGGTTTTCTTTTCATATCTTTGTAAAATACCATAAGAATTATCCTCAGGGTTCCATTTAATCTGTAGATTGCATTGTGTAGTATGGATATTTTCACAATATTTCTTTTTTTAAATTCTTTATTGTTTAAAGTAATATATATTGTATTACATATGTCTCTTCTTTCCCCCATTGACCACAAATGAGTGAGATCCTGTGATATTTATCTTTTTCTAATAAAAATATTTTATTGATTTTTTACAGAGAGGAAGGGAGAGGGATAGAGAGCTAGAAACATTGATGAGAGAGAAACACCGATCAGCCGCCTCCTGCACAACTTCCACCAGGGATGTGTCCGCAACCAAGGCACATGCCCCTGACTGGAATCGAACCCGGGACCCCTCAGTCCGCAGGCTGACGCTCCATCCACTGACCCAAACTGATTAGGGCCCGTGATATTTATCTTTCTCCACCTGGCTTACTTTGCGTAGCATAATGCTCTCCAGTTCCATCCATGCTGTTGCAAATAGTAAGAGTTCCTCCTTTTTAACAGCAGCATAGTATTCCATTGTGTAAATATACCACTGTTTTTTCAATCTACTGATCTACTGATGGGCACTTAGGCTATTTCCAAATCTTAGCCACTGTAAATTGTACTGCTATGAACATAGGAGTGCATATGTCCTTTCTGATTGGTGTTTCTGATTTCTTTTCTTTTCTTTTTTAATATTTCATTATTGATTTCAGAGTGAGGAAAGGAGAGGGAGGGAGAGATAGTAACATCAGTGATAAGAGAGAATATTGATCGCTTCGTTATGCACGATGGGAATCGAGCCCACAACCCAGCATGTTGCCTTGACCATCATCGAACCTGGGACCCTTAAGTCTGCAGGCCGACTCTCTATCCACTGAGCCAAACCGGCTAGTGCTGTTTCTGATTTCTTGGGATATTTTCCTAGATGGGTCAATTGGGAGTTCCATTTTTAATTTTTTGGAAACTCTATACTATATTCCACAGTGTCTATACCAATATGCATTCCCACCAGCGACGCACAAGGGTTCCTTTTTCTCTGCATCCTTGTCAGCACTTGTCGTTTGTGGATTAGTTGATGATAGCCATCCTGACAAGTGTGAGATGATATCTCAGTGTCGTTTTGATTTGCGTCTCTCGGATAAGTGGCTTTGAGGAAGTTTTTATATGTCTCTTGTCTTTCTGTATGTCTGCTTTCGAAAAGTGTGTATTTAGGTCCTTTGTCCGTTTTTTGATTGGATCATTTATCTTCTTTTTGTTAAGATGTTTGAGTTCCCTGTAAATTTTGGAGAGTAAACCCTTATCAGATTCAACATTAGCAAATATGTTCTCCCATGCCGTGGGCTTTCTTGTTGTTTTGTTGATGGTTTCTATTGCTGTGCAGAAGCTTTTTATCTTGACATAGTTCCATTTATTCATTTTTTCCTTAGTTTCCATTACCCTAGGATAGTGATAGTGAACCTATAACACGCAAACTCATTTTTTTGGTTGATTTTTCTTTGTTAAATGCCATTTAAATATATAAAAAAAATATCAAAAATATAAATCTTTGTTTTACTATGGTTGCAAATATCAAAAACTTTCTATATGTGACACGGCACCAGAGTTAAGTTAGGGTTTTTCAAAATGCTGACACACCAAGCTCAAAAGTCTTGCCATCACTGCCCTAGGAGCTGTATCCATAAAGACATTGCTAGGATATATGTCTGATATTTTGCTGCTGTGAATTCTTCTAAGATTTTTATGGTTTCCCATGTTACGTTTACGGACTTTATACTTAGTTTATTTTGTGTATGGTATAAGTTGGTGGTCTAGTTTCAATATTTTGCATGTATCAGTCCAATTTTCCCAACACCATTTATTGAAGAGACTGTCTTGAATTCATTGTATGCTGTTGCCTCCTTTGACAAATATTGAGCCTAATGGCTTGGGTTGATATCTGGATCCTCTGTTCTGTAGCATTGTTCTATATGTCTTTTGTTGTGCCAGTACCAGGCATGTTTGCAATATACCTTGGTACCTGGTATTGTCATCCCTCCAACTTTGTTCTTTCTCAAGATTGCTGCGGCTATTTATTATTATTATTTTTCCATATTTATTTTTGGAGAGCTTATTATAGGTCTGTGAAATATGCGGTTGGTATCTTAATGGGGATTGCATTGAATCTGCAGATTGCTTTGGGTAGCATGGACATTTTCATTATGTTGATTCTACCAATCCATGAACACAGTATATTTTTTCATTTTTTTTATATCTTCTTCTATCTCTTTTTCTCAACTTCCTGTAGTTCTCGGAATACAGGTCTTTTACCTTGTTAAGTTTATTCCTAGGTATCCTAATTTTTTTGTTGTAATGGTAGATAGGATTTTTTGTTTGTTTGTTTCTCTTTCTGTGAGTTCATTATCGGTGTATAAAAAAGCCATCGATTTCTGGTTGTTAATTTTGTAACCTGCAACATTGCTGAATGCATTTATTAAATTGAGTAGTTTTTTGATGGTATCTTTAGGGTTTTCTATGTACAATATCATGTCATCTTTGAATAATGACGGTTTTCTTCTTTTCCAGTTATGATGCCTTTAATTTCTTCTTCTTGTCTCATTACTGTGGCTGGCACTTACAGTTTTATATCAAACAGGAGTGGTGGAAGTGGGCATCCCTGTCTTGTTCCTGTTCTTAGGGAAAATGGTTGCTGATTTAGTATGATGTTGGCTGTGGGTTTGTCAGATAAGGCTCTTATTATGTTGAGGTGTGATCCTTGGGCTCCCACTTTGCTGAGAGTTTTTATCAATAAAGGGTGTCAGATTATGTCAAATGCTTTTCTGCATCAATTGATACTATTATATGGTTTTTGTATTTCAGTTTGTTTATATGTTGTATCATATTTATTGATTTAGATATTGTACCAATCTTTCATCCCTGGAATAAATTCCACTTGGTCATAGTGTATGATCTTTCTAACGTATTGCTGTATCCGATTTGCCAGATTTTTCTTGAGGATTTTAGCACTGATGGGTGTCACTAAGACTACAGTGGGAGAGCTGCTGTGCAGGAGACACCCCTAGGGAGCATGACCTGCATCAGTGGGGCTTTGGTGGTCAGTGAGTCTGCCCCTTGAGTGTGTCGCTTATGGATCTGCAGAGTTGTAAGCTGCTATGGTATGACGCTGACCACTGGATACACTGGCTCTTGGGTCTCCAGGACGGTGTAAAGTCAGCCTCTCCCTGGAGCCACCCAGCAGCATCTACAGAGAGATCTGCAGAATCTCTTTGTTTGGAGTTTGGAAGTGCCCTGATGAGGCCCAGCTGTGAAGCAAGGAAGGCTAGTGCTTGTGCCAGGTATAGGCCTTTTATTGATAGGTTTGGGGCTCCCTGACGAACTGCAACTTGTTTGACAGGTTTTATTCTGTGTAAGGACGGGCGATTCATATACTAAGCTGCTGCACACAGCTTGGGTGGAGTTGTAAATTGGATGGGGTGAGGTCTCAGGGAATCACCAGGTCGGATCACACAGAAATGGTTGCCACTCAGAACTGTGACCTGGGTTGTCCCAACCTAGGTATAATGACCACTGCAACCACCTTTGTCTGGGAGAAAGCTGCCCCCGAATTCCTGCCCCGATGCCAGTTAGTCCAGTTTCCCCTCGTATGTGTCTTGATCCGCCCCTCCACCCCCAGACTCCCCAGGCCTTGGAGGTCAGAAGAAGCGGGAGGTTGTAAGTTCCGTTAGTGATACTGGCATTGTAAGAGGAGCAGCTGGGTCTCCTGCAGCCTTAGTGTCACTGAGCCCTAGTCCGCACTGGTTTTTACAGCTCATAATTCTTACTCCCATTAGGGCTTTTTTCCCCCCAGTCTGGGACCCTGTGCTGTGTGACTGGTGTGGTACTGGGACCTCTTGCTCTTCCAGGTGACCTCTGCAAAAACGATCTCCCTCCCAATTAAAGAAGTGTCCCACGTGGGTACACGACCTGGACCTTCCAAGCCTCTGTACCTCCTACCAGTCTCAGTGTGCCTTCTACTTTACCTCTCTAGTCCTAAGACAGTGGATCTCAACCTTGGCTGCACATTAGAATCATCTGGGAATCTTTTTAAAATCCTGATATCTGGGCCTCATCATTAGTAACAAAGAAACAGAATTTCCGGAGGATGAGGCCCAGAAATCAAGATTTTAAAAAGATTCCCAGGTGATTCTCATGTACAGCCAAGGTTGAGAACCACTGTCCTAAGACTTCCATTCAGCCAGCTTTCCAGGCTTTCTGGCTGATGGTTGTTGTGTATTTTAGTTGTAATTTTGATGTGATTGTGGGACGAAGCGAGTATAGGCCTTTGCCTACACCGCCATCTTGGATCTCCTCTCCAGTAACTTTTCTGAATTCAATTCTTTCTTCTTTTATCTTCACCTGAATAGTGAGAATATTTTTCCATTGATTTTTTTTTCTAAGAGAGAGAGAGAAAGGGAGAGAGAGAGAGAGAGAGAAACATCTATTGATTGCCTCACACATGTGCCCCCAGTAGGAGGGGGATTGAACCTGAAACCCACATACCTGCTTCTTACCGAGAATCAAATCCATGACCTAACAGTGTGCAAGCAGTCACTCTTAGCACTGAACCACATGGGCCAGGGCTATTTATTTATTCCTTAAATTATTTATTTTTAAACTATATTTTATTGATTTCAGAGAGGAAAATATGGAGAGAAAGATAGAAACATGAATAATGAGAGAGAGTCATTGATCAGCTGCTCTCTGCACGCACCCCAATGGAGATAGGGCCGGCAACCTGCAAGTATCTTCTGACAAGGACTGGAATTGTGATCTCCAAGGTCTCAGTGGTTGGCAAACTCCTTAGTTAACAGAGCCAAATATCAACAGTACTTCTTCAAAATAGACACCCGTAGGCCGAAAACCAACTTCTGCGAATGGGCCACGAAGTTTCAACACTATACGCGCGCCCGCACGTGGTATTTTGTGGAAGAGCCACACGCAAGGGGCCAAAGAGCCACAGTTTGCTGACCACGGTTCTAGGTCATGGGTTTATGCTCAGTCACTGAGCCATACTGGGCAGCCTTTGTTTATTGATTTTAGACACAGGAAGGGAAACAGAGAAAGAGAGGGAAACATTGATCTGCTGTTCTACCCATCTCAGCATTTATTGGCTGTCCCCTACATGTGCCCTACAAACCCACAGTCGTGGTGCATCGGGACCACACACTCAACAGGAGAGCTACATGGCCAGGGCTCTGAATTTGTTCATTAATTTCAGAAGCTCATATGGGATCTTGACAGATTTCTCTATGGAGGGTCATGTTGTCTCTTAACATCAACATCTCTCTTTTTTAAAAAATACATTTTAGTGATTTTTTGCAGAGATGAAAGGAGAGGGATAGAGAGTTAGAAACATCAATGAGGGAAACATTGATCAGCTGCCTCCTGCACATCTCCTACTGGGGATGTGCCCGCAACTAAGGTACATGCCCTTGACCGGAATCGAACCTGGGACCCTTCAGTCTGCAGGCCGAGGCTCTATCCACTGAGTCAAACCGGTTAGGGCTCAACATCTCTTACTATTTCTTTGTGGTTCCTAGTGTCAGGTGTAAAGTCTTACCTTTCATTTCTTTGAAGCTTGGTGTTTTTTTTTGCCCCCAATTGACCTTTCCCCAGCCTCCCCTACCCCCCTGACGCTTGTTATTGTTTGTTTATTGGTTTTTGTTCTTTGCTTTAGTCTAACTCAAGGGTAGCCAATATTTGTATTGTTTTATTTTTGTCTTATCTCCCTTTTACTGATACTTGTTCAAATATTTGAGGAAGAGAGATGGGGAGACGGAGAGAGAGAGAAACATCAGAGTCAGGGAGAAACATCCATCGGCTGACTTCTGCACACAAGGTAACTGGAAATGGAACCCATATACTGATATGTGCCTTGACTGGGTATTGAATACTCGACCCTTTGGTACACAGCATGATGCTCCAACCAACTGAGCCATAGTGGCCAAGGCATTCTGTGGTTTTTAAACAAAAATTTCTAGTGTTTTTTAAGAACAGGCCACTTTGGTCAGTGATAGCACAAGCACAGGGGCTGCTGGAGGTAATTCTGACCCTTCTTTTTTACCGTACGTATTTTCAAATATGTTTGTTCACCCAGTCTTTTCTAGGCATTCTTTCTGTACACTTCTTTATTTGTGTCTGTTATATTGTTTGTCTTCATGGTACTCTTACTCCCATTTTTTATGCGGTTTTTGTTTCTGAGTAGCTGTCTGCTTACACTGGGGTCAGGGGAGATGCTCATATCTCTAATTCTGCATTCTTTCGGAAGTCACTCATGTAGGTCTTTTTTTTCTTTTAAATGTATTTGTATTGATTGCAGAGAGGAAGGGAGAGTGGAAACATCAATGATGAGAGAGAATCATTGATCGGCTGCCTCCTGCACGCCACCTACTGGGGATGAAGCCTGCAACACAGGCACATGCCCCTGGCCGCAAGTGAACCTAGGACCCTTCAGTCCACAGGCAAATGCTCTATCCACTGAGCCAAGCCAGCAAGTGCTTACATAGGTCGTTTGTCTGTGATCTCATTTGTTTTTTGTTGTTCTACCACAGTGTTGATCATCAACTTTTTTGTTTTTCTTTGAAGATTTGCATCATTTATCCCATGGAATGGCTCAAGTGGGATTTAAGAGGAAGAATCATTTGTGCATCACAGAAGAAACATGACTTTATTTTTTTTTAATGTATTTTATTGATTTTTTATAGAGAGGAAGGGAGAAGGATAGGGAGTTAGAAACATCGAGTAGGGAGAAACATCGATCAGCTGCCTGCTGTATACGCCCTTCTGGGAGTGAACCCAAAACTAAGGTACATGCCCTTGACCAGAATCAAACCTGGGACCCTTCACTCCGCAGGCTGACGCTCTGTCACTGAGCCAAACTGGTTAGGGTGAAACAGGACTTTATTAATAACACAGTGGACCCACTGGCGAACTTGCCTTGCAGAAGGGTCATTGGGGAGGAATTCTCGGCTGACCTTTGTTACATTCATTGCTAGAAACCCAGTGTTTTCTTTTTTTTTTTTTAATATATTTTATTGATATTTTACAGAGAGGAAGGGAGACGGACAGAGAGCTAGAAGCATCGATGAGAGAGAAACATTGATCAGCTGCCTCCTGCACACCTCCCACTGGGGTCCTGCCCGCAACCAAGGCACATGCCCTTGACCAGAATTGAACCCGGAACCTTCAGTCCGAAGGCCGACGCTCTACCTACTGAGCCACACTGGTCAGGGCAACCCACTGCTTTTTCAAAGTTGCCCATGCCTCACCCATTTATGCCTGTTTTGTGGTTATTGTTGATATTTTGCCAACTACTCAGTCCTAATAGTGATCATTTCTACTCGGATTCCCAGCGCATGGATAATCTTAACCTCTCTGATTTTGTACCTCTGCCTCTTTCACACGTCTCTCTTTACTGCACTCCAACTTTGATCCATGGCTGCAGCACGTTGGAGTGCACACATTATGATATTGACGTTGAACATCATGTGCACTAATACAATTAATTTTTATGACTTTCAGCCGCTTTAAATTATTCTACCCAGACTCACATGACCAGCATGTAAGGTCCTAAAGCAGGGGTGGGCAAACTTTTTGACTCGAGGGCCACAATGGGTTCTTAAACTGGACCGGAGGGCCGGAACAAAAGCATGGATGGAGTGTTTGTGTGAACTAATATAAATTCAAAGTAAACATCATTACATAAAAGGGTACGGTCTTTTTTTTTTTTATTTCAATAGTTTTATTCATTTCAAACATTTTAACAAGATGAATGTAAACACTAATTATTATAATTTGAAACTTCAAAAAATGGAGGAATCTTAGCACAATAACATACCTTGTATTGAAGATGGCAAAGGCAAAATAAAATTGCCTAACAAAGGAAAGGTACAAAAGCCTTTCAAATTAAACTTAAATATAATAAAATAATTTAAAACTAAAACAAATAGAAAAGAACAAAATGTGTAAACAGTAAATTAAACATTTTCTTTAGTGCAACTTCCAAATTATGCCCGGGACGTAGATGTAGATGGCAATGTAGACTGGGTTGAAAGGTTTTTGGTCTTTAAAACATCAACTTCATTGGGAACAGTGTTGTTGGTCTCCTTTTTTAGCTAATGCATCAAAGTCTGGAGTTAGTTTTGTTGTGGCTATTCTCAGGATAGATCTGAGGTGTTCGTCAGTGAAGCTGGATGTGAGAGGCTTTGTTGATGTTCATGACGCTAAATGTCTGTTCACAAACATAGGTTGACCCAAACAGCACCAGTATCTTCTGTGCCATCCTCTGGATGTTTGGAAAAGTGGCTTCATTAAGTGAAGCATAAAAGTCTCTTAGTTCAAGCGAGCTGAATTTCTCCTTTAGGACAAAGTCAGACCGAAGATCGATGAGTTCCAGTTGCACCTCTTCTGGTGCTGTTTCAGGGTTTTGTGACAAAGGACAGGCCACCAGTTGAAGTGACTGGTCAATTTTTTCAACATCAGAAAACCGACGATAGAATTCTGCATGCAGGTCATCCAGTGATTTGCTGTATTTCATCACGTTTTGTAATAAAATCTTTAGTTCATCACATTTCTATACAATCTTTTTGTTCAACCCACTGAATTAGGGTTCGTTCACACTAGCCGTGCTGCCATTGCAGTGTGGTGCAGTCCTGCAATGCAGCGCAGCTAGGGTTAATGCAGGGTATGTAGGTTTCCATCATGTTTGCGTTGATGCTAATGTGCAGTGGTGCATGTTAACACAAATGCCCTGTAGCACGCATTTTTACAGCTGAAAGTCTTTGTTGTTTTATTAACAAGTCATTGTGATATACAGAATGTGGGAACAGGAAAAAATTGTGTTTGAGTAGAGCTCTTAATCTTACCTCAGAAAGGCTCTGATACTGTGTTCCCCAGGGGCGTGTCTTCCTACATCACCACAATAACGTGTCTACACATCCCCAGGGTGATGTCAGGAGACGCGTCTGTGGGCATTACAAGGAGCCTCTGGAAGATTGAGAGGTTGTTCCTTCTACTGAATGTGCGGATATAAATCCGCCCACTCAGAAGAAGGAGCTGCGGCCCTGTTTCCCTTCGTTGCCATGTTAACACTGCTGCTGGTGAAGGAGTGGAGGGGAGAGCAAGAGAACCCTCCGCTCTTTCGGCTCCGTGGGCCGGATAGACCAGCCGAACGGGCTGGATCCGGCCTGCGGGCCGTAGTTTGCCCACAGCTGTCCTAAAGGATGCCATATGTGCAGGAACAATGAGGAGAGTCTTCCTGTCTTCTTTGTGTCCCATCCTGCGCTTCTGTCCCTCTCTTGGTTTGCTTTTCATCATTGACTGGCTTTTGGGACCACGATATATATAACAGCAATTTCCTCAGAGTTTACCTCACACCTTCTTAAAATCTTTCTATGACATCAGGTCTAGTCATGAAAGATAAATATTTGTGATGAAGATACTCTGTTTTCATAGGATCAATGTGTACTTCACCAGTGTTTCCTTTTGTTCAGGTTGCTGCTGTGGAGCAGAGAATGTGGAGGCAGCGACTGAACAGAACATTTTTTTAAGAGTGTCACAGGCAAGGAATCCCAAGTTGGCCTCGTCTTCCCAGAAGAGCCACCCCTGTGAGAGTTGTGGGCTAGTCTTGGGAAATATTTTTCACGTGATGGAGGGGCCGGGAACACAACAGGGACATATACTGTTGAGGTGTGGGGCATGTGCAAAACAGTTTTACTTAACTATAAAATTTCACCAACACCATGTGAGAGAGAAGACTTTCATTAGAGGTTTGGATAGAATCTCCCTTGCAAACACCTGCAATTTCAATGTGTCCCAGAATCGTTTCACATGTGAGGAGGTTGGGCAGGGTTACCTTACCAGGTCAGGACATCTCCACCTAAAGGCTACTCAGACCATTGACAGTCCAAATGCTATTTCCACACGTGGGATGACATTTCAAAGGACAAACAATGATTACACCAGAAAAGAATGTAAGAAAGACATTATTTGCACCCACACGTTTATTCAGGAAAAGGATGTCAGTGTTGGAAATCAATGTTTTGTGTGCTCTGAATGTGGGAAATATTTTACCAAATTTTCTAGCTTTCGTTATCTACAGCTAGATCACACTGGAGAAAGGCCTTATGAGTGCAGTGAATATGGGAAAGGTTTTAGCAGTATTAACAGCCTAGGTGAATATGAAGCTTTGCACACTGAAGAAAGGCCTTATGAGCGCAGTGAATGTGGAAAATTCTTTACCAATAGCACTGCCCTCTATTATGATCAGAGAGTGCTCACAGGAGAAAGGCCTTATGAGTACAATGAGTGTGGGAAATCTTTTACCAGTAGCAGTAACTTTCATTGTCTTCAGAGCATTCACACTGGAGAAAAGCCTTATTTATGTAGTGAACTGGGGAAACCTTATACCTGTAGCACTAAACTTTGTCATCATCAGACAGTGCACACTGGAGAAAGGCCTTATCACTGCAGTGAATGTGGGAAATCTTTTACCACTAGCAATAAACTTTATCATCATCACAGAGTTCATACAGGAGAAAAGCCTAATAAATGCAGTAAATGTGGGAAATCTTTTACCACTAAGTTCCACCTTCACAGTCATCAGAGAGTTCACACAGGAGAAAAGCCGTATAAATGTAGTGAATGTGGGAAATCTTTTACCACTAATACCAACCTTCGTACTCATCAGAGAGTTCATACAGGGGAAAAGCCTTTTAAATGCACTGAATGTGAGAAATCTTTTACCACCAAGACCAATCTTCATATTCATCATAGAGTTCACACAGGAGAAAAGCCGTATAAATGCAGTGAATGTGGGAAATCTTTTACCACTAAGTTCCACCTTCACAGTCATCAGAGAGTTCACACAGGAGAAAAGCCTTATAAATGCAGTGAATGTGGGAAATCTTTTACCACCAAGACCAACCTTCGCTGTCATCAGAGAGTTCATACAGGGGAAAAGCCTTTTAAATGCACTGAATGTGGGAAATCTTTTACCACCAAGACGATTCTTGGAATTCATCAGAGAGTTCACACAGGAGAAAAGCCGTATAAATGTAGTGAATGTGCTAAGTCTTTTACCACTAAGTTCCACCTTCACAGTCATCAGAGAGTTCACACAGGAGAAAAGCCGTATAAATGCAGTGAATGTGGGAAACCTTTTACCAGTAAGTTCCACCTTCACAGTCATCAGAGAGTTCACACAGGAGAAAAGCCGTATAAATGTAGTGAATGTGGGAAATCTTTTACCACTAATACCAACCTTCGTACTCACCAGAGAGTTCATACAGGAGAAAAGCCTTTTAAATGCAGTGAATGTGGCAAATCTTTTACCACCAAGACCAATCTTCGTATTCATCAGAGAGTTCACACAGGAGAAAAGCCATATGAATGCAGTGAATGTGCTAAGTCTTTTACCACTAAGTTCCACCTTCACAGTCATCAGAGAGTTCACACTGGAGAAAAGCCCTATAAATGCAGTGTATGTGGGAAATCTTTTACCACTAAATTCCACCTTCACAATCATCAGAGAGTTCACACTGGAGAAAAGCCTTATAAATGCAGTGAATGTGGGAAATGTTTTACCTGGAGCATTGACCTTCATCGTCATCAAAGTGTTCACACAGGAGAAAAGACTTATCAAAGCAGTGAATGTGGGAAAAGTTTCATACATACTGATTCTCTCCAAAATCATCAGACAGTTCATACAGAAGAAAAGCTTTATAAATGCCATGAATGTGGAAAATCGTTTGCATGTCGTAATGGTCTGCAATATCATCTAAGAGTTCATACAGGAGAAAAGCCTTATAAATGCAGTGACTGTGGGAAATTTTATACCAGTAACACCAACCTTCGCCTTCATCAGAGAGTTCATACAGGAGAAAATGCTTATAAATGCATTTAACGTTGAAATTCTTTTACAACTAACTCTCACCTTCATCGTCATCAGGGAGTTCACACAGGAGAAAGTCGTTATTAGTGTAATTAATGTGAGATATCTCTGCCTAATTCGTAAATTCGCTCTGCAGAAAAGAGTCTGAATATGAAAAATTTCTTAGATGTGTTGAAAATGTAGTTTCTTAGTTAGGTCTTAACAATTGTATAAGAAAATATATGAAGTCTCATTACGTTGAATTTTACCTCATATTTTAATCACCTACATTATGTAACGTACCCGCAACTATTTTTACTGTTGTTTTCTTGTTTGTATGTTGTAACTGTATGTATCTCTGTTGGACTTTTTAACATACAGAGCTGTCTTGCCAGGTCTATGTCACTGCATATTTCTGTTGCTGATGGTATTTCACCTGAACCACTTATAAGACCCCTACAGATGGCCTCAATCACCATCCTTATGGGCCCAGGGAAGCTAACTCTGTTGTCTAATTTGTTGAAGAAATTAGGAATACCTGGGCCCTCAGTGTTACTTGTGTCTCTGTCGTGAGTTGCCATGTAGAACTGATTACTATTGACCCCAGTCAACATAATCTTGCAGAGGGCCTGCCATTTTCAGGGACAAGCTTTCCCTAGATGCCATTGATGAATTTATTGAGTGTCTAAGTGACCAGTGAAAAAACTCCCAGTGTCACGGCTCTTTCCTTGCAAAATAATGAAGCCTTTTCCATAAGACTTCTTTAATGTTGGGTGTTCGATTGACTCTGTGGCTTAGTTTATAAGGAGATATGTGCTCTCCAAGCATGATGATGTGAAAAACTTATATGAGGTCTCAAACATTTTTGCCCTTGGGGGAAGACTATGGTGCAGAAATTGGCTCAGCAGTTTTTGCCAAATTTACATCGCTGCCCATAATTTCCCAGGAAACACTGTAGAGTCTCTTGTCCTCATGTGAACAGGGATGCATTGTGACACAGAGACCACTCCAAAGAAGGTGTAGCTGTGACAACCTCAAGTATGTTTTCTAGCAGCTTGAATTTTTTTCTTGTTTTCAAGGAATGCTGAGACATTTGAAGGGAACCTCCTGTCCAGGTCTTGCAGAGGTCCAAGTGCCATAATGCCTACTATTGCATGGGTGATAGACACTGGTTTTAGGACCATTGCAGTAAGGGGAAACTGTTTCACTGCAGAAACACTGATTTAATTCCTGTTGGACCAGATTGCAGCCCAGTAGATGGAATGGTCTTCATCTCAACCTGCACCAAGAAATTTTTTTGAGGAAAAGACTACAGGAACCATGTGTACACAGATCTGAGGGACATCTGGGTATGGTTATCTTCTGTGGAGCAGTCATTGTCCTGGATTATAATCAAGAAGTTTTGTGTCTTCCTGTAGCTTCTCAGATATTCCCATCAAAGCCATTGGTGCTCTGGAAGCAAAACTAAGAGGAAAACAAAGGGTGTCTTGAATCCAGGGATGTGACTTTTGTGACCCAGCCAGCATTCTTGTTTGTTTGGGTCCGTGGTCAGCAAACTGCGGCTCGCAGCCACATTCGGCGCTTTGGCCCCTTGAGTGTGGCTCTTCTATAAAATACCACGTGCAGGCGTGCACGTACAGTGCGATTGAAACTTCGTGGCGCATGCGCTGAAGTCGGTTTTCGGCCTGGGCGAGTCTATTTTGAAGAAGTACTGTTGATATTTGGCTCTGTTGACTAATGAGTTTGCCGACCACTGGTTTGTGTGAAAGTACTTCATTGTTTGTTACATTTTCTGTCAGTGAAATGAGACTTGCCCAGAGGGCATAAGGATGTGGATTGAATATAGAGTTGAAAAACCTGTTGCTACAAAATAGGTGAATGGACATTTCTTTTATCTTGAGCCATTTTATAACAGCTGTAATGAGTAAATCTTATGTGTTAAATATACTGTTTTATAAATCTTGACGTGTGCATGAAACTGAAACCATCATTCTACTCATAATACTGATCATATCTATGACTGTGTAGTTGCTTCATGACCTCGTTTAATCTGTCCCTGTTCTTCACAGCTTTTCTAGTAACCAGGAATTTATATTTCATTTTAATAGCGATCTTAGCTTTTTCTAAGTATTTTTCTGCTTTAATTTATATTTCATAAATTCTTGGACATTTATTAAAGATATATTAGTAATTCATCTTTTTTATTTTTTTGATATTCTTTTTGTTGTTGTTGTTAATCTTCACCCGAGGATATTTCTGCATTGTTTTTTTTGGAGAGTGGAAGAGAGAGGGAAAGTCGAGAGAAACATCAATGTGAGAGAAACACATTGATTGGTTGCCTCCTGCATGAGCCTTGACCAGGGACTGGGCTGGGAAGGAGTCTTGAACCAAGGTACCTGCCTTTGACTGGAATCCAATCTGGACCCTTTGGTCTGAAGGCCTATGCTCCTTCGAGAGATAAACCGACAAGTGTTCTGGTAGATTTTCTTGTCTTTGAATATATCACCATCATGTGTCCATTTTAATAAATATTTGGTTATTTCTAATAAAGCTGGTACAAACATTTTTATATAATTCTTTTCATGAATAGTAGAGGCCCAGTGCACAAAAATTTGTGCACTGGGGGGGGGGGAAGAGTGTGGTCCCTCAGCCTGGCCTGCGCCCATTCACAGTCCAGGACCCCTTGGGGGGTGTCCACCTGTCGACTTAGGCCCACTCCCCGGGGGATCCTGCCTAAGCTTGCAGTCAGACATCCTTCTGGCAGCCAGGAGTCCTCGGGGGATGTCCAACTAAAGGATTCATCCCCCAAGGGATCAGGTCTAAACTGTTAGTTGGACATTTTTAGTGCTGCCACGGAGGTGGGAGAGGCTCCTGCCACCACCACTGTGCTGGCCAGCTATGAGCCAGCTTCTGCTAAGTGGCACTCCCCGTATGGAAGTGCACTGACCACCAGGGGGCAGCTCCTGCATTGAGCATCTGCCCCTGGGTGGCCAGTGAGCATCATAGCAACCGGTCATTCTGTCGTTCAGTCAATGTGCATATTAGTGTTTTATTATTATTATATAGGATGTTCCTTTCCCCCCCCTTTTGTCCTCTCTACCCAGCTCTTGCCCCCCACTTCTCTCTGGCCTTCACCATACTGTTGTGTGTCCATGGGTTGTGCATATATTTTCTTTGGCTAATCCCTTCTTTAAATTCACTTCTTTAAATTTTTATTTTCAGATAAGTGCTTATAACTGCACTATTACATATTTTCTATTATATCATTTAGAATTAAGATATTTTTTAATTGAACCCTTGTAAATTTTAGCACACTTTAATAAATTATGCTAGAAGCAATTCGGAGATTTTTTCATGTAATGCATACACATTTCAAATAATATTTTATTGATTTTTAATATTTTAAGTTGAAATAATCTCATACGTGTAAAAAAACTATAAAATACTACAGCATATTATATGTACCCTTCACCCAATTTCCTAAGTGTTAATGATTTAAACATAACCATTATACAACTACCAAAAATTGGAATATATTTTTCTTATAATTTCTTTAATGTTATTTAATCCGTTTTTGTTAATCTTCACCCAAGTATATTTTTCCATTGTATTATAGAAAGAGTGAAGGGAAAGGGAGAGACACATTGATTGGTTGCCTCCTGCACATGCTTTGATAGGGACTGAGGATCAAGCCAGCAACTGAGGTACATGCCCTTAACTGGAATCGAACCTGGGACCCTTCAGTCCATGGGCTAGTGCTCTCTTAACTGAGAAAAACAGGCTGCAGCTTAATTCATTTACTTTTAATCTATATGTGTCTTTATATTTAAAGTGGGTTTTGTTTTTGATTCACCCTCATAATCTGTCTTTTAATTGGTGCATTTATGCCACTGACTTTCAGAGTGCTTCTGGGTGTTCTGGGGACAGGCTGCCTCACCACCCAGGGTCTTAAGAGCATTTTTTCTTTTTCTTTTACAAATGAACAGTGAGGAGTCACGCACTTTTTTTTTTTTTAACATGAGACACAAATAAAGATTCTCTTCAGCTACAGGCTGAGGGGAGAATGGCTTCCAGGGAGCAGCCTCGAGGCAGTCACGGCCCCCACCAACTGGGACGGAGGAAAGGGACACTGCAAAACAGCCTCGTCTGAGCTCAGACGGATGCCTGCTCCGGGGGCTGCCCTGGATGTTCCCTGTGCCTACAGCCCGAAAGCGGGCTGAGCCCTCGAGGGAACCATCTGCCCCAAGCCTTCCGTCTTTTCAGGGCTAAAGGCTCACTCTTCCTATAGACCAAGAGTAGCCGCCGCTTAAAATCTAAGGGGTGACCCCAGAACTAAACCTCGTCTGTGCCATGAACGTGAGGCCTGGCTGCCCAGGGGGTGGACATGACTTTAACAGCCAAGATGAGGGGAAGGGAATAAACTACGTGCAGCTACATCTGAAGTACTATTTACATTTGAAAACTGGGCCGAGAAGCTTGGAACAGCGTCGTGGCTGGGCGACCTGCCCTTTTCCTTCACTTGCCTGAAGCCTCAATTCCTCTACCTCGCGTTCCTCTCCCGCAGCCCACATCCTGAGGCGAACACCCGCCTCAGCACTGGTCTGTCCGGATGTAGCGCCGCCAGGCTCTGAGCGCCTTGCGCTTAGCCACTCCCCGTGCCTTTCCATACAGAAAATGGCGCCTCCCACCTTGGGCTTAAGCCTCAAAGTGAAGAGCTGGCGGCTCATGCTGTCCCGTCCTGCCTGCAGTATGCAAATTGGCTGCCATCTTTGTTGGCGGTTAATTTGCATATTGTGCTGATCAGCCCATGGGAGGCGTAGCGAAGGTACGGTCAATTACCATGTTTGTCTATTATTAGATAGGCTAAGTGTTATTTACGTTTGTCAGTCAGACATCTTCCCAGGGCTTTGTGGTGCAAAAGGGCACAGTCTGGGCTGAAGGATGCCCCCTGTGTGCAGGAATGTCGTGGACCAGGCCTGTAGTTTAAAGATATTCTGTAATTTTGTGTTTCTACCTCACTGTTCTTTAATTGTATTTTTTGTAAGAATTTATGGTGAGCCTTTTCTCAAAAGTCTTAAGTGCTGTTTTTTTGTATTAGAATAATACGTGTTAAATATTTTTATTTTTATTTTTTTTATTTTTTTTTAAATATATTTTATTGATTTTTTACAGAGAGGAAGAGAGAGAGATAGAGAGTCAGAAACATCGATGAGAGAGAAACATCGACCAGCCGCCTCCTGCACATCCCCCACCGGGGATGTGCCCGCAACCCAGGTACATGCCCTTGACCGGAATTGAACCTGGGACCCTTCAGTCCACAGGCCGACGCTCTATCCACTGAGCCAAACCAGTTTCGGCAATATTTTTAAATAAATATTTTAATTGATTTAAAAAATATTTTCATTGATTTCATAGAACAAGGGGGAGGGAGCGAGAGATAGGAACATGATTGTTGAGAACACAGCTGTCATGGCTCAGTGGTTCCATATGGACCCATGAATGAGGAGGTCATGGTTCCATTCACAGTCAGGGAGGATGCCTGTGCCCTGGCTTCATCCCCAGTGTGGGGCACGCAGGAGGCAGCTGATCAATGATTCTCTCTCGGCATTGATTTTTCTCAGTCTTGGTCTCTTTGCAACTCCACCCTCTCCCTGCAGACACATCTCCAGGCAGGCACTTCTCACTCCCCTGATGCCCACAAGCACCTTGTCTTTGGGTGCATTTTAGTAAGAAATGGGACCTACAAAAAGCCACTGACTCTGCTGCAGGGCAGCAGGTCCTGTGGGCACTCAGGTCTCATTGTGGTGGGCCCACCTGGGAATATCCAGCAGACTCCCTAGAGCTCCCTGAGTCTCAGGTGGCCGAATGTGACATGCAGATGATTGATGGCCCCTACTCTGGCCTTCCCAGATCAATAACGTAACAAGGTGAGTACTTGTTACCAGGGTTCCAGGGTTAGATTTTTGAGCATTTTCTCTTGTAATTCTCACAACAACCCTGGACAAGTAAGAACTCATATCAAATTGCTGAGAAACATCAGTATTTGAGAAATGAAGTTAGCTCCCAAAGTTTACACCACAGATAAGTGTTATTTTCACGGGGCTGGATTTTTAACCATTATTTTCTCCAGCATCAGACACACTGTCTACCACTGATGTGCAGCCCTCACTGGAGCAGGTACAGTCTGAGGTCCAGGGTGGCTCAGCTGCAGCTCCTGTTTCCATGGTTGCAATTAATCCGTTTCCTCCCATTCCCTTTACATCTCAGAGCACTTACCCTTGGCCTCCCGGTGTTCAGGGGAACGCCATCATTTCTCAGCTGCAGTGGTTTCTCCAGGGGAACCTGCTTTCAAAGTGAGCTGCTGTTTGTCTGCCTCCCCTTTGATCCCAGCACAGAGTTTGACCCACATGAGATCGGGGTAATTTGGGCTGGTCTCTGTACCTTCACCCACATGTTGGGTGTCATGCTGTGACCCCATCCACTGCGATGAATTTCTTGCCTCAGTTTGACCGTTCAAAGATGCTCCTATGTGGCACTGACATTTACCCTGCAGGAGTGGATACAATTGGACATGAATTTTAGGACCTAAAATGAATTTGGAAGTGGTGCTGCAGTCCTACATGAACTTGGTCTCATTGGACGGGTGCTCACCTGCTATTCATGCATAAGATCCACTGCCCATGTGACTCTGTCCTCAATATTCCTACTGGCTGAATGAGACAATGGCTCTCACCATGTTTTCCCTGCAGCCCGCATCATGTTCTGGACTGAAGTCCTCCTTCCCAGTCTCCTGTGTCTTCACCTGGATCTTTGGGATGGAACAGAGTCCTTTTGAGTACAAGCCCTCATCGCAGTGCACAGCACACTGGGCCACAACTGAGGTCCTTACTGTGGTTTTTCTGACAATCTACCCTAACTGTCCACACAACATTTTCTGACTGTTGGGGAAGGTGGCTTTTCAGATGATTGTGTTTGCCATTTTGAGCAGTTACTGTGTTTTTCTGAGTCATTTCCATGGATGTGGAGGTACACATGTTAATAATTTTTTGGTTGTATTTCCCCTCTTAATCTATATCAATTTAATTACTATGCCATCCAAAGAGCCTAGAAAAGTAGAAGGAAAAATTATGTTGCCTCTACAATACTGTTTTCCTCATTTTGACCTACTAAACTCCTCAGAATAAAGAAATACTGTTCAGCTTTGGCCAGTGATGCAGGCTGTGAAAGAATTCAGAGCTAAAAGAAGACATGAATAGAAGAAGTTTCCTTTACTTTCCAAGAGAAGAATGGGCCAGGTATTGCTAGTCAATACAGGGCAGGGACAAAGGGTGGCTTCTGCTTTTCAGCAGTGCCTATTGTTAAGGGACAAGGAATGGAGGGGCCTGGGGCTGCACTGATGTTGAGTAGATATGAGGGGCTGTCTTTAAAAGTTACAGTTTGTTTCCATTCCTGGAGGCAGTCTGGCAGATGTATAGGGAGGTGTCTTAATGAGTATTTTTCCCAAGCCTATAAAATATGACTAGGGAGCCCTAACCGGTTTGGCTCAGTGGCTAGAGCATCAGTCTGCGGACTAAGGGGTCCTGGGTTCGATTCCGGTCAAGGGCATGTACCTTGGTTGCTGGCACATCCCCAGTGGGAGGCATGCAGGAGGGGGCTAATCAATGTTTCTTTCTCATCGATGTTTCTAACTCTCTATCCCTCTCCCTTCCTCTCTGTGAAAAATCAATAAAATATATTTTTAAAAAAATTTTTTTTAAAAATATGACTAGAGAAAAACTGCCGAAACCGGTTTGGCTCAGTGGATTGAGTGTCGGCCTGTGGACTGAGGGGTCCCGGGTTCGGTTCCGGTCAAGGGCACGTACCTGGGTTGCGGGCACATCCCCAGTAGGAGATGTGCAGGAGGCAGCTGATCGATGTTTCTCTCTCATCGATGTTTCTGACTATCTCTCTTCCTCTCTGTAAAAAAAAATCAATAAAATATATTTTAAAAAAATATGACTAGAGAAAAACTTATGAAGAGTTCAAAAGAAGCTTGTTTGAAGGGGCGGAGGGAAGGAAACTTTCTAATAACTAGAGACTCCTTGGTGCGAATTATCTCTGAGGTGTGACAACAGCAGGGAGGAGGGATAGCAAGAATGTAGCCTTGAAAGTAACATCATGTTCACCAGTTTAAATAGAGGAGTTGTTGAAGTAGAGGAGCCAACAATCTTGGGGTTTAATTAGCAGGTGCTTCTCATAAATTGTGGAAGGCTAAAGCAAAGAAAAAGGAAGACCTTTTTCTTGTCCTTAAAAATACCTCCACCATAATTAGAACCTAAGGCTTTAGTGACCTGAAGAGTGAACACTTCTAGGAAACCAAATAAAGGGACACCAGCAATATGGGGGCATTCTGTTATGGAGGATGTGGACAATCCAGTAGGCAGGATAAACCACTCATTGAGTTTCCTCTTCAACCCACAGGTTCTAACTCCGAAGTAGGGACAAAAATGATGGCATATACTAAACCTAGCATGCTCAGGGAGCCTGGCATGGCATGGTAAATCTTATAAACTCAGAGGCCAAAAGTAACCATATAAGATAGTTTGAAGTTAAAACTTTCTAAGTAAAAATAAGTCACAGGGGTAGTTATATCCTAGCCTTGTTTTTGGCTTTTGTTGTTTTTGTTTTGTTTCATTTTTTGTTTATTTTTGCAAAGGTCAATTTTTACCTTATTGAGCCTGTATATTTTTTTTTGTTTGTTTTTTTTGTGTGTGTGTTTTTGTGACCGTGCAAAAACGTGCTTTATTGTCACAATAAAAATGAGTAAGACGGGGAAAAAGAAAAAGAAAAGATTACCACCCAAGCCTCAGAGCTCTACCAGGCACAGGGGCCCCCAGATCTTTGCCTACTCGACCAGAGGCCTTCTGAAGCAACCAGGAAACACCATGCAGGAGGCAGGGGTCAAGGCATTAAGGAAGGGCACTCCAAGGGGGCGGGCACAGATGCGATGAGAGGAGGTATTGGGGGGGGGGTGTAAAACACCGAACACCGCTGGAGAACTCGAGAGGGCTGCGTCCCCCAGTGTCCACCTTCAGTCATATGAGATTTCCTGAGCGACTTGGCTATACCCCACAGCCAAGGCTGTTCACAGTAGAGGGGTTTATGGGGACCCACAAGAGGATGCGGTGCTCACTGGCTGGGCAGGAGGGCATCCGCAAAGACTTCCTGGAGGAGGCTGGGATTCCAGTGGGTTGGAGCCGCAGAGAGGGGTTGGGAAGGTGCCTTTGGCACGGGCACAGCTTGGGCCAAGAGAATGTATAAGGTAGGAGAGGTGCTGCCTGATTTCCTCTCCTCTGCCCTCTGTCTGGCACAGTGGTTCCTGCGGCAGGGCCTCAGGGTCACACAGTACAACCTGATTGGCTGGGTTGGGGCGACGATGTCCTACCTAGTTCAGTGTCAGGGAGTAGGGCTCTCAGGACTGCCCATGGCAGTGGGCATCAGCTGGTCAGGCCAGTGTTTCACTGTCCACCCTAGGAACCCAGAACCTCCCGAAGGTGTCCCCCCACCCAGCCTGCACCTTCAGCCAGCATCTTCGCTCCCCTCGGTCAGGGCTCCACCTCCTCCAACCCAGACCACCTGGGGTCGCTGACGAGCAGCAGCTCGGAGCCGTCCTGCGGGCGCACGTCGCGCACCGTCTGGGGGTCGTCCAGCCGCCCGGTGAGCGGCAGCAGCAGCAGCGCCTCGTCCGCCAGGTGCACTTTGATGTGGTAGCGCTTCCAGCGCGACAGGCCCCGCCCAAGCCCCTCCATGGCGCCCACTGGGCGCTCCCCGCCAGGTCCCGGCTCGGGCCCCCGCCCCTCGTGCCCAGCGCACCGGCCCGACGTGACGAGCAGCCCGCCCCCGCCCGCCCGGCCACGCCCGCTGTGCCCGAGGGAGGTCCCTTGAGGGCCGGGCGGACCCAGGGCCCCTCGTCCCCACCCGCAGACACCCTTCCCGTCATGTACTGATGTATCAAGCGCCTACCTGTCTATTGTATTTTTGCATCTCGGATAACATATACTTGGATTTTCGGGGAAATTTCCGTGTTACAGACTCCTTAGGGCATAGTCTGCCAGCACAGGAGACCACACAGCCCCAATTATTATTGTCATTGTGTTAAATATTAAGTGTTAATTATTCTATAACATTTAAAAAGAAGTTTGTGTCTATTGTTTTAAAATATATATATTTTATTGCGAGGAACGCAATAAAATATATATAGCGAGGAACGGAGAGGGATAGAGAGTTAGACACATCAATGAGAGAGGACCATCTCAGCTGCCTCCTGCACACCCTCCACTGGGGATATGCCCGCAACCAAGGTACATGCCCTTGACTGGAATCGAACCTGGGACCCTTCGGTTCGCAGGCCGACGCTCTATCCACTGAGCCAAACCGATCAGGGCTTATTTTTACTTTTTATCCAATCCCAGAGATTTCCCTCCTTAACTCTCCCCCCTAATTTATCACCAGTGAATTTAATGTAACCCCCTTATGTCTTCTCCTTTGAGTCTAATGTATAAAAAAGGTGCAAAACTGCCATTCTCCCACCTCAATGCCTGTGTGTGTTTTGATTTTGTTTGTTTGTTTGTTTGTTTGTTTGTTTTGCTTCCTGGCAATGGCCCAGGCATGGGTCAAATAAACTGAGAAAAATTCTCCACAGGTTTGGACATTTCTTACAACAACACTAAAAGCAATAGATTTATGTGATGCAGGAGGAAGTTACATGGAGGGATTTCAGCATTTCCAGGGAAACCACTGACAGAAGACAGGTTTACAAACACAAATTTAGAGCAGATACAGAACCCAGCAAGCTACAGCTTTCCCATTGCTTTCAGAGAACAAGAACAACAACAAAAATGCTCAAATCTCAGGTGACTTTCATTTTATTGTTTGTGTGTGTGTGCATAATCCACAGGGCAGGACTTTCTCTCTTTCTTTCTTTCTTTCTTTCTTTCTTTCTTTCTTTCTTTCTTTCTTTCTTTCTTTTACCTTTCCACACCTTCCCTTCTGAGATTCTGCATTCCATTCCATGCTTCCATGTCCCTGAATTCACTCCATTCAACAGGATTTTTTTTTTTGATAATTAGATTACATGTATGAGTGAGATGAAGTGATACTTCTCATTCTCTGACTGACTTATTTCACTTAGAAGGACGCTCTCCAGGTCCCTACATGCTGTATGAAAGGAGAAGAGAGTCTTCATTTTTACTGCTGCATAGAATTCCATGGTATAAATGTACCATTGTTTTTTATCCAATCATGTACTGATGGGTACTTGGGCAGTTTCCAGATCTTTGCTATTGTAAATTGTGCTGCTATGAACATAGTTGTACATTATTGATGTTCTGTTTGTGAACGGTGATGCTGAGGTGAGCTCGGCGTGCAGGATGAGTTTAGACAAGCAAAGGGCTACCGCTCAGTGAGGCGAGTAGCAAAGCCCCCAAAGCTCTTATGGCTTTTATTTGGGGAGAACAGCAACTAACAATGGAGTCCAGCAAGTGACAATGATTAACAAGCATGCTTATGAGATCATCTGAGCTAAGTTATACATTAAACTATTAATTTCCTATGTTATACAAAGACTCTTTCCACCTGCAGCAGTGCACCCTCCCTTGAACTTTCCATGCCCTCATGGGCTATTTATCACCTCATGGAAAGTTCTGTCTCTAAACAATAAGTCTTTCTTGCAAGACTTTGTTCTGACGTGGCCTGCTTGCAGGCTCCCGCCTTTTCTTGGTAGAACGTGCTCTTCTAGTTAACTTCATTCCACTTGACCAGCTACATACATACTATCTATGTGATTGTTTCAGGTGTCTTAGGATATATTCCTAGGAGTAGAATCACTAAATTAAATGGCAGTTCCATATTAAAATTTTTTAAAAAATATATTTTATTGATTTTTTACAGAGAGGAAGGGAGAGAGAGAGAGTTAGAAACATCGATGAGAGAGAAACATCGATCAGCTGCCTCCTGCACATCTCCCACTGGGGATGTGCCCGCAACGCAGGTACATGCCCTTGACCGGAATCGAACCTGGGACCTTTCAGTCTGCAGGCCAATGCTCTATCCACTGAGCCAAACCGGTTTCGGCTCCATATTAAAATTTTTGCAAAAACTCCAAACTGATTTCCATAATCCGTGTACCAGGGATGTACTAGCGTTCCCATTTTTCCACATCCTCCCCAGCACTTGTCATTTGTTGATTTGCTAATGGCAGCCATTCTAACAGTGGTGGGGTGATACCTCATTGTTGCTTTAATTTGCATCTCTCTGGTGATCAGTCACATTGAGCATTTTTTCACTTGTCTCCTGACCATCTTATCCACACTGCAGCCCAGGCAGAGCTGACACTTTGGATGGCATCACAGCAGATGCTGTTAAGTATGAGTGTCTGTTTTGTGACATTAACTTTGAATAATGGATTCAGTGGACGCAGGTTAGAGGCAGTTAGAGACTTGAGCAACTTCTGCAAACTACATTTGACCTGAAGGAGACACATGCCAAATGTCCTGAATGAAGAAACAATGCCTGCCATTCAGAAAGAGCTGGTCCTGTAATAAAGGTATACAAAACCAGCCACGCGGGTACATGAGAAAGAAACTTGCCCTCGAAATCACGTCCCTTGAAGGCGCTTGAGGGGCCTGAGTATACTTGGTGTGATCTTGGGATATTTGCCCCTAAATGCAGTCCTGTAGTCAGCTGAGGAAATAAGGGATTCTGGACAGGAAGCGGAGAAACTACATTACCCAGAAGGCCACGCATGGCATGTCATCAGGCTGAGCCAATGAAAGGTCAGAGAAGGCATTTGCGTTTGGCCGCTTCGGTAGGGCGGGACCCGTAGTCCTTTTGACGAGATTTTGCCTTCTTAGGTTTTGTCTCAGGCGGTGAGGTTTTCCGTGTCCGCATTTCCGTGGAGAAGGCGGGAGAGTGGTGCTCCCAGCCTCACAGCTAATGGTCGGAGCCTCCAGTGGTGCTCACAGCTCACACTTGGGGTTGAAGTTCGGAGTCACCGCCCGGACCCACGCCAGGACCAGGACAGGGACCGCCATTCCTGCAGCGGCTTCTACTCCCGCCCGGCTCAGCCCACAGAGGGCAATGGCGGCGCCCCCGCTGAGGAGACGGGCTGAGGTGAGTTGAGTCCCCCAGGCGCTCACCGCCTCCTCACACACACACCACAGCCTGAGGAGGGCGCCTGTCCCGTCCTGCAGCTCAGTCCCGCGTGGAGGACCGTGAGGAAGGTGGAGGGGAGAGAGGAGTGTTGTGGCTTCTGAGGACACAGCAAGTGCAGGGCAGAGAGGACGGGGGTGACTTGCATCTGAAGGTCCCTGAGGGTGTGGCTGTGAGTATTGACGGAAAGAGCAGAGGCTGCAGGGAGGACGGCACAGCCTCATTCGGGGCTTTCCCGGCTGTGGGTCCATCGGGGCCTGGGGTGGTCGTGGATCCGGCCGCTGGACTACAAGCTCTCTACACGCCATCTGCCAAGTTCATGGGTGAGTCCAGCGAGATCCGGTGGCGTTGGAGCAGGAAGGGGGCAGAGCTGAGGGAGTGAACCTGGGGTCTGAACATGGGAAGGGGATGAACATTACCCAGTGGTGAGCACATCTGGAGGAAGTGTGAGCTGATGGTCCCGGGACCTGGTGTGGGGACTTAAAGGTGAAGCATAAACCGACGCTTGGCTTTGTCTTGGAGGCAGGATCTAGGAGACTGCAGTGGTGTTGCCTGGCAGGAAGGCTGGGGCCGGCAGGCATCGCCCAGACCTTATATAGCATTGCCCTCTACCCTCCCCTCCCCCAATCCTTCCCACCCAACCCAGCTGCTCTGCTGAGGGCCATGCAGTGAGTAATGGGACTGTGATGAGAGAGCAGCCTGCACTGGCATTAGGGCCTGGTGTCCACACTAAACTGGGGTGCCCTGGAGGAGGTTGAGGTGGGGAAGATGTGTAAGGAGTACAATGACAGGTTCTCACAGAGACAGCTCTGGTTTCAGTTGTCTCAATTCTGACAGGTTGGCGTGACCTTTGAGGACATTGCCCTGTACTTCTCCAGGGAGGAATGGAGCCTCCTTGATGAGGGTCAGAGACAGCTGTACCTGAATGTGATGCTGGAGAACTTTGAACTTCTGTCCTCCCTGGGTAAGACCCTCACTCTCACCATTGAGCTGGACTTGGGTTTTCTATTTCCCAGACCCCATCCCCCAGGGTGTGCTCTCTCCTCCCAGGTAGACTGTGGTACTGATTGATTTTCCAATTTCCTGGGTAGTTGCTGTCCTGGGGAGGGTTCGTCTGTTTCTGCTGCTCCCTTCTATTCCTGAAGTCCCAATACTCCCCACTCCACTAAATTCACAGGGAAGGACTTGTGGTTGATAGTGTGGTTGGAAGCCTGAGGGATTCCACCTTGATCAGTGAGGAAAGCATTTATTACATTCCTGTTTGTAGTTTGTACATTGTTTTTGAAGAATTGTTTATATATCCTTATCCTGGTTAATAACTACTTTTTGGTTAGACATTCTTTTGACTACCTCGGATATTTTATATATCAATTGCTTATGACATACAGGAGCACATATTTTTGCATGTGCTTAATTGTGCTTTGCAGATGCAGATATTGCTCCCCCACACCCGTTTTTCTACAAAATCCATGTTTTTAGGCAACCCTGCATTCAGCAGGTCTAGGGCCACCATGTTTCTAGCAAGCTCAGATGTTTGTTACTAGTGCTTAGCTATAAAGTATTATTGATGAAGTTATATAGCATTCGCTTTTGAGACAGAATCATGCATTGTTATTAGCCTGCAGTATAATATTAACATACTTTATTATTCCCTGGAACTCCAACTATTTGTGTGAATTTCTGTCTTCATCCCAATATTTGCTTTATTGTGCTGATCAGAACGGAATACACAATCTCTCCAAGCAGTTTTTTCATATTATTTGCGAGTATTTTCACCCATTTTCTAGATTGCCTTTCCTTTCATTTTGTTTATTGCTGTTGTGCTGTAAAGAAGATTTTTTTTTTTCTTTATTTGTTGCAATCTGGACTGCTTGGTTTTTCGGTTTTTATTGATTTTTTACAGGGAGAAAGGGAGTGGGATAGAGAGTTAGAAACATCCATGATAGCCCCAACCGGTTTGGCTTAGTGGATTGAGCATCAGCCTGCGGACTGAAGGGTCCCAGTTTCGATTCCGGTCAAAGGCATGTACCTTGGTTGCGGGCACATCCCCAGTAGGGGGTGTGCAGGAGGCAGCTGATTGATGTTTCTCTCTCATCGATGTTTCTAACTCTCTATTCCTCTCCCTTCCTCTGTGTAAAAAAATCAGTAAAATATATTTAAAAGAAGAAGAAACATCCATGAGAGAGAAACATTGATCAGCTGTTGCCTGCCTGCGCACCTCCTACTGGGGATGTGCCTGCAACCAAGGTATATGCTTTTGACTGGATTCTAACCTGGAAAACTTTACTCCACAGGCCGATGCTCTATACACTGAGCCAAATCCATTGGGGCTGTTTTTTCTATTTTGTTTGGTGGTTGGTGTCACACCCAGAAACTCCTGTCCAAAACAAATCTCCAGAACTTTTTCTCTAGGTTGTGCTGAGTTTTAAGTTTTAGCACTGACGTTCAATTTTGTCACACATGTTGAGTTAAATTTTATCAGCGGCGTCCAGGATTGTTCTTTTTACATGTGAATATGGATTTTTAGCAGCACCATTCATTGAAGAAACTATCTTTCCTTCCTTTTGTGTCTTGTAGCTTTGACAAAGATTACTTGAAAGTATGAGCCTGGGTTTATTTCTGTGTTTTCTGTTCTGTTCTGTTGATCTATCAGGTATGTGTTTGTGTTGGTCCTTCAACACACCATTTGCTTGCATTCTCTTTGCAAGCAAATTGAAGTCAGAAAGTGTGATACCACCAGCTTTGTTTTTGTACAAGATTTCTTTTGCTGTTCGAGTTTTTTAATTTCATACATTTCAACATAACTCTTTTCATTTCTTTGTAAAATACCATAGGAATTATCCTCAGGATTGCATTTAATCTGTAGATTGCATTGTGTACTATGGATATTTGCAACACATTTCTTTTTAAAAATTCTTTATTGTTTAAAGTATTACATATTGTATTACATATGTCTCCTCTTTCCCTCATTGACCACAAATGAGTGAGATCATGTGATATTTATCTTTCTCCGGCTGGCTTATTTAGCTTAGTATAATGCTCTCTATGTCCATCCATGCTGTTGGAAATGATCAGAGATCTTTCTCTTTTACAGCAGCGTAGTATTCTATTGTGTAGGTTTAACACAGTTTTTTAATGCACTCATCTGCTGATGGTCACTTAGATTGTTTCCAAAATATTAGCTATCATAAATTGTGCTGCTATGAACATAGGGGTGCATATGTCCCTTCTGATTGGTGTTTCTGATTTCTTGGGATATTTTCCTAGAATTGGGATTACTGGGTCAAATGGGAGGTCCATTTTTAATTTTTTGAGGAAACTCCATACTATTTTTTACAGTGGCTGCACCAGTCTGCATTCCCACCAGCAGTACAGGAGGGTTCCTTTTTCTCCACATCCTCTCCAGCACTTGTCATTTGTTGATTTGTTGATGATAGCCATTCTGATATGTGTGAGATGGTATCTCATTGTTGTTTTGATTTGCATCTCTCAGATGATTAGTGACTTTGAGCATGTTTTCATATGTCTCTTGGCCTTCCGTATGTCCTCTTTCACAAAGTGTCTATTTTAGTCCTTTGCCTATGTTTTGGTTGGATTGTTTATCTTTTTGTTAAGAGGTCTGATTTCCCTGTAAATTTTGGAGAGTAAACACTTATCAGATTTAACATTGGCAAATATGTTCTCCCATGCAGTGGGCTTTCTTGTTGTTTTGTTGATGGTTTCTTTGGCTGTGCAGAAGTTTTTTATATTGATGTAAGTGCCATTTGTTTATTTTTTCCTTAGTTTGCATTGCTCTATATGCTGTATCGGTAAAGACATTGCTAGGATATATGTCTGATATTTTGCTGCCTGTGGATTCTTTTAAGATTTGTATGGTTTCCCATCTTACGTTTAAGTCCTTTATCCATTTTGAGCTTATTTTTGTGTATGGTATAAGTTGGTGGTCTAGTTTTATTTTTTGTTGTTGTTGTTTTTTTTGCATGTTTCCGTGCAATTTTCCCAACACGATTTATTGAAGAGATTATCTTGACTCCATTGTATGCTGTTTCCTTTTTTGTCAAATATTGAGCATAATGGCTTAGGTCGATTTCTGGGTTCTCTGTTCTATTGAATTTTTGTACATGTCTGTTGTTGTGCCTGTACCAGGCATTTTTGTAATATAGCTTGGTATGTGGTATTGTGATCCCTCCAACTTTGTTCTTCTTTCTCAATATTGGTGCACTTTTCGTGTTTTTTTAAATTATTATTCCATATGAATTTTTGGAGAGTTTGTTCGAGGTCTGTGAAATATGTCCTTGGTATCTTAATGGGAATTGAATTGAATCTGTAGATTGCTTTGGGTAGTGTGGACATTTTATTGATGTTGATTCTGCCACATTGTGAACATGTTATATTCTTCCATTTGTTTACGTCTTCTTCTATCTCTTTTTTCAACTTTCTGTAGCTTTTGGAGTACAGGTCAGTTACCTCCTTAGTTAAGTTTATTCCTAGGTCTCCTAATTTTTGTTGTTGCAATGGTAGATAAGATTGTGGTTTTTTGTTGTTGTTATTTGTTTGTTTCTCTTCCTGTGAGTTCAGTATTGGTGTATAAAAAAGCCATAGATTTCTGGGTATAAATTTTGTATCCTGCTACATTGCTGAATGCATTTATTATATTTAGTAGTTTTTTGATGCAGCCTTTACGGTTTTCTTTGTACAATGTCATGTCATCTGTGAATAAAGACAGTTTTACTTCTTTTCCAATCTGGTTGCCTTTCATTTCTTCTTGTCTGATCAGTATGGCTAGCACTTCCTGTACTATGTCGAACAGGAGTGGTGAAAGAGGACATCCCTGTCTTGTTCCTGTTCTTAGGGAAAATGGTTTTACTGTTTTCCTACTGAGTATGATGTTGGCTATCGGTTTGTCATATAAGGCTTTTATTATGTTGAGGTATGACCCCTGTGCTCCCACTTTGCTGAGAGTTTTTATCAACAAAGGTGCTGGATTTTGTCAAATGCTTTTTCTGCATTAATTGCTATGACTATGTGATTTTTGTCTCTCAATTTGTTTATGTGATGTATCATGTTTATTGATTTGCGGATATTGTACCATCCTTGCATCCCCAGAATAAATCCCACATGGTCATGGTGTATAATCTTTCTAATATAATGCTGGAATTGATCTGCCAGAATTTTACTGAGGATTTTAGCATCTATCGGGGCCATTCTGACTTCAGTGGGAGAGCTATGTGTAGGAGACACCCCTTTGGAACAGGCATGGCTTCAGTGGAGCTTTGGTGCTCAGTGAGTCTGCCCCTTGAATGTGTCGCTTATGGATATGAAGTGTTGTAAGCAGGTATGGTATGACACTGACCACTGGATATACTGGCTCTTGGGTCTCCAGGGAGGCGTAAAGTCAGCCACTGCCTGGGGCCACCCAACAGGATCTACAGAGAGATCTGCAGATTCTCCTCTTTGTATAGGGTTTGGAAGTGCCCCCATGAGGCCCAGCTGTGAAGCAAGGAAGGCTAGTGCTGGTACCATGTCTTAGTCCTTTTATTGATAGGTTTGTGGTTCCCTGACCCAACTGCAACTTGTTTGACAGGTTTTAGCCTGAGTAAGGACAGGCCATGCATATACAAAAGCTGCTGCACAGAGCTTGGGTGGGGTTGTATATTGGATGGGATGAGGTGTCAGGGAATTACTAGGGTGGAGCAAACAGAAATGGCTGCCAGTCAGCCCTATGACTGGGGAGGTTTCAGCATACGAACAATGATCCCTGAGAGCACCTCCATCTGGGAGAAAGCTGCCCTTGAGTTCCTGCCCTGATTCCAGTCAATCCAGTTTCTCCTCATATGTGTCTGGGACCCCACCGAGCCGAGCCTGGCACTGGATATCCCAGGAAGCAGTAGCTTGTAAGTTCAGTTGGTGGTGCTGGTATTATATGAGGAGCAGCTGGGTATCCTGTAGCCTCTGTGTCACTGAGCCCCAATCTGCACTGGTTTTTACAGCCTGTAGTTCTTGCTGCCAGTAGGGACTTCTTTCCCCAGCTCTGGAACCCTGAGATGGGTGTCTGGTCTGGGACTTGGACCTCTTATTCCTCCAGGTGACTTCTGCAGAGACAATCTCCCTCCCAATTAAAAAATTGGCCCTCATGGGTATAGGAGCAGCACTTTCCATGCCTCTGCACCTCCTACCATTCTCAGTGAGTTTTCTACTTTACTTCTGTAGTCATAAGACTTACATTCAGCCAGCTTTTTAGCAGTTCTGGCTGATGGTTGTTCTGTATTTTACTTGTAATTTTGATGTGGTTGTGGGAGGCAGCGAGTATAGCCTTTTGCCTACACCACCATCTGGGATCTCCTCCTGTAACTTTTCTGAATTCAATTCTTTATTCTACTTTTATGTTCACCTGAGTAGTGAGAATATTTTTTTTCAAATATATTTTATTGATTTTTCACAGAGAGGAAGGGAGAGAGATAGAGAGAGTTAGAAACATCAATGAGAGAGAAACATCGATCAGCTGCCTCCTGCACATCCCCCACCGGGGATGTACCCACAACCCAGGTACATGCCCTTGACTGGAATCGAACCCGGGACCTCTCAGTCCGCAGGCTGACGCTCTATCCACCGAGCCAAACCGGTTTCGGTGAGAATATTTTTTCCATTGATTTTTTTTTTCCAGAGAGAGAAAGGGCGAGGCAGAGAGAGAGAGAGAGAAACATCAGTTGGTTGCCTCCCACATGTGAACCTGAAACCCACATATGTGCCCCTTACTGGGAAACGGACCCATGACTTTACAACGTACAGGCAGGTACTCTCAGTGGTGATTGACACAGGCCTGAGCTATTTATTTATTCTTTAATTTATTCATTTATTTATTTATTTTTACACATATTTTATGATTTCATTGAGGAAGAGGAGTGAGAGATAGAAACATGAATAATGAGAGAAAGTCATTGACCAGCTGCTTCCTGCACACCCCCCATTGGAGATCTGGCCGGCAATCTGTGCATGTCCCCTGACAAGGAATGGAATTGTGATCTCCTAGGTCATGGGTTGATGCTTATTTACTGAGGCGTACTGGGCAGCCTTTATTTTTTGATTTTAGAGACAGGAAGGGAGACAGAGAAAGAGAGGGAAACATTGATCTGCTATTCTCCCCATCTTAGCGTTTATTGGCTGTCCCCTACATGTGCCCTGATGGGGGATCAAACCCACAACCACGATGCAGGGGACCACACACTCAATAGGAGAGCTACCTGTTCAGGGCTCTGAATTTGTTTATTAATTTCAGAAGCTCATATGGTAAGTTTAAAAATTTCTTTGTGGAGTGTCATGTCGTCTCCTAACATCAACATTTCTTATGATGCTTTGTGGTTCATAGTATCAGGTGTAATGTCTTACCTTTCATTTCTATTTTCATTTCTTTGAGGTTCTTTGTTTGTTTGGTTGGTTGGTTTTGTTATTTTATTTAGGCTGGCTCAGGGTTTGCCAATTTTTTTATTTTTTAGAAAAGTACCTGTTAGGTATTCTTTTATTTTTTCTTGTCTCACTTTTTTTTTTTTTTTTAATATATTTTATTGATTTTTCACAGATAGGAAGGGAGAGAGAGTTAGAAACATCGATGAGAGAGAAACATCGACCAGCTGCCTCCTGCACATCCCCCACCGGGGATGTGCCTGCAACCCAGGTACATGCCCTTGACCGAAATCAAACCCGGGACCTCTCAGTCCACAGGCCGACGCTCTATCCACTGAGCCAAACGGGTCTCGGCTTGTCTCACTTTTATTAATGCTTGTTCAAATATTTATTGTTCCTTTCCTTTAAACCTTTGGGTTTACTTTCTTGTTTTGTCTCTAGATTTCAGAGATGGCAGGTTAGGTTTTTTTCGATCTTTTTTCATAATGGAGGCATTTATCCCTATAAAATTTCTTCTTAGAATTACATTTTCTGAATTTTATACATAATTTTTGATAGATTGTCTTTTTATTTACTGTGTGTCTAGACTTTTTTGAGTTCTGTTTTGTGTTTGGCTACATTGATATTCTTATTTATGTATTATTGGTTTCAGAAAGGGAGGAGGAGAGATGGAGAGAGAGAGAGAGACAAGGAGAGAAGGAGAAACATAATTGTGAGGGAGAAACATCAATCGGCTGCCTTCTGCACACAAGCTAACTGGAAATGGAACCCGCATACTGATACCTGCCGTGACTGGGATTGAATCCTTGACCGTTTGGTACACAGGACGATGCTCCAACGAACTGAGCCATACTGGCCAAGGCATTCTGTGGTTTTTAAACACAAAAATTTCCAGTATTTTTTAAAAAACAGGCCACTATAGACAAGGATAGCGGAAGTACAGTGGCTGCTGGAGGTAACGCCGACCCTCGTTTTTGACTCTAGGTATCTTCAAATATGTTTATTCACCCAGCGTTTTCCAGTCATTCTTTCCGTACAGTTCTTCATTATTTGTGTCTGTAATACTGTTTGCCTTCATGGCACTCTTATTCCCATTTCCTATTGGGTTTTTGTTCATGGATAGCTGTCTACTTACACTGGGATGGGGGAAGATGCTTATATCTCTGATCCTGCCATCTTGCTGATGTCACTCACATAGGTCTTTTGTCTGTGATTTCATTTGTCCTTTGTTGTTCTACCACGGTATTGACCATCCATCTTTTCCGGGGTTTTTTTGTTGTTAAGATTTGCATCATTTATCCCATGCAATGGCTCCAATGGGATTGAAGGGAAAGAATCATTTCTGCATCACAGAAGAAACACAACTTTATGAATGACACAGTGGACCCCCAGGCGGTCTTGCCTTGGTGAAGGGTCATTGGGGAGGAATTCACACCTGGCCTTTGTTGCATTCATAGCTAGAAACCCAGTGTTTGGTTACAGTTGCCCGTTCCTCACCCAGTTATGCTTGTTTGTGCTTATTGTTGATACTTTGCCAATTCCTCAGTTCTCATAGTGATCATTTCTACTCAGATTCCCAGTGCAAGGAAAACCTTAACTTCTGTAATTTGCACCTCTGCCTATTTCACAGGTCTCCCTTTACTGCACTCCAACTTTGGTCCATGCCTGCTGCACCTTGGAGAGCACTTGTATGATTATATAGACGTTGAACTTTATGTGCTCTAATACAATTAATTTTTGTGGCTTTGAGCAGCTTTAAATTTTTACACAGACTCACATGGCCAGGATATAAGCTCCTAAAGGAAGCCGTTTGTGCAGGAACAATGAGTAGAGCCTTCCTCTCTTCTTTGTATCCCATCCTGTGCTTCTGTCCCTCTCTTGGTGAGATTTTCATCATCGACTGACTTTTGGAGCCACGTTATGTATTAACAACCATTTCCTCAGAGTTTACTTCACTTGTCTTGAAAATCTTTCTATGGCATCAGGCCAAGTCATGACAGATAAACATTTGTGGTAAAGATATTCTGTTTTTACAAGATCAACATGTATTTCACCAGCTTTTCCTTTTGTTCAGGTTGCTGCTGTAGAGCAGCGAATGTGGAGGCACCGACTGGGAAGAACATTTCTGTAGGGGTGTTACAGGTAAGGAATCACAAGTTAGCCTTGTCTTCCCAGAAGAGCCACCCCTGTGAGAGTTGTGAGCTTGTCTTTGGAAACATTTGCCACGTGATGGAGGGCCAGGGAACCCAACACGCACAGATACTGTTGAGATGTGGGGCATGTGCAAAATGGTTTTATTTCAGTCTGAAATTTCACCAGCAGCATGTGAGAGAGAAGACTTTCATTAGAGGGGTGGACAGGATCTCACTTGCAAACAGCTGCAATTTCAATATGTCCCAGAATCATTTCACATGCGGAGAGGTTGGGCAGGGTGTCCTTAACGAATCAGGACTTCTCCTTCTAAATGCTACTCAGACCAGGGACAGTGCTAATGCTATTTCAACGCCTGCGTTGACGTTTCAAAGGCAAAGAAATTATTACACCAGAAAAGAATGTAAGAAAGACATTAGTTGCCCCCACACGTTTATTCAGGAAAAGGATGTCCATGTTGGAAGTCAATGTTTTATGTGCTCTGGATGGGAAAATATTTTACCAAATTTTCTTACTTTCATTATCAACAGAGAGGTCACACTGAAGAAAGGCCTTATCAGTGCAGTGAATATGGGAAATCTTTTAGCAGTAGTAACTGCCTAGATGACCACCAAGCTTTGCACACTGGAGAAAGGCCTTATGAGAGCAGTGAATGTGGAAAAGCTTTTACCAGAAGCAGTGCCCCCCATGATGATCAGGGAGTTCACACAGAAGAAAGGCCTTATGAGTACAGTGAGTGTGGGAAACCTTTTACCAGTAGCAGTAACCTTCATTGTCATCAGAGAGTTCACACTGGAGAAAAGCCTTATAAATGTAGTGACTGTGGGAAAGCTTACTGCAGTTGCACTAAACTTTGTCGTCATCAGAGAGTACACACTGGAGAAAGGCCTTATCATTTCAGTGACGGTGGGAAATTCTTTACCACTAAGACCCACTTTCCTAGTCATCAGAGAGTGCATACAGGAGGAAATCGTTATAAATGCAGTGAATGTGGAAAGTCTTTTACAAGGAGCACTGGTCTCCAATATCATCAGAGAGTTCACACAGGAGAAAAGCCTTATCAGTGCAGTGAATGTGGGAAAACTTTTACAGGTCCCAGTGGTCTCCAATATCATCAGAGAGTTCACACTGGAGAGAAGCCTTATCAGTGCAGTGAATGCGGGAAATCCTTTATCACTAAGACCCACCTTCATAGACATCAGCGAGTACACACAGGAGAAAAGGCTTATAAATGCAGTGACTGTGGGAAATCTTTTACCACATTCACTGACCTTTGTCATCATCAGAGAATTCATCTTGGAGAAAAGCCTTATAAATGTACTGAATGTGGAAAAGCTTACACCAGTAGCACTAAACTTTGTCGTCATCAGAGAGTGCACAATGGAGACAGGCTTTATCACTGCAGTGAATGTGAGAAATCTTTTATCACTACCACTAAACTTTGTCATCATCAGAGAGTTCACACTGGAGAAAAGCCTTATAAATGCAGAGAATGTGAGAAATCTTTTACCACTAACACCAACCTTCGTAGTCATCAGAGAGTTCATACAGGAGAAAAGCCTTATCAATGCAGTCACTGTGGGAAATCTTTTACCTGGAACAGTGATCTTCGTCGTCATCAGATAGTTCATACAGGAGAAAATCCTTATAAATGCAGTGAATGTGGAAAGTCTTTTACAAGTAGCACTCGTCTCAAATATCATCAGAGAGTTCACACTGGAGAAAGGCCTTATAAATGCAGTGAATGTGGGAAATGTTTTACCTGTAGTACTAACCTTCATACTCATCAGAGAGTGCACACAGCAGAGAAGCCTTATAAATGCAGTGAATGTGGGAAATCTTTTACCTGGAGCACCAACCTTCGTACTCATCAGAGAGTTCACACTGGAAAACAGCCTTATAAATGCAGTGAATGTGGGAAATCTTTTACAAGTAGCAATGGTCTTCAAAATCATCAGAGAGCTCACACTGGAGAAAGCTGTTATGAGTGCAATTAATGTGAGATATCTCTCAGTCTAATTTGTAAATAATTCTACATAACAAAGTCCGGTTATGATAAGGTTCTTAGATGTGTAGGAAATGTAGTTTCTTAGTAAGGATTTATCAGTTGTATAAGAAAATAAATGAAGTCTCATTAGTCTGAATTACATCTCATACATTTAATCGCCTACATTATGGGACATCTCCACAACTTTTTCTGCTGTTTTTTGTTTGTTTGTTTGTTTGTTTAAAAAGGACATATTTTTATTCAAGTAACTGCAAGTAGGAAACCAGAGGGAGGGGTCCAGGCTGGGACAAATAATGGCTACCTCCTCCCGGCAGAACGGTGAGTAGGTGGCCCTACACTCTCCGCTGTCAACACAGGCCCCTGCTCACTCAGCTGCAGCATCCTAGGGGCAGAGCCCCCACTTCCCTGGGACTGGGGCAGTCAATTCCCAGCCTGCTTTGCCCCTGGCTCCTTCCCAAGAGCATCTTGGAGGGGAGTGTGGGCAGAACAGGAGGCAGTGAGGATGAACATTTGGCGCTGGTAGCAACAGCAATGACAGATGTCTAAGAATGAAATATGGAACAAAAACCAACACAACTGTCCAGAGGTAGTTTGTGAACAGAGGAAAGATGGAACCAGAACCTTGCGTGGTGGGGAGGAGCGGGGAGGGGGGGTTGGGGGGGGTGGAAGTGGGCAAGGCTAGCTCCGTGTTAGTTCCCCGCGTGAGGGGGAGGAAACTGGAGGCCTAGAGTGGAAGCAGATGGGGCCAGGGACTCACACCCTCCTGCCTTCCCTCCTGTGCCCCAGGGGGGCGCTGTTCAACCTAGTGCAGGGCTAGGCACCTTGTGGAAGGAAGGAAAGTGGGTGTGAGCCGCACCTGGTGAGACACAGGTTTGTTGGGTCATCTTGGGGCCAAACAACCCTATCCATGGCCACAGGTGCTGCTGCCAGGACAGTGGAGCGGGCATGTCGGAGTGAGATGGGGCTCAGGCCCCTTTAAGGCCAGGGGAACCCTCCCAGGCCCCCTAATGGGAAGCCAGAGGTAAGAGTGGGGAAGGGACCCCCTAAACCAGGAGCCCAGTCAGCAATGCCCCCACCACCCAGGGAGCAGGGACGCAGCAGGCATGGGGTGCGGCTAAGTGGGACATCAGCTTTGTCAGGAGGCCGGGGGGATGCACATGGGGGTGAGGGGTGCTGGGGACCGAGTCCAAAGGAAAACTGCTTCCCACTCGGGCCACCAGGGCCCGGCTGGTGTGCTGTGTAGTGTGGCGGTGCAGGTGGGCGCGGGTGGGTGGTGGCGGCTGGGGGAGGGGGCAGGGGCAGTGGGAGCGGAGCTGTCCAGTCCCAGAAGGAAACGGCTCCTCAGTGAGGAAGCAGGTGGCCCGGTCACTGCTCCTCCTCGGAGGACGCCTGCGAGATGCCCTCTTCTTCCTCCTTCTCCAGTTTTTTGGGTCTGCCCCTTGGTTTCCTCCTTGGAGTCGTGGTGGTTTTCCGGGTCTTGGCAGCGCCCTTGTTTTGGCTCCCCTTTGGTCTGCCCCGAGGTCTCTTAGGTGTTGGCACTTGCTGGGCTCCTTTGGAGGCTGCTTTCTCGGCCTGCCCCGCCCTCGCTTCTCAGTGCCGTCCTTTCCCTGCTTGGAGGCCAAGGGCTGGCTGGACTTCGAACTCCATGACTTGCTCATCTTCCCTTCTCTACGGAGCAGGTGGAGCAGCGATGGCTGAGATGCGCGAGCTCGGCCACCGGCCTGTGGTGCGCGCTCCAGCTGCGAAGAGCGACGGTGCTGGGCGCTGAGAACCGGCCTGGCTCCGCCGCCACTCCGGCTAGTAGCAAATGCGGATGCCTTCGGGCTCGGAGTCCCAATTAGAGGAGCGCAGCCCCGGCTCAGGGGAGCTTAAAAAGGTTTTTCTGCTGTTTTGTTTGTTTGTTTTTATGTTGGAAGTATATGTATCTATGTTGCACTTTCTAACATACAGAGATGTCCTGCCAGATCTATGTCCCTGCATATTTCTGTTGCTGAAGCTATTTCCCCGGATTCACCGGTAAGGACCCTACAGATGGCCACAATCACCATCCTCATGTGCCCAGGGAAGCTAACTGTGTCATCTAATTTGTTGAAGAATATTAAAAATACCTGAGCCCTTAGCGCTTCCTTGTTTCCCTGTTATGAGTCTCCACATAGGACCGATTACTTTTGGCACCAGTAAACATAATGTTGCAGAAGAAATGCCATTTTGAGGGACACATTTTCCCTATATGCTAATGTTGAGTTTTATTATTGCGTGCCTAAGTCATCAATAGGAGAACTGCCAGTCTCAGATCTTTCTTTGCAAAATAATCGTTCTTTCCTAGGACTTCTTTAATGTGTTGTATTGATCCTGTGGGTTAGTTTATGAAAAGATCTGGGCCAGGGGTGGGCAAACTGTTTGACTCGAGGGCCACAATGGGTTCTTAAACTGGACCGGAGGGCCGGAACAAAAGCATGGATGGAGTGTTTGTGTGAACTAATATAAATTCAAAGTAAACATTGAAGCAGGGGATCCCTCGGGGGTGAGGACGACGGAGCCCCAACGCGCTAGGGCGTCTGCATGCACGACTCCGGGGACCAGGTTCATTGACGCAGATCCGTTTTACTGAGGAACTACAGGGGTATATATAGCATGAGGGGACCAATCAGAGGGAGACACGTTGCTATAGGCGACCAATCAGAGGGAGACACGTTGCTATAGGCGACCAATGGCTGAAAGGCTGGGGTACTGTGCACGTGGCTCTAGGAGTTAGTTCAGGCGGGCACTGCTACTTCCTGGTGTGCCGAGGAAGCATGTCATGGTGGAGTGTGCTCACACCATTGCAACAGCCACAGTGCTGAGACATACTTCCTGAGCTCTACTACATCTCCCCCTTCCTTTCTAATTAGCGCCAAAGCAAAAGAGTTGTCACTACTCAGAAGGAGATAGAAGGGTGGCCTTATAGACGGGTAAAAGGAGTAGCAGAGGCATGTGCCACTGGAAACTGGGAACACCAACTGGCATGAGAACGCCAGGGTGAGGTATCACAGTCCACAGTCCTTATCTGTGTGCACCCGTGCTATTAGCTGTGTTGATAGCACACAATAAGAATAACGTTCCTGCCGACGGGTTCCCCTCTGGCGCCATGCACGCGGCTTGGTCTTGTAGAGCCTTGATGTCATCCCAGGTGATGGGGTGAGCTCGTTGGTGTCTAGGTCGTCTCCGCCGTCGGGGCTGGTTCTCTTCTATGGTCAGGTCCTCCATTTCCTCCACGGGGGGCGATGGTGGCGATCTACGGCTCATCGCTGGTGGTGTAGGGTTTGACATCACGAGCAGGGATCCACGCGGGACTTTTGTCGCCTTCTGGAAAAATACAAGCAAACCCTCTCCCCTGGGTTAAGAGCGGGTCGGGGCCTTTCCAGGCTCCAGTGAGTGGGTCTCTCCACCAGACCAAAGGAAGAGGTTTTGGTATGTCCCGAAGTCCTCCCCAGTGTTTATACATAGGGGTTAATCCATGCTCATCAAAATGAAAATAATTGAGGGTAGTTAAGGCTTGGGTTAGCAGTGTATGAGGATTTCTCCCTATCACTCCCCCTTTTTCTTTAATCAGTTGGGCCTTGAGTTCCCTGTGTAGTCTTTCAATAATTGCCTGTCCCTGGGAGTTATAGGGGATGCCCATGGTATGCTTGATGTCATGTGATTTTAAGAAGTCTTGAAATAGAGTGCTGGTGTAGCATGGTCCATTGTCAGTTTTTACCTCCCACGGGAATCCAAGGATGAGAAAGGCAGCCTTGAAGGTGGCAATGCTATGTTTGACTTTTTCCCCCGTTTGGGCCTGGGTGAACGTGGCTCCTGAGCAAGTATCTATGACTGTGTGGACATATTTCAATTTGCCAAATGCTAGGACATGTGTGACATCCGCTTGCCATATGGCATTGGGCTGTAGTCCTCGGGGATTGGCCCCTCTGGGTTGTAAAGGCCCAAGGGGTAGTAGAGGGCCGCAGGATCGGCAAGCACGTATGAGGTGCTTGCACTGAGCTAGGGGCAGATGGGGGAAGAGCTTATGGAGAGAGGAGGCTGACATATGAAATTTGGTGTGTAGGAGTCTGGCCTCTTCTATGGGTTGTAGGGTAAGAACTAGCTTGTCTGCTTCTGCGTTGCCTAGGGAAAGTGGGCCTGGTAGGCCAGTATGAGACCGTAAGTGTTGGATATACCAGGGCTGTTTCCGGTTCTCTAGGATGTCCTTTAAGAGTTGGAGGCTCTGATCTAGCGGGGTATCTTTAACTCTTAAGGTGGAATACCCTATATTTTTTGCCGTATGCACCGCGTAAGCACTATCTGAGAATAAATTGACTGGACTATTTTGACAGTAGAGAAGGGCGTATATTATAGCTCTGAGTTCTCCTACTTGTGCTGAGCCTTGATAAGTGTATCTAAGGTAAGTGGGGTTGGTGGAAGTTTTAGGGTACTTTATTATTGCTGCACAGTAATGCTTCCCCACGTCAGTGAAGGCACTGGGTGCCCTTTGAGGGAGCCGTTGACGGTTGGAGGTGGAATGCGGGAGCTGGTGCCCTTTGCAGCAGCCGTTGACAGTTGACGGTGGAATGGAGGAGTTGGTGGTGCCTTTTGCGAATCCCACTGACAGTAACAAAACCATGACAGTTTGGGAGCTGAGCCCAGGGTGGAGGGAGGGATGGAGACACGGCTTCCGGGCGACAGGGCCAGAATGTCAGAGAAGGGGGTAACGGTTTTTCCTCATGGACCTCAGCGGGTCGAATCCTTTTCAAGACCTTCTCCCAAGTGGAGGGGTCCCAAATGGGGGCCTCGATTAACCACAGATTGGACTGTAATAGATACTCCCAATGAGTTTGGAGTTCCTTTTCAGAGACCTTAACTCGCCTGCTCTGCAGTAAGGCGTGGAGCGCGCATGCTTGTGGCGCTCTCGCCGAAGGGGAAAGTTTCCCATTTTACTGTAGAGGGTCGCTCACCCGTCCAGCCATTCCGGGGGGGCCCCACGTTCGGGTGCCAGATGAAGCAGGGGGTCTCTTGGGGGTGAGGACGATGGAGCCCCAACGCGCTAGGGTGTCTGCATGCGCTACTCCGGGGACCAGGTTCATTGATGCAGATCCGTTTTACTGAGGAACTACAGGGGTATATATAGCATGAGGGGACCAATCAGAGGGAGACAGTTGCTATAGGCGACCAATCAGAGGGAGACACGTTGCTATATGTGACCAATCAGAGGGAGACACGTTGCTATAGGCGACCAATGGCTGAAAGGCTGGGGTACTATGCATGTGGCTCTAGGAGTTAGTTCAGGCGGGCATTGCTACTTCCTGGTGTGCTGAGGAAGCATGTCATGGTGGAGTGTGCTCACACCATTGCAACAGCCACAGTGCTGAGACATACTTCCTGAGCTCTACTACAAAACATCATTACATAAAAGGGCACGGTCTTTTTTTTTTTTTTTTTTTTTTTTTAGTATTATTCATTTCAAACGGGAGGATACGGCCCGCGGGCTGTAGTTTGCCCAAGGCGGATCTGGGCTCTCTAAGCACAATGAAGTGAAAAACTTTTATGGGGTCTCAAACATTTTTGTCCTGGGGGGAAGACTATGGTGCAGAAATTAGCTCAGCAGTTTTGCCAAACTTACATTGCTGCCCATAATTTCCCAGGAAATACTGTGGACTCTAGTTCTCATCTGAAGCTGGATGCTTTGAGACACAGAGATCTCACCAAAGAGGGAGTAGCTGTGACAACCTCAAGTATGTCTGGGAGCAGTGTGCATTTTTTTTTTCTTGTTTTCAAGGGATGCTAAGACATTTGAAGGGATTCTTTTCCCCAGGTGTTGCAGAGGGCCATGTGCCCTAATGCCTTCAATTGCATGGGTGATGGGCACTTGTTGGAGGACCATTGCAGCGAGGGGTTCCCCTTCACTGCGGAATCACTGACCTAATTCTTGTTGGACCAGACTGCAACCCATTAGAAGGAATGGTCTTCATCTAAACCTGCACCCAGAAACTTTTTTTTGGAGGAAAAGACTACAGGAGCCGTGTGTACACAGATCTGAGGGACTCCTGGCTTATTTATCTTCTGTGCAGCAGTCATTGTCATTGATTATTATCAGGAGGTTTTGTGGCTTCCTGTAGCTTCTCAGATGTTCCCATCAGAGCCATTGGTCCTCTGGCGGCAAAACTAAGAGGATACCAAAGGGTGTCCTTAGGCCAGAGATGTGGCTTTTGTGACCCAGTCAACATTCCAATGGGTTTGGGTGAAAGTTCTTCATTGTTTGTTACATTTTCTGTCACTGAAATGAGACTTGCCCAGAGGGCAGAAGAATGGGCATTGAATATAGAATTAAAAAACCCATTGTTCCAAAGTAGGTGATTATACATTTCTTTTCTCTTGAACCATTTTTTAACAGCTATAATGAGTAAATTACATGTATTAAGTATAGTGTTTCATAAATCTTTACATGTATATGAAACTGAAACCATCATTATACTCATAATACTGACCATATCTGTCACTGTGTAGTTGCTTCATGTCCTCGTTTTATCTGTCCCTATTTTTCACAGCTTTCCTTGTAACCATGGATTTACATTCCATTTTAATAGAGAAGTTTGCTTTCTCAAAGTATTTTCTGGGTAATTGATATTTCATAAATTCTTGGAGATTTATTAAAGATATATTAGTAGCTCTTCTTTTTTTATTTTGATAAATGTTCTTTTTGTTGTCATTAATCCTCACCGGAGGAAATTTTTCCATTAATTTTTTTTTTTGAGAATTGAAGAGAGAGGGAAAGACAGAGAAACATCGATATGAGGGAAACACATTGATCGTTTGCCTCTTGCATCAGCCATGACCAGGGCCTGGGCCTGGAAGGAGTCTTCAACCAAGGTATGTGCCTTTGACCAGAATCGAACCCGGTACGCTTTGGTCTGCAGGCCTATGCTCTGTCCAGAGCCAAACCAGCTAGGGCCCTGGTAGATATTCTTATCTTTGAATATACCACCATCATGCCCATTTTAGTAAATATTTGGTTATTTCTAATAAAGCTTGTATCAACATTACTGTATAATTCTTTATATGTTTCCTAGAGGCTCGGTGCACGAAAATCGTGTACTGGGGTGGCGGGGGCGGGGGCAGGCTCCCTCAGCCTGGCCTGCTCCCTCTCCCAGTTTAGGACACCTTGGGCAATGTCCACCTGCCAGCTTAAGTCAATCCTTCTGGAAATCGAGCCTAAGCCGGCAGTCAGACAACCCTCTTGCAGTCCAGGGCTCTCGAAGTCTGGGACCCCTCTCTCCTTACCACCTGCCTGCAGCTGCCAGCCATGAGGCGGGCTTCTGGCTAAGTGATGCTCCCCCAGTTGAAGTGCACTGACCACGAGGGGGCAGGGGCAGCTCCTGCGTGGGGCCAGAAAGGATCGCCGGAGTTTAGCCAGCCAGAGAAGGACCACGGAAGGGCTCCAGGGCATGTCTGGCCCATTGGCCAGACCCCAGCAGCAAGCTAACCTACCTGTTGAAGTATCTGCCCTCTGGTGGTCAGTGCATGTAATAGCTACTGTCCAACTGTGCGCCTGCTGGTGGTCAGTGCACGCCATAGTGAGCAGTTGGACTGCCTTAGCATATCATTAGCATATTACACTTTGATTGGTTGTATGGCCAACTGGATAACCGGACACTTAGCATATTAGGCTTTTATTTAATAGCATAAGTGTCATTTACCTTTGTTAAAAATTCAGGCCATAATCTGAGTTTTTGGGTAGATGAATGTTTAATTTTACTGAGATTACCAAATAGTGATGTAAATTGAATGTACCACCAGATCCGGTGTGGCTTATTGCTTCGGCATCATCTCCTGCAGCACAGGATTGTGGATTTGGTTGCCGGTGGGGATATGTGCTGGGGTGTGGGCTAGATCCAGAGAAGTGGCTGGCTGGCCGATATGCCACTCTTCCATTAATGTTTCTCTCCCTTTTCCTTCTCTCTCAAAATTACTAAAGTATCCTTTAAAAATAAAATGTAAAGCTTAACTAATTGTACTTTGTTTTTGTATTTTTTCCAGCAGTGTATGAAGGATTCACTCACATTCTCCACAGCCTAGAGAATAATTATTTTGGTCAATCATTGTTTATTTAAACATTTTTTGGTTTTGTTTTTGGTTAGTTTATTGTGCTACCTCACTGTTTGATTGTATTCTTTCTAGAAGTTTATATTGAGTCCTTTCTGAGATGTATATTTGCTGTGTCTGTATCTTTGTTAAAAGCTCTGACCCTATGTTCTACCTAATGTGCTATGAGTTTTGGCAATTTAACAAACAAACAATGGGATGACAGAGATGGATGTTGGAATTTCACTGATTTTGTGCCTTTTTTGGTTTAGGGAATAAATATTTTTTTGGATTGGAATAATGTTTTAAAATATTTTATACCTTTAAAAATAAGTATTTGTAGGTATTTTTAAAAGATGGAAGATTTATGTGATTTGAAGAGAAAAGAGATGAGAGATTTTATTTTATTTTATTTGTTTATATTTTATTGATTTTTTACAGAGAAGAAGGGAGGGAGATAGAGAGTTAGAAACATCGACGAGAGAGAAACATCGATCAGCTGCCTCCTGCACATTTCCCACTGGAGATGTGCCCGCAACCCAGGTACATGCCCTTGACCGGAATTGAACCTGGGACCCTTCAGTCCTCAGGCCGACGCTCTAGCCACTGAGCCAAACCGGTTTCAGCGAGATGAGAGATTTTAAAAATATTTTTGTATTGATTTCAGAGAGGAAGGGAGAAGGAGAGATAGAAGCATCAATGACGAGAGAGTGACATTGATAGGCTACCTCCTGCACACAGCTCCTGCGAATGGAGCCCTCAACCCAGGCATGTGCCATGACCAAATATCGAATGAGGGACCTTTTTCTGCTGTGTCGATGCTAAACCACTGAGCCATTTTAATAAATAAATAAAAATCACTGGGCCGAAACCGGTTTGGCTCAGTGGATAGAGCGTCGGCCTGCGGACTGAAAGGTCCCAGGTTCGATTCCGGTCAAGGGCATGTACCTGGGTTGCGGACATATCCCCAGTAGGAGATGTGCAGGAGGCGGCTGATCGATGTTTCTCTCTCATCGATGTTTCTAACTCTCTATCTCTCTCCCTTCCTCTCTGTAAAAAATCAATAAAATATAAAAAAAGAAAGAAAAAAAAAAGAAAAGCCATTCTTTAAAAAAAAAAAAAATGTTAGTAACCTTTCAAAAAAAAAAAAATCACTGGGAATTTTTTAGTTTTTAAATGCTATGCACAATGCAGTGAGCACTTTTAATTACAACCCGCACTACTAACATTCACATCACCTTCAGAAGAGCAAACCTAAGAAATATTCTCAGGACAGGAATCCTTCACTTACCTAATGCCTACAAGCACCTTTGTTTTTAAAGAACTGGGGCCGGCCCTAACCGGTTTGGCTCAGTGGATAGAGGGTCGGCCTGGGTACTGAAGGGTCCCAGGTTCGATTCCGGTCAAGGTCTTCTACCTTGGTTGCGGAGACATCCCCAGTGGGAGGCGTGCAGGAGGCAGCTGATCGATGTTTCTAACTCTCTATCCATCTCCCTTCCTCTCTGTAAAAAAAATCAATAAAATATATTAAAAAAAAGAAAAAGAAAAGAACTGCGGCCTTTCTGAACCCGCGGACCCACCTGCAGGGAGGCAGTACTGTGGGCACTAAGGTCTCCCTGTTGGGTCTCCAACTGGAATCTCCAGGAGATTCACTGCAGCTCCCTGCACCTCAGTTGGCTACATGTGACATGAAGCTGATGACGGGACTTACCTAGGACTTAGGGTCAATAAAAGTGTTGAACTTAGTACTTGCCTCTGCCAGAGTTCCAAACTTTGCTTCTTGAGCATTTTCTCTTTTAATTGTCATAAAACCCTGGGAAGTCTAAGCTAATATCGAAGTGTTGCACTTTCTAATAGAGAGATGGCTTGCCAGGTGTATGTCAGTGCGTCTTACTCTTGCTGAGGGTATTTCGCCTCAACCTTTTTCTTGTCCTTACAAATATCTCCACTACATTTAGAACCTAAGGCTTTAGTGACCTGAAGAGTGAATTCTTCTAGGAGACCAAATAAAGGGACACCAGAACTGAAGGGCATTCTGTTAAGGAGGATGTGAACAATGGGTGCAGCAGGAAATAAACCACTCATTGAATTTTCTTCTCAACCCACAGGTTCTACCTCTCCAGTATGGATGAAAATGATGGCACATACTAAACTTGGCAAGCTCAGGGAGCCTGGCATGGCATGGCCAATCTTACAAACTCAGAGGCCAAAAGTAACCATATATGATAGTTTGAATGTAAAGCTTTCTAAGTAAAAGTGGGTCACGGGGATAATTATATCCCAGACTTGTTTTTGGCTTTGGTTTTGTTTTGCTTTGTTCTGTTTTGCAAAGGTCAATTTTTATCTTTTTGAGCCTGTCTATAGTCTTTTTGCATATGGGATAACATACCTTGGATTTTCAGGAAAATGTTCATTTTACGGACTCCCAACGACACAATCTCCCAAAAAAGAACACCACACAGCCCCAATTATTATTGTTGTTGTGTTAAATATCAAGTGTTAATTATTCTATAACATTTAAAAACAAGTGTCTATTTTTTTTACTTTAAAAAAATATATATTTTATTGATTTTTTACAGAGAGGAAGGCAGAGGGATACAGAGTTAGAAACATCGATGAGAGAGAAACATCGATTCAGCTGCCTCCTGCACACCCCCTACTGGGGATGTACCCGCAACCAAGATACATGCCCTTGGCCAGAATCGAACCTGGGACCCTTTTGTCTGCAGGCCCACGCCCTATCCTCTGAGCCAAACCCCTTAGGGCTATTTTTTTTTACTTTTTATCCCATCCCAGGGATTTCCCTTCTTAACTCTCCCCCACCCCCCAAATTATCACCAAAGAATTTAATGTAACCCCCGTATGTCTTCTCCTTTGAGTCTAATGTATAAAGATGGTGTAAAACTGCCTTTCTCCCAACTCAATCTGTTGTTATTTTGCATCCTGGCAGTGTCCTAAGCTTGGGTCAAATAAACTGAGAAAAATTCTCCACGGGTTTGGACATTTCTTACAACACCACCAAAAGCAATAGATTCATGTGAAGCATGAGGAAGTTACATGGAGGGGTATCAGCATTTCCAGGGACTCAACTGACAGAAGAGAGATTTATAAACACAAATTTTGAGCATATTTGGAACACAGCAAGCTAGTGCTTTCCCATTGCTTTCAGAGAACAGAAGAAAATACTCAAGTTTCAGGTGACTTTGTTTTTATTATTTGTGTGTTTGCCTAATCCTCACTGAAGGATGTTTTTTTCTTTTTTTTTTTTTTTACCTTCCCATGGCTTCGCTTCTGCGATTCTGCACTCTGACTTCATTCCATTCATCAGGGTATTTTTATTAATTAGATTCCATATATGAGTGAGATGGAGTGATACTTCTCTTTCTGTGACTAACTTATTTCACTTAGCATGATGCTCTCCAGGTCCCTCCATGCTGTGTGAAAGGATAAGAGAGTCTTCATTGTTACTGCTACAAAGTATTCCATGCTATAAATATACCATAGATTTCTATCCACCCATCTATTGTTGGGCACTTGGGCAGTTCCAGATCTTTGCTCTTATAAATTGTGCTGCTGTGAACATAGGGGTGCATACTATCGATGTGATTGTTTCAGGTGTCGAATCATTGAATTAAATGGCAGTTCCATATTTAATTTTGGGCATGAACTTCAAACTGATTCCATAATGGCTGTGCCAGTTAGCATTCCCACCATCTATGTACTGGGGTTCCCTTTTTTTCCACATCCTCCCCAGCACTTATCATTTGTTGATTTGTTCGTGACAACCATTCTGAAAGTGGTGGAGTGATACCTAATTTTTGCTTTAATTTGGATCTCTGGTGATCAGTCACTTTGAGGATTTTTTCACTTGTCTCATGGCCATCTTATCCACAGTGCAGCCCACTGCAGAGCTGACACTTTGGATGGCATCAGCAGCAGATGCTCTTAAGTATGAGTGTCTGTTTTGTGACATTAACTTTGTGTAATGGATTCAATGGAGGCAGGTTAGAGGCAGTGAGAGACTTGAGTAACTTCTGCAAGCTACAGTTGGCCTGAAGGAGACAGGAGCCAAAAGTCCTGAATGAAGAAACAATGCCTGCAATTCAGAAAGAGCTGGTCCTTTAAGAAAGTTATGCAAAAGCAGCCAGGGCAGGTGCACGAGAAAGAAACTTGCCCCAGACATCACCTCCACTGAAGGCGCTAAAGGACCCTTAGTATAGCTGGTCATAAGCAATTAACATATTCTTGGGCTATTTGCCCCTAAATCCAGTCCCCAAGTCCACTGAGAAATACAGGATCCTGGCCTTGGAGCTCAGAAACTACATTACCCACAAGGCCATGCAAGGCATGGGATCAGGCTGAGCCAATGGAGGCACAGAGAAGGCATTTCCATTTGGCCTTTTCTGTAGGGCGAAACCGGTGGTACTTGCGGCAGGATTTTGCCTTCTCAGGTTTTTGTCTCAGGCGGTGAGGTTTTTCCAAGTCCGCATTCCCGTGAAGAAGGCCGGAGAGTGGTGCTCCCCGCCCCACAGCCCATGGTCGGAGCCTCCAGTGGTGGTCACAGCTCACACTTGGGATTGAAGCTCGGAGTCACCGCCGGGACCCACGCCAAGGCCGGGCCAGGGACCGCCATTCCTGCAGCGGCTTCTGCTCCCGTCGCTCCCGCCCCGCTCAGCGCACAGAGGGCAATGGCGGCGTCCCCGCTGAGGAGACGGGCTGAGGTGAGTCGAGTCCCCCAGGCCCTCACCGCCTCCTCACACACACACCACAGCCCGGGTGCGGGCGCCTGTCCCGTCCTGCAGCTCAGTCCCGCGCGGAGGACCGTGAGGAAGGCGGAGGGGAGAGAGGAGTGTGGTGTCTTCTGAGGACACAGCAAGTGCAGGGCAGAGAGGACGGGGGTGACTTGCATCTGAAGGTCCCTGAGGATGTGGCTGTGAGTATTGACGGGAAGATCAGAGGCTGCGGGGAGGACGGCACAGGCTCATTCGGGGCTTTCCCGGCTGTGGGTCCATCAGGGGCCTGGGGTGGTCCTGGATCCGGCTGGACTCCAAGCTCTCTACACGCCATATGCCAAGTTCATGGGTGAGTCCAGCGAGTTCCAGTGGCATTGGAGCAGGAAGGGGGCAGAGCTGAGGGAGTGAACCTGGGGCCTGAACATGGGAAGGGGATAAACATTACCCAGTGGTGGCAAATCTGGAGGAAGTGTGAGGTGATGATTCCCTGGATCTGGTGGGGGGACTTAAAGGTGAAGCATAAACTGACGCTTGGCTTTGTCTTGGTGGAACGACCTTGAATGCAGTGGTATTGGTGGCGGGAACGTTGGGGCACTTGCAGGCATGGCCCAGATCTTGAATGGCATTGTTGTCTACCCTCCCCTCCCCTAATCATTCCCACCCAATCAGGCACTTCTGCTGAGGGTCATCCCAGTCAGTAATGGGACTGTGATGAGAGAGCAGCCTGCACTGGCATTAGGGCCTGGTGTCCACACCTACCAGGGGCCCTGGAGGAGGTGGGGGGTGGGGAAGGTGTGTAAGGAGTGAATTACTGGTTCTCGGAGAAACAGCTCTGGTTTCCATTGTCTCAATTTTGACAGGTTGGGGTCACCTTTGAGGACATTGCCCTGTACTTCTCCAGGAAGGAATGGAGTCTCCTTGATGAGGGTCAGAGACAGCTGTACCTGAATGTGATGCTGGAGAACTTTGAACTTCTGTCCTCCCTGGGTAAGACCCTCACTCTCACCAGTGACCTGGACTTTGCAAATTGGAACCAGCAGTACCTTATACACGGTTACTAATAGGATTTATCTCAGAAATGCAGGATGGTACAATATCCTCAGATTGATAAACAGGATACATCACATACACAGATTGAGAGATGAAAAAACCACATAGTCATATCAATTGATGCAGAAAAAGCATTTGATAAAATCCAACACCCATTTTTTTTTCAATTTTCTTTTCTTAATTAAATCTTTATTGTTCAGATTATTACATTTGTTCCTCTTTTTTCCCCCCATAACTCCCCTCCTCCCAGTTCCCGCCCCACCCTCTGCCCTCACTCCCCACCCACTGTCCTCATCCAGAGGTGCACGATTTTTTTCCAGTCTCTTCCCGCATCTCCCACACCCCTTCCCCCCCCCCCCCCAAGAATAGTCAGTCCATTCCCTTTCTATGTTCCTGATTCTATTATGATCACCAGATTATTTATTCACTTGATTCTTAGATTCACTTGTTGATAGATGCATGTTTGTTGTTCATAATTTGTATCTTTACCTTTTTCTTCTTCTTCCTCTTCTTAAAGGATACCTTTCAGCATTTCATATAATCCTGGTTTGGTGGTGATGAACTCCTTTAGCTTTTCCTTATCTGTGAAGCTCTTTATCTGACCTTCACTTCTGAATGATAGCTTTGCTGGATAAAGTAATCTTGGTTGTTGGTTCTTGGTATTCATCACTTTGAATATTTCTTGCCACTCCCTTCTGGCCTGCAAAGTTTCTGTTGAGAAATCAGCTGACAGTCGTATGGGTACTCCCTTGTAGGTAACTGAGTTTCTTTCTCTTGCTGCTCTTAAGAGTCTCTCTTTGTCTTTTGCTCTTGGCATTTTAATGATGATGTGTCTTGGTGTGGTCCTCTTTGGATTGCTTTTGTTTGGGGTTCTCTGTGCTTCCTGGACTTGTAAGTCTATTTCTTTCACCAGGTAGGGGAAGTTTTCTGTCATTATTTCTTCAAATAGGTTTTCAATATCTTGCTCTCTCTCATCTTCTGGCACCCCTATAATTCTGATGTTGGTACGTTTGAAGCTGTCCCAGAGGCTCCTTACACTATCTTCGTATTTTCGGATTGTGTTTTCATTTTGCTTTTCCAGTTGGGTGTTTTTAGCTTCTTCGCATTTCAAATCTTTGCCTTGATTCTTGCGGTCCTCTGGTCTGCTGTTGGGAGTCTGTATAATATTCGTTATTTCAGTCCGTGTATGTTTAATTTCTAGTTGGTTCTTTATCATAACATCGAGGGTCTCATTAGATTTGTTGAGGATCTCATTAAGTTTATCTGCGACTTCTAGACAGTTCTTGAGAGACCTTAAAAGTGTGGTTCTGAACTGAATATCCTCCATTGACAGTTTTGTCCTGTTTCTTTGTCTCCGCATTTTTTTATGCTTTCTTGGTGCACCCCCTAGTGGTCTTTGTGCGCAGTCTTGTTGTAGTTAAGCCTTTATTGTTGTAGTTAATACTAGGGGGATTTGACCTCCAGGCCAGCTGGCTGTGAGAATCAGCTGTGTCTGCGGTGGGAAAACTTCTGTCCTCTAGGGAGGTGCTAATCTAGCCTTTGCCTGAGGCTATCTGGCAACTGGCTCTGTGCAGGGCTTCTGCAGGGCAGGTGGGTCTCTCGGGCTCGGGATCAACAGGGTGGGCCGGAGAGAGCAGTTATGGCGACTCTCTGTTCCGTCCCTAGGGGCTCTGCCTCACAGAGTCCCAGCAACTGCTGCAAACCTCGGAGAGAAAGTTGCCTTCGAGTTCCGACTGAAGCCAGAGAGTCCCGCTTCTCCCGTTTGAGTCTGGGTCCCTAGAGACTCGCCCAGATCTGGAGCTCAGAATCTGAGACTCCCTCCTGATTGAAAGCACCAACCGCGCCCTCCGCCACCAGCCCGCTCTGCGCGCACTCCGTACCTGAGTATTTCACTTCAGCACTGCGCCTCCTCTGAGTCTGGGTATGATATTCTCTTTCCTCCTAGTTGTAGAATTTCCACTCAGCCAGCCTTCCTGTGGTTCTGGATGATGTCCGTTCCGTCTTTTAGGTGTGTTTTGATTTGGTTGTTCAAGGCAGCAATCTCCAGCGTTAACCTATGCCACCATCTTGGTTCAGTCTCCTGAGAAAAAAATCCCAACACCCATTTTTAATAAAAACTCTTAGCAAGGTGGGAATAGAAGCATCATACCTCAACATAATAAAAGCCATATATGACAAACCCACAGCCAACATCATACTCAATGGGTAAAAACTAAAACCATTTCCCTTAAGTACAGGAACGAGACAATGATGCCCACTCTCACCAATCCTGTAGGACATAGTACTGGAAGTATTAGCCATTGCGATTAGACAAGAAGAAGAAATAAAAGGCATCCAAATTGGAAAAGAAGAAATAAAACTGTCCTTATGCGCAGATGAGATGACATTGTACATGATAAAAAATCCTAAAGACTCCATCAAAAAACTATTAGATGTAAGAAATGAATTTGTCAAGGTAGCAGGTTACAAAATTAACGCCAAGGAATCTATGGCATCTCTATATACCAATAGTGAACTTACAGAAAGGGAGACTGAAAAAGCAATCCCATTTACCATCACACCAAAAAATTGAAATTCTTATTTATATATTTATTATTGCTTTCAGATAGAGAGGATGAGATGGAGAAAGAGAGAGAGAAACATCAGAGTCAGGGAGAAACATCAATTGGCTGCCTTCTGTACCCAAGCTAACTGGAAATGGAACCCACATACTGTTATGTGCCTTGACTGGGAATTGAATCCTCGACCCTTTGGTACTCAGGACGATGCTCCAACCAATTGAGCCATACTCCCAAGGCATTCTGTGGTTTTTAAACACACACATTTCCAGGTTTTCTTGTAGAACAGGCCACTAGGATCAATGATAGCAGAAGAACAGTGGCTGCTAGAGGTAACACTGACCCTTGTTTTTGACTGTAGGTATCTTCAGATATGTTTGTTCACCCAGTCTTTCCAGTCATCCTTTCTGTACAGTTCTCCTTTATTTCTGTGTGTATTACTGTTTGTCTTCATGGTACTCTTATTCCCATTTCCTATGGGTTTTTGTTCATGGAAAGCTGTCTACTTACACTGGGAAGGGGGAAGAAGCTCATCTCTTTGATCCTGCCACTTAATGATGTCACTCACATAGGTCTTTTTTTCTTTTTCTTTTCTATTTTTTTTTAATATGTTTTATTGATCTTTTTACAGAGAGAAAGGGAGAGAGATAGAGAGTTAGAAACATCGATGAGAGAGAAACATCGATCAGGTGCCTCCTGCACATCTCCTACTGTGGATGTGCCCGCAACCCAGGTACACGCCCTTGACCGGAATCGAACCTGGGACCTTTCAGTCCACAGACCGACGCTCTATCCACTGAGCCAAACCAGTTTCGGCACATAGGTCTTTTGACTGTGATCTCATTTGTCCTTTGTTGACCACAGCGTTGTCCATCCACCTTTTCTCTTTTTTGAAGATTTGCATCATTTATCTCATGCAATGGTTCAAATGGGATTCAAGGGGAAGAATCATTTGTGCATCACAGAAGAAACATGATTGCTGGGTACAACCCCAGCAGGTCCAGGGGTCCCCAAAGGTGTGGACGGAGTCGGCGAAGAAGGAAGGACACGGAGACAGTGTTCAGTTGATCAGCAGCCTAGCCAGGATCTCCAGACAAGTTCTGGTCTGGATCTCCAGTGAAGTTCTGTGTCCATGTTCTCTTGCTAGGTTCTCCAGCCAGGTTCTCCAGCCAAGTTCTGGAGATCTCCAAGAGGTACTGCTCTGGATCTCCAGCGAAGTTCTGGTTAGGATCTCCAGCCAGGTTCTGTGTCCATGTTCTCTTGCTAGGATCTCCAGGTTCTCCAACCAGGTTCTGTAGCCATGTTCCCTCGCTAGGTTCTCCAGCCAGGTTTTGTCCAGGTTCTCCAGCCAGGTTCAGTCACCAGGTTCTAGTCAGGTTCTCTTGCCAATTTCTGTAGTCAGATTCAGTCCAGGATCTTTTGCCATGTTCTCTCCAGCGAAGTTCTTCTGTCTCTAGGTTCTGTGTAGGTTCTGTCTTCTAAGTTCTGTCTTCTTAGTTCTGTCTCTCTTCTTCTAAGTTCTGTCTCTTGCTGTGTTGTTACATCTGTATTTATACCAGTTGATTCAATCCTATCAATCTCTATTACAAAGGTTAGGGCGTTTCTTATCTCCATTCCAGGGAGTAAAGATTATGTAGCTTAAGCATGATTGTTCGTAGTTAAAGTGATTAATTACCCGCCTGGCACTTAGTTAAGAGGTTTTATTCCCTCCCTAACTTCAGGGGAAAATCCCTACCTGGGGAAACAACCTTTCTCAGAGACCTTGGTTAAAACACATAGTGCCAAGAAGGTGAACAAACATATTAAGAACAGTATGCCATATATGCCAGTTCCCTTGAAACAGCAAGCATGGACCGGCTCCCGGCACATGACTTTATGAATGACACAGTGGACCCCCTGGTGGTCTTTTCTCTGGGGAAGTGTCATTGGGGAGGAATTCACGACAGGCCTTTGTTACATTCAAAGCTAGAAAGCCAGTGTTTTGTTTCAGTTGCCCAGTCCTCATCCAGTTATGCTTGTTTGTGCTTATAGTTGATACTTTGCCAACTCTTCAGTTCTAATTTCAATTATTTCTACTAAGATTCCCAGCTCACAGATAACATTAACCTCTCTGGACTTTGTACCTCTGCCTCTTTCACAGGTCTCTCTCTCTCTTTTTTTTTTTTTTGAAATAAAAGAATAAATTTAATATCATAGTCACGTTAGCCACCTTCCAGAGCTTGGTGGCCTCACGTGGCTGGTGGCTATTGCTGGACAGCCCGGCTTGGAAACATGCCAGGCGTCGCCGAAAGTACTACCCCACAGGGCTGCTCTGGCAGGCAGGTGAGCTGTGCGGCCCATGGTTGCCTTTTAGGGGCTTTGGTGAAATAAGGCCATGAAGAGGATGATCTTGGAGTTACGCCGACTTCCAACTCTAATCTTTACTTCTCCACTAATGATCTGATTGACATGAGGCAACTGACTTAGCCTCTTTAAGCGTCAAATTGATCATCTGTAAAATTGGGATAGTAATAGCCGACTTAGGAACTTGTAAATATTACATGAGACATGTACTAAATGCTCAAAAGATGGTGCATATCTTTTACATGTAGCTGAGTCCTTGCCCCAGCCTTGTAGGCATGGCCTCTGTCTGCCTTTACGGTCCAGGTCTTTAAACTCCCCTGCATTGAGCACCTCCTGACCTGCCAGGAATGGCGAGCTTGACCGTGGAGTTTGGAACAAGCAGCGACGGGTATTTTCCTGCAGCGCTGTTTCGGCGGAGCTGTATTGGCTCTGCAGAGTGGTGCCTGCACCTCTCGGCCCAGTTCCCTGGGTGCTGGGGTCCAACCCCAGCAGGTCCAGGGGTCCCCCAAGGTGTGGACGGAGTCGGCGAAGAAGGAATGACACGGAGACAGCGTTCAGTTGATCAGCAGCCTAGCCAGGATCTCTAGGCAAGTTCTGGTTAGGATCTGCAGCCAGGTTCTGTGTCCACGTTCTCTTGCTAGGTTCTCCACCCAGGTTCTCCAGGTTCTCCAGCCAGGTTCTGTAGCCATGTTCCCTCGCTAGGTTCTCCAGCCAGGTTCGGTCACCAGGTTCTAGTCAGGTTCTCTTGCCATGTTCTATCCGGGTTCTGTAGCCAAGTTCTGTGTCTAGGTTCTTCAGCCAGGTTCTCTCGCTAGGTTCTGTCTCTAGGTTCTGTGTCTAGGTTCTGTCCACAGGTCTCTCTTTACTCCAAACCAACATTGGTCCATGCCTGCAGCACCTTGGAGAGCACACATGTTATTATATTGATGTTGTATATCCTGTGCTCTAATACAATTAATTTTTATGGCTTTGAGCAGCTTGAAATTATTCCACACAGACTCACATGGTCAAAATGTAAGGTCCTAGAGCAGTGGTTCTCAACCTTGGCTGCACATTAGAATCACCTGGGAATCTTTTTAACATCCTGATTTCGGAGCCTCATCCTCCAGAAATGCTGTTTCTTTGTGATGGGGTTTGTCCACAACATTAGTAACAAACAGAATTTCCGGAGGATGAGGCCCAGAAATCAGGATTTTACAAAGATTCCAAGGTAATCCTAATGTACATCCAAGGTTGAGAACCACTGTCCTAGAGGAAGCCGTTTGTGCAAGAACCGTGAGTAGAGCCTTCCTCTCTTCTTTGTATGTACTCCTGTACTTCTGTCCCTCTCTTGATGAGATTTCCATCATCAACTCACTTTTCGGGCCACATTATTTACAACAGCATTTCCTCAGTGTCTAACTCACTCACCTTGAAAAGCTTTCCATGGAATCATGCCTAGTCATGACAGATAAACATTCATGGTGAAGATACTCTGTTTTCATAAGATCAACATGTACTTCACCAGTATTTCCTTTTATACAGGTTGCTGTTGTGAAGCAGAGAATGTGGAGGCACCGACAAAACAGAAGGTTTCTGTAAGAGTGTCACAGGCAAGGAATCCCAAGGTAGCCTTGTCTTCCCAGAAGAGCCACCCCTGTGAGAGTTGTGGGCTAGTCTTGGAAAATATTTTCCACGTGATGGAGCAGCAGGGAACACAACACCCACAGATACTGTTGAGGTGTGGGGCATGTGCAAAACAATTTTATTTCACTGTAAAATTTCACCAGCAGCATGTGAGAGAGAAGACTTTCAATAGAGGGGTGAGGAGGATCTCAGTTGCAAACAGCTGCAGTTTCAATGTGTCTGAGGATCGTGCCACCCGCGTCGAGGTTGGGCAGGGTGTCCAGACTGGGTCAGGATATCTCCACCTAAAGGCTACTCCGATCAGGGACAGTCCTAATGCTATTTCCACACCTGGGATGATGTTTCAAAGGAGAGAAATTTGTAACACCAGAAAAGAATGTAAGAAAGACATTAGTTGCACCGACATGTTTATTCAGAAAAAGGGTGTTACAAATCGATGTTTTGTGTGCTCTGAATGTGGGAAATCTTTTACAACTAACTCTCACCTTCTTTATCACCAGAGAGTTCACACTGGAGAAAAGCCTTATAAATGCAGTGTGTGTGAGAAAGCTTTTATCAATAACACGCACCTTCGTAGTCATCAAAGGGTTCATACAGGGGAAAAGCCTTATAAATGCAGGGAATGTGGAAAGTCTTTTACCAGACCCCTTGGTCTCCAGTATCATCAGAGAATTCACACAGGAGAAAAGCCTTATAAATGCAGTGAATGTGGGAAATCTTTTACCTGGAACAAGGCTCTTCATCGTCATCAGATACTTCATACAGTAGAAAATCCTTCCAAATGCAGTCAATCTGGGAAATCTTTCATCTTTAGAGCTGCCCTCTTTTCTCATCATAAACTTCACATAGGAAAAAATCCTTATAAATGCACTGAATGTGGAAAGACTTTTACCAGTCGCCTTGGTCTCAAATATCATCAGAGAGTTCACGCAGGAGAAAAGCCTTATAAATGCAGTGTGTGTGAGAAAGCTTTTATCAATAACACGCACCTTCGTAGTCATCAAAGGGTTCATACAGGAGAAAAGCCTTATAAATGCAAGGAATGTGGAAAGTCTTTTACCTGGAACAGTTCCCTTCGTCATCATCAGAGCGTTCATACAGGAGATAAGCCTTATAAATGCAGAGAATGTGGAAAGTCTTTTACCAGACCCCTTGGTCTCCAATATCATCAGAAAGTTCACATAGGAAAAAATCCTTATAAATGCACTGAATGTGGAAAGACTTTTACCAGTCGCCTTGGTCTCCAATATCATCAGAGAGTTCACACAGGAGAAAAGCCTTATAAATGCAGTGTGTGTGAGAAAGCTTTTATCAATAACACGCACCTTCGTAGTCATCAAAGGGTTCATACAGGAGAAAAGCCTTATAAATGCAGGGAATGTGGAAAGTCTTTTACTAGATCCGTTGGTCTCCAGTATCATCAGAGAGTTCACACTGGAGAAAAGCCTTATAAATGCAGTGTGTGTGAGAAAGCTTTTAACAATAACACGCAACTTCGTAGTCACCAAAGGGTTCATACAGGAGAAAAGCCTTATAAATGTAGTGAATGTGGAAAGTCTTTTACCTGGAACAGTTCCCTTCGTCATCATCAGAGAGTTCATACAGGAGAAAAGCCTTATAAATGCAGTGAATGTGGAAAGTCTTTTACGAATCGCCCTGGTCTCCAATGTCATCAGAGAGTTCACACAGGAGAAAAGCCTTACAAATGCAGTGAATGTGGAAAGTCTTTTACAAGTAGCAGTCGTCTCAGATATCATAAGAGAGTTCACTCTGGAGAAAAGCCTTATAAATGCAGTGAATGTGGGAAATGTTTTACCCATAGTACTAACCTTCATAATCATCAGAGAGTGCACACTGCAGAGAAGCCTTATAAATGCAGTGAATGTGGGAAATCTTTTACCTGGAGCTCCAACCTTCGTATTCATCAGAGAGTTCACACTGGAAAACAGCGTTATAAATGCAGTGAATGTGGGAAATCTTTTACAAGTAGCAATGGTCTTCAAAATCATCAGAGAGCTCACACTGGGGAAAGCTGTTATGAGTGCAATTAATGTGAGATATCTCTCAGTCTAATTTGTAAATAATTCTACATAACAAAGTCCGGATATGAGAAGGTTCTTAGATGTGTAAGAAATGTACTTTCTTAATAAGGATTGATCAATTGTATAAAAAAATAAATGAAGTCTCATTAGCCTAAATTACATATCATACATTTAACCGCCTACATTATGGAACATTCTGCAACTATTTCTGCTGTTTTGTTTGTTCATTTTTATGTTGGAAGTATATACTTTCTAACATTCAGAGATTTCCTGCCAGATCTATGTCACTGCATATTTCTGTTGCTGAAGCTATTGCCCCAGATTCACCTATAAGGACCCTACAGATGGCCACAATCACCATCCTCATGTGCCTAGGGAAGCTAACTCTGTCGTCTAATTTGTTGAAGAAAATTAAAAATACCTGAGCCCTTAGGTCTTCCTTGTTTCCCTGTTATGAGTCTTCACATAGGACCGATTAGTTTTGGCACCAGTAAACATAATGTTGCAGAAGAAATGCCATTTTGAGGGACACATTTTCCCTATATGCTAATGTTGAGTTTTTTTATTGCGTGCCTAAGTCATCAATAGGAGAACTGCCAGTCTCTGATCTTTCTTTGCAAAATAATGGTTCTTTCCTAGGACTTGTTTAATGTGTTCTATTGATTCTGTGGGGTAGTTTATAAAAAGATTTGGGCCAGGGGTGGGCAAACTTTTTGACTCAAGAGCCACAATGGGTTCTTAAACTGGAATGGAGGGACGGAACAAAAGCATGGATGGAGTGTTTGTGTGAACTACTATAAATTCAAAGTAAACATGATTACTTTTATTTTCTTTGTTTTATTCATTTCAAATGGGCCGGATCCGGCCCGCGGGCCATAGTTTGCCCTCGGCTGCAGCCACTGAGCCAAACTGGTCAGGGCACAGCAAGCATTCTTGATGGTTTGGGTGAAAGTTCTTCATTGTTTGTTGCATTATTTATTACTGAGGCAAGACTCTCGCCCAGAGAGCATATGAAAGTGGATTAAATATAGATTTGCCAAACCTATTTTTCCAATATAGTTGAACATATACGCACTCTTTAAATCTGGAATCATTTTTGAAAGCTGTAATGGGTAAAACACGTGTGTTTAGTATAGTATTTCATGAATCTTGCCGTGTGCATGAAACTGAAACCTTCAATATACTCATTACACTGACCATATCTGTCATTGTGAACTTGCTTCACGATCTTTTTTAATCTGTTCCTGTGAAGGTAACTGAGGTTAGAAGCCTCAAACCTGCTTTCCAAGGCATATGTTCATAAGCCCCAGCGTCCTCCCAACTTGAAGAATAGCCTTGACAAACCTGTTTCGCAGCCCCAACCCCCTTCCAGCTTTGCTCTAGCCTTGAAAAACCATTTTCTCTGAAAGCCTGTCTTACAGGGGCCATAGATTCACCCCCAGCTCCCATAAGAGGGCTGACTGGGCATCAGCTGGGGCCCTTTGATGTAGTCTCACCTCCCCCTTACCACCATCATGAGGGTGGCTGCGAGGCCCGCTGAAAAACCAAGGCAACTGGGAACCAAGAACTTAGTGCCCGCTGGGATCAGTGCTCAGCTTTGGGAAACAAATCCCCAGAGTCACAGCCATGGTGCTCCTGCAATAAAAGGTTATTTGCCAAATCTTCCCAGCGCATGGTGTTTGTCTTCCCTCCGCTTGGAAATTTTGCCGTAACATTCCTGTTCTTCATAACTTTCCAAGTAGCCATGATTTATATTCCATTTTAATAGATCACAGTGAATATTTGAAGTATTTTTCTGCTTTAATTTGTGTTTCATAAATACCTTGTAGTTTATTACAGATATATTAGTAACTCATCTTTGTTGCTGATAAATATTCATAACTTTGAATATATCACCAATAGCTTATCCATTTTTATTCATATTTGGTCATTTCTAATAAAGTGGGTACTAACAGCCTATCTACTAAAAGAGTAATATGCACATTGACCATCACTCCAACACAGATGTTCACCCCCATGTGGACATAAGATGGCTGCCACAAGATAGCCGTCAGGGGCGGGCAGTTATGGGCAATCAGGCCAGCACGGGAGGCCAGTTGGGGGTGACCGGGCCTGCAGAGGGCAGCAGTTAGGGGGGACCAGGCCTCCAGGGGAGGGCACTTGGGGGCGACCAGGCCAGCAGGGGAGAGCAGTGAGGGGGGACCAGGCCGGCAGGGGAGGGCAGTTAGGGCCAACAAAGCCAGCAAAGGAGGGCAGTAAGGGCCAATCAGGCCTGCAGGGGACGGCACTTAGGAGGTGACCAGGCTGGCAGGGGAGGGCAGTTAGGGGAGACCAAGCTGACAGGGGAGGGCACTTAGGGGCAACCAGGCTGGCAAGGGAGGACAGTTGGGGGTGACCAGGACGTCAGGGGAGGCAATTAGGGGCAATTTGGCCAGCAGGGGAGCAGTTAGGGGAATTTGGGCCAACAGGGGAACAGTTAGGCATCAATCAGGCTGGCAGGGGAGTGCTTAGGGGCAATCAGGCAGGCAGGCAGATGAGCTGTTGGGAGCCAGCAGTCCTGGATTGTGAGAGGGATGTCAGACTGCCTGTTAGGCTCGATCCCACTGAGCGGTTCCAGATTGGCGAGAGTGCAGGCTGGGCTGAGGGACACCCCCCCCCCCCCCGTCCTGTACACCAATGTTGTGCACTGGGCCTCTAATTTCTGTATAATTCTTTATATGGATATAAGTGTTATTTACCTTTGTTAAAAATTCAAAGGACTTGTATGCATGCATATAAGCATAACCAACGGACATAAGACACTGGGGTATAGGGGAGGCTAGGGGACTGTCAAGGGCGGGGGGGGGGGAATGGACACATATGTAATACCTTTTGTAATACTTTAAGCAATAAAAAAATAAAAATAAATAAAAAATAAATAAAATAAAAGACAGAATTTCAATCTTGGCAGAAAAAAAAAAAATCAGTGTACAATCCTAGTCTTTGAGTAGTTGAATGTTTAAATTAACAAGGATTACCAAATTGTGATCCAAACTGAATATGGGTGTTGTGGCTCAGTTGGTTGGGTGTGATCCCATGCACTGAAGGGTTACCAGTTGAATTGCTTGGCGTGCGTCTGGTTTGTGGGCTACCTTCCCAGAATGGGGTGTGCAGGAGGTGGCTTGTCCATGTTGCACACTTGCATTGTGTTTCTCTCCCTGTCCCTTCTTCTCTCTCCAAAAATTAATAAAATTTCCTTTCTGGCATGGCTCAGTCATTGAGCTTTGACCTATGAATTAGATGGTCATGGTTTGATCCAGAACAGGGCACATTTCCCAGGTGCCGGCTCAAACGCCAGTGTGGGGTGTGCATGAGGCAGCCAGGCAATGAATCTCTCTCATCATTGGTGCATCTCTCTTCTCTCTCTCTCTCTCTCTCTCACCTTCTCTCTCTCTCTCTCCATTCCTTTCTGAAGTCCATAAATATATATTTAAAAAATCATTTAAACATTTAATGTTTAAATTATTCTTTAAAAATAAAAGTAAACTGATTGTACCTTTTACCATTTTTCCTCCACTGTGCGAGGTATTCACATTCTACACATTCTAGAGAACATTTTGTTTGGTCACTTATTCTTTATGTAAACATTTTGTAATTTTGTCGTTCTACCTCACTGTAGGAATGTATGTTGACCCTTTCCTCAGAAGTGCATTTGTTGAGTCTATCTTTCTTAAAACATCTTATGTTCTGCCTCATGTGGTATGAGTTTTGGCAATTTTCTTTAAGAAAAAGACAGTGGAGCAGCAAACATGAATGTTGGAATTTTACTCATTTTGTGTCTTTTGCACTTTAGGAAATAAATGTGTTTTTCATATTAAAATAGTATGTTTTAATATTTTTATTTTTAACAAATATCTTAATTGATTTTTAAAACCTTTTTATTGATTTCATCATGCAAGGGAGAGGGAGACAGAGATAGAAATATCAATGATGAGAGGCCAGCCTGCGTGACTCAGTGCTTCCAGGTGGAACTATGAATCAGGAGGGCACGGTTCAATTCCTGGTCAGGGTACATGCCTGTGCCTGGAAGTATTTTCCCAGTGTGGGGCAAGCAGGAGGCACCTGGTCAATGATTCTTTCCCATTATTGATGTTTCTATCTCTCCCTCTCCAGGCAACTCCAGCGTCTCCCTACAGGGATATTCCCAGGCCAGGCACTTCTCACTCCCCTGATGCCCACAGCACCTTTTTTGGGGGTGCATTTTAGTGAGAAATGGGACCTATAAGTAGCCACTGACTCTGCTGCAGGGAGGCAGGTCCTGTGGGCAGTCAGGTCTCATTGTGGTGGGCCCCACCTGGGAATGTCCAGCAGACTCGCTACAACTCCCTGAATCTCAGTTGGCTGAATGTGACATGCAGATGATTGATGGCGCTTACTTTGGCCTTCCAAGATCAATAAAAGTAACAAGGTGAGTACTTGTTGCCAGGGTCTCAGGGTTAGATTTTTGAGCATTTCCTCTTGTAATTCTCACAGTAACCTGGGTCAGTGGAAACACATCAAATTGCTGAAAAAATTCAGTATCTGAGAAATGAAGTCAGCTCCCCAAGTTTACAGCACAGACAAGTGTCAGATTCAAGGCGCTGGATTTTAACCATTATTTTCTCAGCGTCAGACACAGTCTCTCCCACTGATGTGCAGCCCTCATTGGAGTAGTTACAGTCTGAGGACCAGATTGGCTCAGCTGCAGCTCCTGTTCCCGTAGTTACAGTTATGCGTTTCCTCCGATTCCTTTTACACCTCAGAGCACTTCCCCTTGGCCTCCCTGTGTTCAGGGGATCGCCATCATTTCTTAGCTACAGTGGTTTCTCCAGAGGAAACTTCTTTCAGAGTGAGCTGCTGTTTGTCTGCCTCCCCTTTGATCCCAGCACAGAGTTGGACCCACAGGGAACCTCCATTAATTAGGGCTGGGTCTCTTCACCTTCATGTACATTTTGAGTGTCCTGCTGTCATCACATCTACTGCGATGAATTTCATGCCTCAGTTTGAACCTTCAAATGATGTTGCTATGTGGCAGTGACATTCACCTTGCAGGAGTGGATGCAATTGGACACCAATTCTGGGACCTAACTTTCAGAAGTGATGCTGTACTTCTACATGATTCTGGTCTCATTGGACGGGTGCTCATCTCTTATTCATGGATAGGACCAACAGGCCCATGTGATTCTGTCCTGTATTTCCCTACTGGCTAAATGACACCATGGCTCTCACCATGGTTTCCCTGCAGCCCAGGTCATGTTCTGGACTCAAGTCTTCCTTCCCTTTCTCCTGTGTCTGCACCATGGTTCTTTAGGATGGAACAGAGTTCTATTGAATACAAGCCCAGTGCACAGCACACTGGGCCACGACTGAGGTTTTTACTGTGCTTTTCCTGAACACCTACCCTAACTGACTCTCCACACACAACATTTTCTGACTATAAGTGAAGGTGCCTTTTCAGATGATGGTATTTGCCAGTTTGGTGCATTACTCCATTTTTCTGAGTTATTCCCATGTATGTGGAGGTATACATGTTAATAACTTTTGGTTATTTTCCCCCTGTTAATCTATATTATATCAATTTAATTCCTAGGCCAACCAAAGAGCGTAGAAAAGAAGGAGGAAAAATTATGTTGCCTCTACAATATCGTTTTCCTAATTTTGACCTCCTGAACGCCTCAGAGTAAAGAAATATTGCTCAGGTTTGGCTGAAGGTGCAGGCTTTGAAAGAACTCAGAGCTAAAAGAGACATGAAGACGAAAGTTTCTTTTACTTTCCAAGAGAAGAAATGGCCAAGTAAGGCTAGCCAATACAAGGCAGGGATAAAGGGTGGCTTCTGCTTTTCAGCAGTGTCTGTTGTTAAGGGACCAGGAATGGAGGGGCATTGGGTTGCGCTTAAATTGACTAGATATGAGGGTCTGTTTTTAAAAGTTAAAGTTTGTTTGCTTTCCAGGAGACAGTCTGGCAGATGTATAGGGAGGTGACTTCTCAGTACTTTTCCCAAGCTTAGAAAATATGACTAGAGACAAAGTTATATAGAGTTCAAAAGAGGCTTGTTTGAAGGGGCGGAGGGAAAGAAACTTTCTACTAACTAGAGACTCCTTGGTGCAAATTATCTCTTAGGTGCAACAACAGCAGGGAGGAGAGGTAGCAAGAACGTGGCCTTGAAAGTAACTGATCTTGTTCCTCAGTTTGAACAGAGGAGTTGTTGAGGTAGAGGAACCAACAATCTTGGGGTTTAATTAGCAGGTGTTTCTCATAAATTGTGGAAAAGCACAGCAAAGGAAACCTTTTTCTTGTCCTTACAAATATCTCCACTACATTTAGAACCTAAGGCTTTAGTGACACCTGAAGAGTGAATTCTTCTAGGAGACCAAATAAAGGGACACCAGCACTACAAAGCATTCTGTTAAGGAGGATGTGAACAATGGGTGCAGCAGGAAATAAACCACTCATTGAATTTTCTTCTCCACCCACAGGTTCTACCTCTCCAGTATGGATGAAAATGATGGCAGATACTAAACTTAGCAAGCTCAGGGAGCCTTGCATGGCATGGCCAATCTTACAAACTCAGAACCCAAAAGTAACCATATATGATAGTTTGAATGTAAAGCTTTCTAAGTAAAAGTGAGTCACGGGGATAATTATATCCCAGACTTGTTTTTGGCTTTGGTTTTGTTTTGCTTTGTTCTGTTTTGCAAAGGTCAATTTTTATCTTTTTGAGCCTGTCTATAGTCTTTTTGCATATGGGATAACATACCATTGGATTTTCGGGAAAATTTTCATTTTACAGACTCCTAACGACACAATCTCCCAACACAGAAGACCACACAGCCCCAATTATTATTTTTGTTGTGTTAAATATTAAGTGTTAATTATTCTATAACATTTAAAAAGAAGTTGTGTCTATTTTTTTTTTACTTTAAAAGAATATATATATTTTATTGATTTTTTTACAGAGAGGAAGGGAGAGGGATAGAGAGTTAGAAACATCCATGAGATAGAAACATCGATTCAGCTGCCTCCTGCACACCCCCTACTGGGGATGTACCTGCAACTAAGATACATGCCCTTATCTTAGCCAGAATCAAACCTGGGACCCTTTAGTCCGAAGGCCGACGCTCTATCCTCTGAGCAAAACCGATTGGGGCTATTTTTTTTTTTTTTAACTTTTAATCCAATCCCAGAGATTTCCCTTCTTAACTCCCCCGCCCCAAATTATCACCAGAGAATTTAATGTAAACCCCTTATGTCTTCTCCTTTGAGTCTAATGTATAAAGAAGGTGTAAAACTGCCATTCCCCCAACTCAATCTGTTGTTATTTTGCTTCCTGGCAGTGCCCTAAGCTTGGGTCAAATAAACTGAGAACAATTCTCCACGGGTTTGGACATTTCTTACAACACCAACAAAAGCAATAGATTCATGTGAAGCAGGAGGAAGTTACATGGAGGGGCATCAGCATTTCCAGGGACACAAGTGACAGAAGAGAGATTTATAAACACAAATTTTGAGCATATTTGGAACACAGGAAGCTAGTGCTTTCCCATTGCTTTCAGAGAACAGAAGAAAATACTCAAGTTTCAGGTGACTTTGTTTTTATTATTTGTGTGTGTTTGCTTAATCCTCACTGAAGGTTGTTTTTTCTTTTTCTTTTTTTTTACCTTCCCATGGCTTCGCTTCTGCGATTCTGCACTCTGACTTCATTCCATTCATCAGGGTATTTTTATTAATTAGATTCCATATATGAGTGAGATGGAGTTATACTTCTCTTTCTGTGACTGACTTATTTCACTTAGCATGATGCTCTACAGGTCCCTCCATGCTGTGTGAAAGGATAAGAGAGTCTTAATTTTTACTGCTACAAAGTATTCCATGCTATAAATATACCATAGATTTCTATCCACCTGTCTATTGTTGGGCACTTGGGCAGTTCCAGATCTTTGCTCTTATAAATTGTGCTGCTGTGAACATAGGGGTGCATACTATCTATGTGATTGTTTCAGGTGTGGAATCACTGAATTAAATGGCAGTTCCATATTTAATTGTTGGCAAGAACTCCACACTGATTCCATAATGGCTGTACCAGTTTGCGTTCCCACCATCTGTGTACTAGTGTTCCCTTTTTTCCACATCCTCCCAAGCACTTGTCATTTGTTGATTTGTTGATGACAGCCATTCTATCAGTGGTGGGGTGATACCTAATTTTTGCTTTAATTCGGATCTCTGGTGATCAGTCACTTTGAGGATTTTTTCACTTGTCTCTTGGCCATCTTATCCACAGTGCAGCCCAGGCAGAGCTGACACTTTGGATGGCATCAGCAGCAGATGCTCTTAAGTATGAGTGTCTGTTTTGTGACATTAACTTTGTGTAATGGATTCAATGGAGGCAGGTTACAGGCAGTGAGAGACTTGAGTAACTTCTGCAAGCTGCAGTTGGCCTGAAGGAGACAGGAGCCAAAAGTCCTGAATGAAGAAAACAATGCCTGCAATTCAGAAAGAGCTGGTCCTTTAAGAAAGATATGCAAAAGTAGCCAGGCCAGGAGCACGAGAAACAAACTTGCCCCAGACATCACCTCCACTGAAGGCGCTAGAGGACCCTGAGTATAGGTGGTCATAAGCAATTAACATATACTTGGGCTATTTGCCCTTAAATCCAGTCCCCAAGTCCACTGAGTAATACAGGATCCTGGCCTTGGAGCTCAGAAACTACATTACCCACAAGGCCATGCAAGGCATGGGATCAGGCTGAGCCAGTGGAGGCACAGAGAAGGCATTTCCATTTGGCCTCTTCTGAGGGCGGAACCGGTGGACCTTGTGGCGGGATTTTGCCTTCTCAGGTTTTTGTCTCAGGCGGTGAGGTTTTTCCAAGTCCGCATTCCCGTGGAGAAGGCCGGAGAGTGGTGCTCCCCGCCTCACAGCCCATGGTGGGAGCCTCCAGTGGTGCTCACAGCTCCCACGTGCGACTGAAGCTCAGAGTCACCACCCGGAACCACGCCAGGGCCGGGCCAGGGACTGCCATTCCAGCAGGGGCTTCTACTCACGCCCGGCTCAGCCCACAGAGGGCAATGGCGGCGCCCCCGCTGAGGAGACGGGCTGAGGTGAGTTCGAGTTCCCCAGTCCCTCACCGCCTCCTCACACAGACACCACAGCCTGGAGAGGGCACCTGTCCCGTCCTGCAGCTCAGTCCCGCGTGGAGGACCGTGAGGAAGGTGGAGGGGAGAGAAGCTGCAGGGCGGACGGCACAGACTCATTCGGGGCTTTCCCGGCTGTGGGGTCCATCCGGGGCCTGGGGTGGTCCTGGATCCGGCTGGACTCCAAGCTCTCTACACGCCATATGCCAAGTTCATGGGTGAGGCCAGCGAGATCCGGTGGCATTGGAGCAGGAAGGGGGCAGAGCTGAGGGAGTGAACCTGGGGTCTGAACATGGGAAGGGGATACACATTACCCAGTGGTGTGCACATCTGGAGGAAGTGTGAGCTGATGGTCCCGGGAACTGGTGTGGGGACATAAAAGCAAAGCAGAAACCCACGCTTGGCTTTGTCTTGGAGGCAGGATCTAGGACGGTGGTCGGCAAACTCATTAGTCAACAGAGCTAAATATCAAGAGTATTTCTTCAAAATAAACTCGCCCAGGCCATGAAGTTTCAATCGCGCTGTACGTGCCCGAGCGCACGTGGTATTTTGTGGAAGAGCCACACTCTAGGGGCCAAAGAAGCCCATGTGGCTCGCGTGCTGCAGTTTTCCGACCACGGATCTAGGAGACTGCAGTGGTGTTGCTTGGTAGGAAGTCTGGGGCCCTGCAGGCATCGCCCAGACCTTAGATGGCATTGCCCTCTACAGTCCCTCCCCCAATCCTTCCCGCACAACCCAGCTTCTCTTTTGAGGGATTAATGGGACTGTGATGAGAGCAGCCTGCACTGGCATTAAGGCCTCCTGTCCATACTAACCGGGTGTCCTGGAGGTGGTTGAGGTGTGGAAGGTGTGTAAGGAGCAGGAGTTCGGGTTCTCACAGAGACAGCTCTGCGTTTCAATTGTCTCAATTCTGACAGGTTGGCGTGACCTTTGAGGACATTGCCCTGTACTTCTCCAGGGAGGAATGGAGCCTCCTTGATGAGGGTCAGAGATGGCTGTACCTGAATGTGATGCTGGAGAACTTTGAACTTCTGTCCTCGCTGGGTAAGACCCTCACTCTCACCAGTCACTTGGACTTAGCTTTGTGGTTTCCCAGGCCCCATCCCCCAGGATGTGCTCTGTCCTCCCATGTAGACTGTGGTACTGCTGGATTTTCCAATTTCCTGGGTAGCTGCTGTCCTGGGGAGGGTTGGTCTGTTGCCACTGCTCCCTTCTATTCCTGAAGTCCCAATACTCCCCGCTGCACTACATTCACAGGGAAGGACTTGTGGTTGGTAGTGTTGCAGGAAGCCTAAGGGATTCCACCTTGATCAGTGAGGAAAGCATTTTCTATATTTCTGTTGGTCATTTGTACATAGCTTTTGAAGAATTGTTTCTATATCCTTATCTTGGTTAATAACTATAATTTTTGGTTAAACATTCTTTTGACGACCTTGTATATATCATATGTTAATTGCTTATGACATACAGGAACACATATTTTTGCATGTGCTTAATTGCGCTTTTCTACAAAGTCCATGTTTTTGGTAACCCGGCATTCAGCGTGTCTAGTGCCACCATGTTTCTAGCAAGCTCAGGTGCTTGTTACTATTGCTTAGCAATAAAGTATTTTTCATGAAATTTTTCATGAAATTACATTGAGTTTGCTTTTGAGAAGAGTCATTGCATTGTTATTAGCCTGCATTGTATGTCAATACAGTGGGGCCTTGACTTACGAGTGTCCCAACTAACGAATTTTTTGAGATACCAGCTGTCTCTCTGCCGATTTTTTGCTTTTAGTTGACAGAGTAATTTGAGTTAACGAGCTCCTTAACGAGCTCGGTCTGGGAATTAAACTCGTAAGTCAAGGCCCTACTGTACCTTTATTATTCCCGAGGAACTCCACCTATTTGTGTGAATTTCTGTCTATATCGCAATGTTCGCTTTAGTGTGTTCATCAGAACTAAATCCACAATCTCTCCAAGCGATTCCTTCATATGGTTTGGGAGTATTTCCTTCTGTTCTCTAGATTTCCTTTCATTTCATTATTGTGTTGTGCAGTGAAGAAGCTTTTTTTCTTTATTTGTTGCCATCTGAACTGTTTATGTTTTCTATTTTTTAAAATATATTTTATTGATTTATTTACAGAGAGGAAGGGAGAGGGATAGAGAGTTAGAAACATCGATGAGAGAGAAACATCGAATAGCTGCCTCCTCACGCTCCCTAATGGGGATGTGTCTGCAATCAAGGTACATGCCCTTGACTGGAATCGAACCTGGCACCCTTGAATCCGCAGGCTAACGCTCTACCCACTGAGCCAAACCGGTTAGGGCTATGTTTTCTATTTTGTCTGGTGGTTGGTGTCACATTCAGGAAATTCTGTCCAAAAGAAACCTCCAAAACTTTTTCTCTGTGTTGTATTTTTTTTTTTTTTTGTATACATTTTATTGATTTTTTACAGAGAGGAAGGGAGAGAGATAGAGAGTTAGTCTTTTACCTCCTTAGTTAACTTTATTCCTAGGTATTTTAATTTTTTTGGTGCAATGGGAAATGGGATTGCTTCTGTAGTTTCACTTTCTGTAAGTTCACTATTGGTGTAAAGAAATGCCATGGATTTCTTACCATTAATTTTGTATCCTGCTACATTGCTGAATGCATTTATTAAGTCTAATAATTTTTTGATGGAGTCTTTAGGGTTCTGGATGTACAGTTCTGTATGTACAGTATCATGTCATCTGCAAATAGGGACAGTTTTACTTCTTCTTTTCCAATCTGGATGCCTATTATTTCTTCTTCTTGTCTGATCGCAACGGCTAGTACTTCCAGTACTATGTTGAACAATCTGCACTGGTTTTTACAACCCATAGTTCTTCCTGCCAGTTCTTACTGGTAGGCACTAATTTTCACAGCTCTTGGAGTCTGGTCTGGGAGTCTGGTGTGGCACTGGGAACCTTTGCTCCTCCAGGCGACCTCAGTAGTGACGATCTCCCTCCCAATTAGAAAAGTGGCCCAAATGGGTCCAGGACCAGCACCTTCCGAAGCTCTTCACCTCCTACCAGTCTCAGTGTGTTTTCTTCTTTACTTCTCTAGTGGTAAGACTTCCATTCAGCCAGCTATCCAGCGGTTCTTGCTGATGCTTGTTCTGTATTTTGGTTGTAAGTTTGATGTGGTTGTGGGAGGCAGCGAGTATAGGCTGCCTATACTGCCTAATCAATTATTAATTTTTCTTTTAGGTTCACATGAATAGTGATTTTCTATTAATTTTTTTTTTTTCTAGAGAGGAAGAGAAAGGGCAAGGTAAAGAGAATGAGAGAGAGAGGGAGACATCTACTGGTTGCATCCCAATGTGTCCCCACAAAGGGGGGATTGAACCTGAAACCCACATGCCTGCCCCTGACTAGGAATTGAACCCATGACCTTCCAGGGTACAGATGGCCACTCTCAGCACTGAGCGCAATGGGCCAGGGTTGTTTATTTATTCTTTAAATTATTTATTTACTTATTTTTAAAAGGTATTGATTGATTTCAGAGAGGAAGCGAAGGACGGCAGTTGAAACATGAGTGTAATGATAGAGACTCATTGATCAGCTTCTTCCTGCACACTGGATATTGGGCTGGCAATCTGTGCATGTCCCCTACAAGAAGCAGAATTTTTGTCTCCTAGGTAATGGATTGTTACCCAATCACTGAACTGCACTGCACAGCCTGTATGTGTTGATTTTCGAGACAGGTAGGAAGACAGAGATAGAGAAGGAAACATTGATCTGCTATTCTACCCATGTAAGCATTTACTGGCTGTTCCTTACATGATGGGGGATCAAACCCACAACCGTGGTGCATGGGGACCACATACTCAATAGCTGAGCTGGCTGCCAGGGCTCTGAATTTGTTTATTAATTTCAGACGCTCATATGAGATCTTGACAAATTTCTCTATGGAGGGTCCTGTGGTCTCCTAACATCAGCATCTCTTATGCTGCTTTGTGGCTCATAGTGTCAGGTATAATGTCTTACTTTTCATTTCTTTTTTCATTTATTTGAGGCTTGTTTTTTGCTTTATTCTAGCTTAAGGTTTGCCAATTTTTGTATGTTTTAGCAAAGTATCTGTAAGGTATTCTTTTATTTTGTCTTATCTCCCTTTTATTGATGCTTTTTCAAATAGTTATTGTTTCCTTCCTTTCTAACCTTTGGATTTACTTTCTCATTTTGTGCCTATATTCCTGAGCTGGCAGGTCAGGTTTTTTCAGATTTATTTTTATAATGTAGGCACTTATCCCTATAAAATTTCTACTTAGAAATGCATTTTATGAATTTTATACATGGTTTTTTATAGGTTGTCTTTTTATTTCCTTTATCTCCAGAGTTTTTTGAGTTCTGTTTTTTTTTTTTTTTGGCTACCTTGACATTCTTTTTAATTATTATTGGTTTCAGATAGAATGGAAGAGAGATGGAAAGAGAGAGAGACAGAGAGAGAAACAGGAAGAGAGAGAGAGAGAGAGAGAGAGAGAGAGAGAGAGAGAGAGAGAGGGAGAGGGAGAGAGAGGGAGAAAGAGAAACATCAGTGTGAGAGGAAACATCAGTTGGCTCTCTTCTACACACGAGTTAACTGGAAATGGAACCCACATACTGATATGGGCCTTGACTTGGGAATTGAATCCTGGACTCTTTGGTACACAGGACAATGCTCCAACCAACTGAGCCATCCTGGCCAAGGCATTCTGTTCTTTTTTAAACACAAAATGTCCAATTTTTTTTTTTAATTGTTAAAGTATTACAAAGAGTATTACATATGTCTCCTTTTTTTCCCATCATTAACAATCCCCCGGCCTCCCCTACTCCCCAGTGTCTTATGTCCATTGGTTATGCTTATATGCATGCATACAAGTCCTTCGGTTGATCTTGTCCAATATTTTTTGCAGAACAAGCCACTATGGTCAATGGTAGCAGAAGCACAGTAGCTGCTGGAGGTAACTCTGACCCTTGTTTTTGACTGCAGGTATCTTCAAATATGTTTGTTGACCCAGTCTTTCCAGTCATCCTTTCTGTACAGTTCTCCTATATTTGTGTCTGTAATACTTTTATGTCTTCGTGGTACTCTTATTCCCACATCCTCCGTGGTTTTTGTTCATGGAAAGCTGTCTACTTACACTGGGATGGGGGACGAAGCTCATATCTCTGATCCCTCCATCTTGCTGATGTCACTCACATTGGTCTTTTGACTGTGATCTCATTTGTTCTTTGTTGTTCTACCACAGTATTGACCCTCAATGTCCTTTGCATCATTTATCCCAAGCAATGCCTCAAATGGGATTGAAGGGGAGGAATCATTTCTTCATCACAGAAGAAACATGACTTTATGAATGAGACAGTGGACCCCCAGGCGGTCTTGCCTTGGAGAAGGGTCATTGGGGAGGAATTCAGGACAGACCTGTGTTACATTCATAGCAAGAAAGCCACTGTTTTGGTACAGTCGCCCATTCCTCACCGAATTATGCTTGTTTGTGCTTATTGTTGATACTTTGCCAACTATTCAGTTCTAATTGTGATCATTTCTACTTAGATTCCCAGCTTACAGATAACCTTAACTTCTCTGGACTTTGCACCTCTCCCTCTTTCACAGGTCTCTCTTTACTGCAAGCCAACGTTGGTCCATGCCTGCAGTACCTTGGAGAGCACACAGGTTATTTTATTGAAGTTGTATATCCTGTGATCCAATACAATTAATTTTTATGTCTTTGAGCAGTTTGAAATTATTCCGCACAGACTCACATGGTCAGAATGTCATGTCCTAAAGGAAGCCAGTTATGCAAGAACAAGGAGTAGAGCCTTCCTCTCTCCTTTGTATCTGCTCCTATGCTTCTGTCCCTCTCTTGGTGAGATTTCCATCTTGAACTGACTTTTGGAGCCAGTTATTTATAACAGCAATATCTTCACTGTCTAACTCACTCATCTTGAAAATTTTTCTATGGAATCATGCCGAGTCAGGACAGTTAATCATGTATAGCGAAGATACTCTGTTTTTTAAGGTCAACATGTAGCTCACCAGGATTTACTTTTATACAGGTTGCTGGTGTGGAGCAGAGAATGTGGAGGCACCAACAAAACAGAAGGTTTGTGTTAGAGTGTCCCAGGCAAGGAATCCCAAGGTAGGCTTGTCTTCCCAGCAGAGCCACCCCTGTGAGAGTTGTGGACTAGCCTTGGGAAACATTTTCCTCATGATGGAGCTGCAGGGAGCACAACACCCATAGATACTGCTGAGGTGTGGGCCATGTGCAAAACGGTTTTACTTCAGTGTAAAATTTCACCAGCAGCATGTGAGAGAGAAGACTCTCATTAGAGGGGTGGACAGGATCTCACTTGCAAACAGCTGCAATTTCAATGTGTCCCAGAATCGTTTCGCCTGCGGGGAGGTTGGGCAGGGTGTCCTTACCGGGTTAGGACATCTCCACCGAAAGGCTCCTCCGACCAGGGACAGTCCAAATGCTATTTCAACACCTGGGATGATGTTTCAAAGGGGAGAAAATTGTTACACCAGAAAGGAATGTAAGAAAGACATTAGTTATACCCACATGTTTATTCAGGAAAAGGGTGTTAGATGTCGATGTGTTATGTGCTCTGAATGTGGGAAATTTTTTACAGGTAACTCTCACTGTTGAGGGATGTTTCATGACCCGAAGACGCATAGGTAAGACGAGCACACAGGCGATTGATGCCCTGCAGAGGGCTACCGCTCGCTCAGGCATGTAGTGAGCTCTGTACCCTCAACCATTGCTTTTATTGGGGTTTCACATGATGTTAGTGCGTCAGCAGTTAATCAACAACATTTTGTTTTGTTCTATATTACAATAGCGCATTGAAGACACTTGCAGCTGTGCATTCCTTTTTCTGCTGTACCCACGACTTTTTAATCTTATCTTTTCTCAGGGGGGTAAATGTTCTGGGAATTCAAGATTGTGTGCAATCTTGACCCAGCATTACTCGCTTGCAAGTCACGCAGTGAACATTCACTTCTTCTTGGCAGGACTTCAGATCCTTGTTTACAAATGTCCACCTACAATTCCCCCTTTTTTCTTGCTTCATTTGATGGAACATCAGAGATATCACAGCTGCTTTTCTATTAGCTACTTGGTTGCTTAAATGCAATAGATGAATTTAGACATGGATAGAAAGAACAATTAATACAGGGAATTTCCCTCGAGTTAGCATTCCACTTAATATCTCCTTTCATTAATAAAAATGGTGCCGAAACCGGTTTGGCTCAGTGGATGGAGCGTCGACCTGCAGACTGAGGGGTCCCAGGTTCGATTCCAGTCAAGGGCATATACCTGGGTTGCGGGCACATGGCCAGTGGGAGATGTGCAGGAGGCAGCTGATCGATGTTTCTCTCTCATCGATGTTTCTAACTCTCTATCTCTCTCCCTTCCTCTCTGTAAAAATGAATAAAATAAAATAAAATAAATTTTTAAAAAATGGTAATTGAACACAGGCTATACAAAGGTAGTTTTGTTAACATAAAATTGTAGGGTGTAATTCCCAGAGTTATTTTTATAGAAGCCAGTCCATGCTTTCAAAGAGTGTAAGGGAGATCCCAGTTTCCATAAGTCAGATTGAAGAGGATGTCTTTCTCGATGAGGTTTTGGGGGTGCAAATCCTCCACCATGCCACACGATGCTTGCTTTCGCTTGTGTGGACATGGACTTGTTCTCTCCTCTACGCCATCGTAGATTAGCTCCATTGGCTTTGGAACAGGCAAAACATGGAGGGCTCTAATCAATGACACTTCCATAGGAAGTATTAGATAAAACCTGAACCGTCTCTCCTCGCCAGGATTCCCAATGGACCCAATTGGACAAGTGTGTAAACGTAGGAACATGACATGGTGGAAGTAGTGGAGGTGTACTATGGTTCTCCTAACTAACATTTTTAAACCCATGGTCACTCAGAGGAAACAAATGCCTGTTTTTTGTTGCAGTAGTAGTGTTTTCCAAAATGCTCAGCCAGGCTTGTGCCTGTATTGTTAAACAATGGTCTCCTTGACCTAAGCATATTGGCACTCCCTGAGTTCCAGTGGTATAATTTTCTGTGATTCTACCTTCCTCTTCTGGTTTTAATGGACCTCCATCATCATAAGGTCCGGGTAACCAATTTGAGTCATTAACATCAATTCAAACCTTTGAATCTAACCAAGAAACACCTCTATTCAGTGGGGGATTAGGAATGTAAGCCCAGTATGTATGATTCTCAGCATGTACCCGAGTGGTTTATTAGTGCAAGCATAGCAAGGAACAAAGTAGATGGCGTCACTTCTTTACCATGACGCCGAACCAGTTGTTCTCCCTCTTGGGTAAGCTTCTTCCCCTGACCCCAGGTTGGTATAGATGAATGTTGCGTTGACCGTAGAGCTATGCGGATAGGAGGCCCCGTCAACGTCATCTCTGAGAAATCCTTGGTCAGGTCACTTAAGTAGAACTTCCTTTTGGTTCCCATGTCTCAGCTTAAGACACCTCTCAGGAACACAGAACTTTTCTTTACCTGTGGAAATATAAGCATAACCTCTCCCCCATCGTAGGACCTTGAACCTGGTTCATTAGCTACAATACGAGGCAATATCCATTGAGTTTTCTTAAGAAATTGTAACCTTTTATCTGTAGGATGATGATTATGTATTTTCCCTAAAAACTGAGCACAAGCAGTTTGCCAATCATCGCATATTCGAAATAATTCCTGAATTTCCTTGACAGTAAAACGTACTATAATTTCTTCCGGATCTACACCACGTAATTGTCTTCATCTTAATCTCCCCTTGTAAATAATGTGGCAAATTTTTTTAATATAAGTCTGTAATTTTTTCTGTGATTTATGAGGCAAGAAAATCCATTCAACAACATTACTGTCTTGAACAAGTAACCTTGTAGGAGAATGCTCAGTGTGGAAAACTAATAATTTAACCTTGTCCATGGAAAGAATTCTATCTGATTGTGCTTTTTGTGCATGCTGTTCTGTCCAAGTTAATTCTTTTTCTGCAGCAGGGGTTAAAACACGGGGACTATCTAATTCAGATGGCCCCTCTAGGATTTGAAATAAATTAGTCAATTGATAAGTAGGTGTACCAAGGCTGGGTCTTAAATTTTTGCCCAAGATATTTCCATGGCTCCTGCCATTGTGCCTTTTCTGGGGCTACTTCTCATAGTCTTGGAGTTTTTCAAGGAGGTATTGGTAAATCTCCTGTAATTGTGATTGAATTTCAGAAGCTACTAAAATATCATCTATATAATGATAAATTAGAGCATTAGGAAATCTTTTTCTGACTATTTCTAAAGGTTGATGCATATATGCCTGACAAGTCTAATTTAGTATTGGAAGGGTTAAAGAGAACAAAACGGGACAGGGAAAATCTTGTTGTGCTTAGTAGCAGCTTGCGGCCTTGAGTCCAGCATAGTTCAGATAAGTAAAAATTAACAAAGAACTTTCTCTACCTCTCTGCCTGCTCTCCCTGCCAACGGCCCCTTTGTTCTGCATTAACTATTTGGATATTGGGAATATTGTTGCAGATCCGGTGGCATTTGCTGCTGCTGTATTGGAAATGCAAGGAAATCTTTTTCTCTTCTCCATGTGGGAGGAACAATCTCTTCCCCAGTTTCTAAATCTAATAATATGTTGTTTATTTCAGTAGGCAAGGGCAGCTGTAATTGCTAATGTGCCCCTGTGGAATAATGTGGTGGTTCTGGAGGAGGAGCCGTGGGAGTTACTCTGGGCTTCTCCGACAGCAGCTGTTGAACTGGAAAAGCATTTTTGATTAATTCCTGTAACTTATTAGTGGGTTTAACATGAGGCGGTGGGATACCACATATTAAAGCCTTCATATGAACCAGCAAATCGTTTAATAACTCTTGTTCGTTATCCCTTGTTTTGCTTTTCTTCTATTTTTTTCTTTTTTTAAATTTTTTTAAGAATATATTTTATTGATTTTCTACACAGAGAATGGGAGAGAGATAGAGAGTTAGAAACATCGATGAGAGAGAAACATCGATCAGCTTCCTCCTGCACATCTCCTACTGGGGATGTGCCCGCAACCCAGGCACATGCCCTTGACCGGAATCAAACCTGGGACCTTTCAGTCCGCAGGCCGACGCTCTATCCACTGAGCCAAACCGGTTTCGGCTGCTTTTCTTTTTTAATAATCTCTTCCGTTCGCTACCACTAGAATCAGTGCTACTAGTTTCACTTTCTGAGAAATCCTAGATGCCCTCTTTATCAGTCCCTTCTATATCTTTATATTCTTCCAACTTCTGTTCAAAATCTTTCCTTTTTTGCTCCATATTATTTTCATGAGGCAAAGAAGGTAATGGTCCATTAGGCATGTCTTTATCAGTTTCACAAGCGGAGCGAGAACGAGAGCTAGTAACTTTAACTGGAGCAGCCTCATAATCTGATTCTGACTGCAAAGGTTTAAGAGCCATAGTAATCAACGTACACAAGGACCAAACTTCATGTCCTGTAGGATCCCCATTCTGATGAGCACGCCGTAGTGCATGAACAGCCTGTTTCCAAACCTTTAGATTCAACTGATTTCTGCCTGTTGACTCAAACCAATAACAATGCTTTCTTATTTCTCTAGCTAATTTCCTAAAATTGTCTTGAGACACACTAACCCCAGTACTTTTAAGCACTGAATGCAGCAGAGTCATATATAGACTCTCTGCTGTCGGGGAGTTCCCCATTGCTCTGCCTGGCTTACCGAAAGTTTTGCGTAGACCCTGCGCACTTTTCCCTTTCGGTTCTGTGCGTTCCCCGCACTTACCTTAAGGTCCCACGTTCAGGAGCCAAGTGTTGAGGGATATTTAATGAACCGAAGATGCAGAGGTAATTGATGCTGGGCAGAGGGCTACAGTTTGCTCAGGCATGTAGTAAACTCTGTACCCTCAGCCATTGCTTTTATTGGGCATTCACATGAGATTAGTGCATCAGTAGTTAACCAACAAAATTTTGTTTTGATCTATATTACAATATCACATTGAAGACACTTGCAGCTGTGCATTCCCTTTTCTGCTCTACCCACGACTTTTTAATCTGATCTTTTCTCAGGGAGGAAAATGATCTGGGAACGCAAGATTGTGTGCAGTTGTTTCTAATAGAATGTTCACCTCTTTTTGGCAGGACATCAGATCCTTGTTTACAGATGTCCAGCTACATCTCACCTTTATTATCATCAACGAGTTCACACAGGAGAAAAGCCTTATAAAGGCAGTAAATGTGGAAAGTCTTTAACAAGGAGCACTTGCCTCCAATATCATCAGAGAGTTCACACAGGAGAAAAGCCTCATCAATGCAGTGAATGTGGAAAAACTTTTACCAGTAACTCTAACCTTCGTAGTCATCTGAGAGTTCACACTGGAGAAAAGCCTCATCAATGCAGTGAATGTGGGAAAACTTTTGCAAGGAGGACTAACCTCCGATATCATCAGAGCGTTCACACAGGAGAAAAGCCTCATCAATGCAGTGACTGTGGAAAAACTTTTATCTCTACCAGCAAACTTCGTAGTCATCAGAGAGTTCACACTGGAGAAAAGCCTTATCAATGTAGTGAATGTGGGAAAGCTTTTACCACTAACAGCTACCTACGTAGTCATCAGATATTTCACACTGGAGAAAAGCCTCATCAATGCAGTGAATGTGGGAAAACTTTTACCATTAAAAGCCACCTTCGTATTCATCAGAGAGTTCACACTGGAGAAAAGCCTTATCAATGTAGTGAATGTGGGAAGACTTTTACCACTAGTAGCCACCTTCGTAGTCATCAGAGAGTTCACGGTGCAGAAAAGCCTTATAAATGCAGTGAATGTGAAAAGATTTTTACCCGGAGCAGTTCCCTTCATTGTCATCAGAGACTTCATACAGGAGAAACGCCTTATCGATGCATTTACTGTGGGAAAACTTTTAGCCAAGCTGGTAGTCTCCAATATCACCAGAGAGTTCACACTGGAGAAAAGCCTTATAAATGTAGTGAATGTGGAAAGTCTTTTACCAGTCACCCTGCTCTCCAATATCATCAGAGAGTTCACACAGGAGAAAAGCCATATAATTGTAGTGAATGTGGAAAGTCTTTTGCCAGTCACCCTGCTCTCCAATATCATCAGAGAGTTCACACAGGAGAAAAGCCTTATAAATGTAGTGAATGTGGAAAGTCTTTTACCTGGAGCAGTTCCCTTCATTATCATCATAGAATACATGCAGGAGAAAAGCCTTATAAATGCAGTGAATGTGGAAAGTCTTTTAAAACTCGCCCTGGTCTCCAAAGTCATCAGAGAGTTCACACAGGTGAAAAGCCTTATAAATGCAGTGAATGTGGAAAGTCTTTTAAAACTCGCCCTGGCCTCCAGTGTCATCAGAGAGTTCACACAGGAGAAAAGCCTTACAAATGCATTGAATGTGGGAAATCTTTAACCTGGAACAGTGATCTTCGTCATCATAAGAGACTTCATACAGCAGTAAATCCTTATAAATGCAGTGAATGTGGAAAGTGTTATACCAGTCCCAGTGGTCTCCAATATCATCAGAGAGTTCACACAACAAAAGCCTTATAAATGCAGTGAATGTGGAAAATCTTTTTCCTGTAGTGGTAACCTTCGTACTCATCAGAGTTCACACTGGAGAACAGCCTTAGAAATGCAGTGAATGTGGGAAATCTTTTACAAGTAGCAAGGGTCTTCAATATCATCACAGAGCTGACACTGGAGAAAGCCATTTTGAGTGCAATTAATGTTAGTTATCTGTCAGTCTCATTTGTAAATTAGCTCTGCACAAAACAGTCCACATGTGGTAAGGTTTTTAGATGTATAGGAAATGTAGTTTCTTACTTAGGACTTAACAATTGTATAAGAAAATTAGTGAAGTCTCATTAGTCTGAATTATATCTCATACATATGATCACCTACATTATGTAACGTGTCCGCAACTGTTTCTACTGTTCTATTTCTTTGTTCTTATATTGGAAGTATATGTATCTATGTTGCACTTTCTAACATACAGAGATGTCCTGCCCGATCTATGTCACTGCATAATTCTGTTGCTGAAGCTATTTCCCCCTATATTAGAACGTCCGAAAAGGTGCCGACAGATGGCATCAATCACCATCTTCATGGGCCCTGGGAAGCTAACTGTGTGGCCTAATTTGTTGAAGAAAATAGGAATACCGCATCCCTTAGTTCTTACTGGTATCCCTCCCACGAGTTGCCACATAGGACTGATTACCCTTGGTGGCAGTAAACATAATGTTGCAGAAGAAATGCCATTTTGAGGGACACACTATCCTACATGCTAATGTTGACTTTATTTGAGTGCGTAAGTAAGTGACGGCGAATCTGTGACACGCGTGTCAGAGGTGACGCACGAACTCATTTTTTTTGGTTGATTTTTCTTTGTTAAATGGCATTTAAATATATAACATAAGTATCAAAAATTTAAATCTTTGTTTTACTATGGTTGCAAATATCAAGAAGTTTCTATATGTGAAACAGCAGCAGAGTTAAGTTAGGATTTTTCAAAATGCTGACACTCCAAGCTCAAAAGGTTCGCCATCACTGGCCTAAGTCATCAAGGTGAAAACTGCCAATCTCAGGTGTCTTTCTTTGCAAAATAATGAAGGGTTTTTACTAGAACTTCTTTAATGCTGGGTGTTCTATTTACTGTGTGGGTTAGTTTATACGAAGATCTGGGCTCTCCAAGCGTGATGATGGGGAAAATTTTATGTGGTCTCAAACAGTTTTGCCCTTGGAAGAAGACTATGGTGCCGAAATTCGCTCAGCAGTTTTTGCCAAATTTACATTCCTGCCCATAATTTTGCAGGAAACAATGTGCACTGTTTATTCCTCCTGTGAAAATGGATGCTTTTGAGACACAGAAGTCACTCCAAAGAGGGGGTAGCTGTGACAACCTCAAGTATGTCTGGGAGCAGCATGAATTTTTTTCTTGTTTTCAAGGGATGCTAAGGCATTTGAAGGGATTCTTTTCCTCAGGTGTTGCAGAGGGGCTTGTGCCCTAATGCCTTCTATTCCTTGGTTTCTAAAGTCCCCAGTATGGACCAAATTGATGGCACACGGTAAACCTAGCAAGCTCAGCGAGCCTGGCATAGCCCTGTCAATCTTACAAACTCAGAGGCCAAAAGTAACCGTATAGGATGGTTGGAAGTTAAAACTTTCTAAGTAAATGACTTTCAGGGATAGTTATGTCCTAGCCTCTGTGTTTGTGTGTGTGTGTGTGTGTGTGTGTGTGTGTGTGTGTTTTGTAAGGTAAATTTTTACCTTATTGAGCCTCTCTGTTGTCTTTTTGCATCTGGGATGACGTAAGATTGGATTTGATTTTCAGGGACATTTCTGTTTCACAGACTCCTAAGAGCACAATCTCCCAACACAAAAGATCACAGAGCCCCAATTTTATTGCACTTGAGTTAAATATTAACTATTAACTAATTAATATACTTTTAGAAAGAAGTTTCTGTTTTTTTTTCCCTTTTATTCAATCCCGGAGATTTCCCTCCTTAGCTCTCCCACCTAATTTATCACCAGTTAATTTCATTTCACCCCCTTAGAATCTAATGCATAAAAAAGGTACAAAACTGCCATTCTCCCGAGCACTCAACCTGTGGTTTCTTTCTTTCCTGGCAAATGTCTCCGACTTGGGTTAAATAAACAGAAAAATTCTCCACAGGTTTGGACATTTCTTACAACTACTCCAAAAGCAATGGACTCTTGAAGCAGGAGAAGGTTACATGGAGGGGTATCAGCATTTCCAGGGACTGAAGTGACTGAAGACAGATTTATAAACACGAATGTACAGCAGGCCCAGAACCCAGCAAGCTAGAGCTTTCCCCTTGCTTTCAGAGACCAGAGGATAATGCTTCCCAGCCTGGGCTCCCAGCACAGTCCGCCCCTGCCTCGCCCAAGGCTGGCTGGCCCTGCAACCTGGAAAGCCATATTCTGAGACACGCCGTTGCCATACTGAGCTTGTCCTCCCAAAATGAGGCTGAAAGCCTGGGTTCCCGGTAGTTGCGTGAGCCCCACACTGAGGAGGACCAGCGCCCCGTTTCCAGGAGAGGCGGCAGGTGGGTCAGAGGCCTCCCAAGCACATCCGCCCGCGGTCCCGCCAGCCCTGCTGCGCAGGGAGTGAGGGAAGGAGCAGGAGCCTTCTGATCACAGGAAGTCTAGCCTGTGTCAGTCAGTATGGGGATGGGGGTGTGGAACGACTTTGTCCTTCCTACACTGGCTGCTCCCTCTTGTGTGCAGAAGCAGATTAGCCAGCGGGCAGGTGGGCGTTTTGCCAGGCCAGCCCAGAGCCGTCCAGGGGTGAGTGGGCGTACGGAGCCCAGCAGCCGGGTGACTTGGTTAGTAGGTGTTGGATTGAAGCAAAGGAAAACATGGCAGAGACTTGGGGATATGCCCAGAGCTCTGGAGGCGGCTGCCTCTGGTGCCAGCAGATGCTCATGTCCTTCCCCCCATGGCTGGCTCTGCTACAGCCGTTCCCGGGGGAGACCTGACCTAGGACTTGGCTGCATGCGGGGCAATGTCTCAACCACGGCCTGTGCCCGTTCCCACGGAAACATGGTCCCTCCTGGGTTCCTTTGCCGCGTCTGGAAAGCAGTGCTGTCCAGGCCAGCGCCCAGGCGGTGGTGCCCAGAGGAGGTGTGGGCAGGCAGCTCCCCCCACAGCCCCTGGGTCTCCTGCCTGGTGGTAGGTCCCACTCAGGCCGCCTGCTGTAGGAGGAAGTGTCCTCATGCCTACACACTCCTCTCCAATGCCACTGGCAGGGCTCCTCGGTGGCACAGGTGATCCAGCCCTGAGAGAAAGGAGCAGCTCAAGCTGGGACTCTCGCTCCCTGCACAGACCTCTCCTGGGGCAGCCAGGCCGCCTGCCTCACCCTGAACTCTGAGAACTGGAACCGTTTATCTTGGATGGAGGAGCCTTGAAAGCTTCATGCATTTATAGCTTATTGTTTAAAAACAGTGTTGACAAGAAATCTTTGGTTATTTATCCAAAAGCTGAGTTGATGGGAGACAAGTCATAATCTAATTGTTTCTGTTGAGGGCAAGAGTGAATGTTGCTGATGAAATAAACGTAAAAGGGAGAAAGAAACATAAAAGAAGATGCTCAAAGTTCAGGTGACTTTGTTTTTATTGTCTGTGTGCATGTTCTTTAATGTTTACCGCAGGATGTTTCTTTTTACCTCCTCCCCTACTGTCCCTCTGAGGTTCTGCAGTAATTTCTATGCTTCTGTGTCTCTGAATCCACACCATTCATCAGTTTCTTGTTCATGAGACTCTATATATGAGTGCGATCTAGTGGTACTTGTCTTTCTCTGACAGACTTATTTCACTTAGCATGATGCTCTCCAGGTTCCCCCCATGCTGTGTGAAAGGGTAAGGGAGTCTTCATTTTTCCTGTTGCATGGTATTCCATGGTATCATTGTACCACAGTTTTTATCCACTCATCTACTGATGGGTACTTGGGCTCTTTCCTGATCTTTGCTATTGTAAATTGTGTTGCTATGAAGAGAGTGGTCGTTACTTTCTATCTGATTGTTTCAGGTTTCTTTGGATGTGTGATGTGTTTCCCCCACGTCCCTCCTGGTTCAGGATTCAGGATCTGGAAGAGGGGCTGCACTCAAATGAAATAGACTAGACAAGAGATAATAATTTAGACATTGGGGGGGGGGGGGGCAGGCAAGAGCACATCCCAAGAGAATGGACTCCTCCTGTGTTCAGGACTTGCCATATTTTTATTCATTTTGGATATACCCATAGCCCTTAGGCAGGCAAGTTCCAGAAACAGGCAGACTATCTTTTTTTAAATTTTTTTTTTATTGCTTAAATTATTACAAAGAGTATTACATCTGTGTCTCCCCCCCCCCCCCCCCACCTTAACAATCCCCAGGCCTCCACTCAGGCAGACTATCTTGTCAGTACGGATTTACATGACTATAAGTGGGAAAGTTGCTTCAGCTACCATTCACTGGAGTAAATAGTGGGTGCATAACTCTGACCTTTGCCAGGGCTCAAGGGTCACCAGCCTTCCAGGCTCCTTGTCCACACCTCTCTGCTAGTCTAGACAATAGGGGGCTACCCACAGGATATATTCCTACAAGTCAAATCACTGGATCAAATGGCAGTTCCATATTAATTTTTTTGCAAAACTCCATACTAATTTCCATAATGGCTGCACCAGTTTGCATTCCTACCAGCAGTGTACTAGGGTTCCCTTTTTACTACATCCTCGCCACCACTTTCCATTTGTTGAATTTTTGATGGCCGTGATTTTGACAGTTGTGAGGTGATATCCATTTGTTGTTTGAATTTTCATCTCTTTGATGATCAGTCACTTTGAGCATTTTTTTCACCTGTCTCTTGGTCATCTTATCCCCAGTGAGGCCAGGCAGAGCTGCACTTCAGATGGCATCAGAAGCAGATGCCTGAAAAGTATGAGTGTCTGTTTTGTGACGTAAACGTTGTACAACACATTCAATGGAGGCAGGTTACAGCGAGTTAGGGACTTGAGCAACCTCTGCAAGATACAGGGGACCTGACGGAGACACATGCCAAATGTCCTGAATGAAGAAACTATGCCTGCCATTCAGAATGAGCAGGTCCTGAAGAAAGATATGCAAAACCAGCCCCTAAAGGAAGCCAGTCATGTGCACCAGAAACAAACTCGCCCAGGGAATCACCTCCCCTGAAGGCGCTCGAGGGCGCTTAGTGTATTTGATGTGTTCTTGGGTTATTTGCCCCTAAATCCAGTCCTGGATGCAACTGAGAAAATGTAGGTTCCCTGCCTTGGAACGGAGAAACTACATTACCCAGAAGTCCATGCAAGGAATGCCACCAGGCTAGGCCAATGGAAGTTCCGAAAAGGCATTTCCCTTTGGCCGCTTCTGTAGGGCGGGACCGGTAGTTTTTCTGGCGGGATTTTGCCTTCTCAGGTCTTTGTGTCCGGCGGTGAGGAGATCCTGGTCTCACAGTCGCGTGGAGAAGCCCGGAGAGTGGTGCTCCCGGCCTCACAGCCAATGGTCGGAGCCTGCAGTGGTGCTCACAGCTCACACTTGGGATTGAGCTCGGAATCGCCACACCGACCCACGCCAGGCCCGGGCCAGGGACCGCCGTTCCTGCAGCGGCTTCTACTCCCGCCCCGCTCAGGCCACAGAGGGCAATGGCGGCGCCCCCGCTGAGGAGACGGGCTGAGGTGAGTTGAGTCCCCCAGGCCCTCACCGCCTCCTTACGCTGAACTGGACAAGCCCGGGTGCGGGCGATTGTTACGTCCTGCAGCTCAGTCCCGCGTGGAGGACCGTGAGGAAGGCGGAGGGGAGAGAGGAGTGTGGTGGCTTCTGAGGACACAGCAGGTGCAGGGCAGAGAGGACGGGGGTGACTTGCATCTGAAGGTCCCTGAGGGTGTGGCTGTGAGTATTGACGGAAAGAGCAGAGGCTGCAGGGCGGACGGCACAGACTCATTCGGGGTTTTCCCGGCTGTGGGTCCATCAGGGGCCTGGGGTGGTCCTGGATCCGTGTGGACTCCAAGCTCTCTACACGCCATATGCCAAGTTCATGGGTGAGTCCAGCGAGATCCGGTGGCATTGGAGCAGGAAGGGGGCAGAGCTGAGGGAGTGAACCTGGGGTCTGAACATGGGAAGGGGATGAACATTACCCAGTGGTGTGCACATCTGGAGGAAGTGTGAGCTGATGGTCCCGGGACCTGGTGTGGGAACTTAAATGGGAAGCATAAACCCACGCTTGGCTTTGTCTTGGACGCAGGATCTAGGAGACTGCAGTGGTGTTGCTTGGCAGGAAGGCTGGGCCCCTGCAGGCATCGCCCAGACCTTAAATGGCATTGCCCTCTACCCTCCCCTCCCCCAGTCCTTCCCACCCAACCTGGCTTCTCTGCTGATGGCCATTCATTGCAGTGAGTAATGGAACTGTGATGAGAGAGCAGCCTGCACTGGCATTGGGGCCTGGTGTCCACAGTAACCGGGTGCCCTGGAGGAGGTTGAAGGGGGAAATATGTGTAAGGAGTAGAATTACTGGTTCTAAGAAAGTCAGCTCTGCATTTAATTGTCTCCATTCTGACAGGTTGGAGTCACCTTTGAGGACATTGCCCTGTACTTCTCCAGGGAGGAATGGCGCCTCCTTGACAAAGATCAGAGACAGCTGTACCTGAATGTGATGCTGGAGAACTTTGAACTTATATCCGCCCTGGGTAAGAGCCTCAGTGTCACAAGTGACCTGGGCTTCGCTCTTTGGTTTCCCAGGTCCCATCCCCTAGGGCGGGGGTGGGCAAACTTTTTGACTCGAGGGCCCCAATGGGTTCTTAAACTGGACTGGAGGGCGGTGACAAAAGCATGGATGGAGTGTTTGTGTGAACTAATATAAATCCAAAGTAAACATCATTACATAAAAGGGTACGGTCTTTTATTTCAATAGTTTTATTCATTTCAAATGGGCGGCCCGACGGGCAGTAGTTTCCCCACGGCTGCCCTAGGGTGTGCTGTTTTCCTCTCACGTAGACTGTGGAACTGCTTGATTTTTCCTGCTTCTTGGGTAGTTGCTGTCCTGGGGACGGTTGGTCTGTTTCTGCTGCTCCCTTCTATTCCTGAAGGTCCAATACTCCCCGCTGCACTAAACTCACAGGGAAGGACTTGTGGTTGGTAGTGTTGCTGAAAGCCTGAGGGTTTCCTCCTTGATCGGTGAGGAAAGCATTTTCTATATTCCTGTTGGTCATTTGTACCTATATTTTTTGAAGAATTGTATCTATTTCCTTATCCTGTTTATTAACTGTATTTTTTGTTTAAAGATTCTTTTGACTGCCTGGTATATTTTATATATTAATCGCTTACGACATACAGGAACACATATTTTGCCTGTGCTTAATTGCGCTTTGCAGATGCAGATATCGATCCCCCACACCGGTGTTTCTAGAAACGCCATATTTTTAGCAACCCTGCGTTCAGCAGGTCTCGTGCCACCATGGTTCTAGCAAGCTCAGATTCTTGTTACTAGTCCTTAGCAATAAACTATTTTTTTAAAATAAATTTTATTGATTTTTTTACAGAGAGGAAGGGACAGATATAGAGAGTCAGAAACATTGATGAGATACATCGATCAGTTGCCTCCTGCACACCCCCCACCGGGGATGTGCCGCAACTAAGGTACATGCCTTTGACCAGAATTGAACCTGGGACCCTTCAGTCCCCAGGCTGATGCTCTATCCACTGAGCCAAACTAGTTAGGGCAGCAATAAAGTATTTTTTTAAAAAGATATATTATTATCGATTTTTTACAGAGAGGAAGGGAGAGGGATAGAGAGTTAGAAACATTGAAGAGAGAGAAACATCGACCAGCTGCCTCCTGCACACCTCCTACTGGAGATTTGCCTGCAACCAAGGTACATGCCCTTGACCCGAATCGAACCCGGGATCCTTCAGTCTACAGGCCGACACATAGGCCGACGCTCTGTCCACCGAGCCAAACCGGTTTTGGCTAAAGTAATATATATTGTATTACATATGTGTCCTTTTCCCCACATTAACCACAAATGAGTGAGATTATGTGATATTTATCTTTGTCCGAGTGGCTTATTTTGCTTAGCATAATGCTTTCCAGTTCACTCCATGCTGTTTCAAATAGTAAGAGTTCCTCCTTTTTTACAGCAGGGTAGTATTCCATTGTGTAAATGCACCACAGTTTTTTAATCCACTCATCTACTGATGAGCACTCTAGGCTTTTCCAAATCTTAGCTATGGTAAATTGTGCTGCTATGAACATATGTCCTTTCTGATTGGTGTTTCTGATTTCTTTTTTTTAATATTTCATTATTGATTTCAGAGAGAGGAAAGGAGAGTGAGAGATAGAAACATCAATGATAAGAGAGAATCATTGATCGCTGCATTCTTCACCCACCCTATTGGTAATCAAGCCCCCAACTTGGCATGTTGCCTTGACCGGCATTGAACCTGGGACCCTTAAGTCTGCAGGCCGACACTCTGTCCACTGAGCCAAAGTGGCTAAGGCTGTTTCTGATTTCTTGGGACGTTTTCCTAGAAGTGGGATTACTGGGTTCAATCGGAGTTCCATTTTTAATGTTTGTGGAAAAACTATAGTATAATCCACAGTGTCCTTACCAATATGCATTCCCACCAGCGATGCACAAGGGTTCCTTTTTCTCCACATCCTTGCCAGCACTTGTCGTTTGTTGATTATTTGATGATAGGCATCCTTACAGGTGTGAGATGATATCTCATTATGGTTTTGATTTGTGTCTCTCAGATAAGTGGCTTTGAGCATGTTTTTTTATGTCTCTTGGCTTTCTATATATCCACCTTCAAAAAGTGTGTATTTAAGTCCTTTGCCCATTATTTAAATGGATTGTTTGCTGAAACCGGTTTGGCTCAGTGGATAGAGCGTCGGCCTGCGGACTGAAAGGTCCCAGGTTCGATTCCGGTCAAGGGCATGTACCTGGGTTGCGGGCACATCCCCAGTAGGAGATGTGCAGGAGGCGGCTGATCGATGTTTCTCTCCCATCGATGTTTCTAACTCTCTATCTCTCTCTCCCTTCCTCTCTGTAAAAAATCAATAAAATATATTTAAAAAAAAAAAATAAATAAATGGATTGTTTATCTTCTTTTTGTTAAGATGTATGAGTTCTCTGTAAATTTAGGCGAGTAAACCCTTATGGGATATAACATTGGTAAATATGTTCATTTTTTCCTTAGTTTCCATTACCCTAGAAGCTGTATCTGTAATACATTGCTAGGATATATGTCTGATATTTTGCTGCCTGTAGATTTTTCTAAGAATTTTATGCTTTCCCGTCTTACGTTTACGGACTTTATCTATATTTAGTTTATTTTGTGTGTGGAGTAAGTTGGTGGTCTAGTTTCATTTTTTTTCATGTATCTGTCCAATTTTCCCAACACCATTTACTGAAGAGATTATCTTGACTTTATTGTAAGCTCTCACCTCCCTTGTCAAATATTGAGCTAAATGTCTTGGGTGGTTTTCTGGATTCTCTGTTCTGTAGCATTGTTCTATATGTCTGTTTTTGTGCCAGTACCAGGCATTTTTGCAATATAGGTTGGTATCTGGTATTGACATCCCTCCAACTTTGGTTTTTTTTTTTCAAGATGCCATGGCCGTAACCGGTTTGGCTCAGTGGATAGAGCGTTGGCCTTTGCACTGAAGGGTCCCAGGTTCAATTCCGGTCAAGGGCATGTACCTTGGTTGCAGGCACATCCCCAGTAAGGGGTGTGCAGGAGGCAGCTGATCGATGTTTCTCTCTCATTGATGTTTCTAGCTCTTTATTCCCCTTTCTTCCTCCCTGCAAAAAAATGAATAAAATATATTTTTTTAAAAATTGCTATGGCGCCGAAACCTGTTTGGCTCAGTGGATAGAGCGTTGGCTCGCGGACTGAAGGGTCCCAGGTTCGATTCCGGTCAAGGGCATGTACCTGGGTTGCGGGCACATCCCCAGTGGGGGGTGTGCAGGAGGCAGCTGATCGATGTTTCTCTCTCATCGATGTTTCTAACTCTCTATCTCTCTCCCTTCCTCTCTGTAAAAAAATCAATAAAATATTTAAAAAATAAATAAAGAAAGAAATTTATATAAAAAAAATTGCTATGGCTATTTTATTATTATTATTAATCCATATTTATTTTTGGAGAGCTTATTATAGGTCCATGAAATAATGCAGTTAATATCTTTTTTTTTAATGGAAATTTTTTTTTTTTTAATTCTTTATTAGTTAAGGTATTACAAATGTGTCCTCGCCCTGGCTGGTTTGGCTCAGTAGATAGAGCGTTGGCCTGTGGACTGAAGGGTTCCGGGTTCGATTCCAGTCAAGGGCACATGCCTGGGTTGCGGGCTCTATCCCCAGTTAGGGGTGGGCAGGAGGCAGCCTATCAATGATTCTCTCTCTTCATTAATGTTTCTATCTCTCCCTCTTCCTTCCTCTCTGAAATCAATAAAAATATATTTTAAAAAAAAATGTGTCCTCATCCCCCTCATTAAATACCCATCCTCCCCCCCGCCACTCATGCTCTCATCCCCCTGTTGTCCATGTCCATTGGTTTGGCTTATATGCGTGCATACAAGTCCTTTGGTTGATCTCTTCCCCTTGCCCCCTCCCTCCCCTACTTTCCCTCTGGGGATTAGTAGTCTGATCGCTGTTTCTCTGTCTTTGGATCTGTCCCTGTTCATCAGTCTATGTTGTTCTCTATATTTCACAAATGAGTGAAATCATGAGGTATTTATCTTTCTCTGACTGGCTTATTTCACTTAGCATAATGCTCTCCAGTTCCATCCATGCTGTTGCAAAAGGCAAGAGTTCCCTCTTTTTTAACGCAGCATAGAATTCCATTATGTAGATGTACCACAGTTTTTTAATCCACTCATCTGTTGATGGGCACTTAGGCGGTTTCCAAATCTTAGCTACGGTGAATTGTGCTGCTATGAACATAGGAGTGCATATATCCTTTCTGATGGCTGTTTCTGTTTTCTTGGGATATATTCCTAGAAGTGGGATCACTGGGTCAAATGGGAGTTCCATTTTTAGTTTTTTGAGGAAGCTCCATACTGTTCTCCACTGGTAATGCACCAGTCTGCATTACCACCAGCAGTGCAGAAGAGTTCCTTTTCTCCACATCCTATCCAGCACTTGTTGTTTGTTGATTTGTTGATGATAGCCATTCTGACAGGTGTGAGATGATACCGCATTGTCGTTTTGATTTGCATCTCTCATATAATTAGTGACTTGGAGCATGTTTTCATATGTCTTTCGGCCTTCTGTATGCCCTCTTTCGAAAAGTGTCTATCTAGGTCCAGTGCCCATTTTTTGATTGGATTGTTTATCTTTCTATTGTTAAGTTGCATGAGTTCCCTGTAAATGTTGGAGATTAAACCCTTATCGGTGATATCATTTGCAAATATGTTCTCCCATGCAGTGGGTCTTCTTGTTGTTTTGTTAATGGTTTCCTTTGCTGTGCAAAAGCTTGTTATTTTGATGTAGTCCCATTTGTTTATTTTCTCTTTAGATTTAATTGCCCTAGGAGCAGTATCAGAGAAGAAATTTCTTTGGCATATGTTTGCGATTTTGCTGCCTGTGGATTCCTCTAGTATTTTTATGGTTTCCCGTCTTACGTTAATTCTTTTATCCATTTTGAGTTTATTTTTTTGTATGGTGTGAGTTGGTGGTCTAGTTTCATCCTTTTGCATGTATCTGTCCAATTTTCGTGGTACTGGCATTGTAAGAGGAGCAGCTGGGTCTCATGCAGCCTCTGTGTCACTGAGCCCCATCCGCATTGGTTTTTACAGCCCGTAGTTCTTACTGCCATTAGGGCCTTTTTTCCCCAGTCTGGGACCCTGTGCTGGGCGTCTGATGTGGTACTGGGACTCCTTGCTCCTCCAGGTGACCTCTGCAGAGATCATCTCCCTCTCAATTAAAAACGTGGCCCTAGTGGGTAGAGGACCATCACCTTCTGAGCCTCTTTACCTCCTACCAGTCTCAGGGTGCTTTCTACGTTACCTCTCTAGTCTTAAGACCTCCATTCAGCCAGCTTTCCAGGCTTTCTGGCGGATGGTTGTTGTGTATTTTAGTTGTAATTTTGATGTGGTTGTGGGAGGAAGCCAGTATAGGCCTTTACCAACACCACCATCTTGGATCTCCTCTCTTGTAACTTTTCTGAATTCTATTCTTTCTACTTTTATCTTCACCTGAATAGGGAGAATAATTTTTTCATTGATTATTTTGCTGAGGGAGATAGAGAAAGGGAGAGAGAGAGAGAAACATCAATTGGTTGCCTCCCACTTGTGCCCCGAGTAGGAGGGGGGTTGAACCTGAAGCACACATACGTGGCTCTTACGGAGAATCAAATCCATGACCTCCCACTGTGCAAGCAGGCATTCTCAGCACTGAGAAACACAGGCCAGGGCTATTTATTCCTTAAATTATTTATCTATTTATTTTTAAACTACATTTTATGATTTCAGAGAGGAAAAGAAGGACAGAGCAATATAAACATAAATAATGAGGGAGACTCATTGATCAGCTGCTTCCTGCACAGCCCCCCTGGAGATTGGGCCTGTAACCTGTGCATGTCTTCTGACAAGGAATGGAACTGTGATTTCCTAGGTCCCTGGTGGGCAAACTGCGGCTCGCGAGCCACATGAGGCTCTTTGGCCCGTTGAGTGTGGGAAACAGAGAAAAAGGGAAACATTGATCTGCTGTTTTTTCCCATGTAAGCATTTATTGGCTGTCCCCTACATGTACCCTGCAAACCCACAGCCGTGGTGCATCGGGACCACACACTCAACAAGAGAGCTACATGTCCAGGGCTCTGAGTTTGTTTATTAATTTCAGAAGCTCATATGGGATCTTGACCAATTTCTCTATGGAGGGTCATGTTGTCTTCTAACATCAACATCTCTTATGATGCTTTGTGTTTCCTAGTGTCAGCTGTAATGTCTTATCTTTCATTTCTTTGAAGCATGTTTTTTTTTTGTCCCCCAATTTACCTTTCCCTAGGATCCCCTACCCCTCTGAAGCTAGTTTTTGTTTGTTGGTTTTTGTGTTTTGCTTTAGTCTAACTCAAGGGTAGCCAATATTTGTATTGTTTTATTTTGCCTTATCTCCCTTTTACTGATGCTTCTTCAAATATTTGAGGAAGAGTGATGGAGAGAGAGAAACAGAGAGAGAGAGAGAAACATCAGTGTAAGGGAGAAACATCAATTGGCTGACTTTTGTACACAGGGTAACTACAAATGGAACCCATATATTGATATGTGCCTTGACTTGGGAATTGAATACTCCACTCTTTGGTACACACGACGATGCTCCAACGAACTGAGCAATACTGACCGAGGCATTCTATGTTTTTTGTTGGTTTTTAAATATATTTTATTTATTTATTACAGAGAGGAAGGGAGAGGGATAGAGACTTAGAAACATCAATGAGCGAGAAACATTGATCAGCTGCCTCCTGCACACCCCATACTGGGGATATGGCCGCAAACAACGTACATGCCCTTGACCAGAATCGAACCAGCGTCCACAGGCCTACGCTGTATCCACTGAGCCAAACCGATTAGGGCCATTCTGTGGTTTTGAAACACACAAATTTCCAGTATTTTTTGAAGAACAGGCCACTATGATTAATGATACTCGAAGCACAGTGGCTGCTGGAGGTAACGGTGACCCTCTTTTTTGACTGTAGGTATCTTCCTATATGTTTCTTCACCCAGTCTATCCCTTCATTCTTTCCATATAGTTTTCCTTTATTTCTCTCTCTTATACTGTTTGTCTTCATGGTACTCTTATCCCCATTTCTTATGGGGTTTTTGTTCATGGTTAGCTGTCTACACTAGGATAGGGCAGATACTGATAGCTCTGATCCTGCCGTCTTGCTGATGTCACTCACATAGGTCTTTTTTTAAAAATATATTTTTTTTTTATTTCATAGAGGAAGGGAGAGGGAGAGAGGGATAGAAAAACCAATGATGAGAGAGAATAATTGATTGGCTGCCTCCTGCACACCCCCTCATGGGGATGAAGCCTGCAACCCAGGCACGTGTCCCTCTCAAGAATCGAACGTAGGAATCTTTAGTACACAGGCAGACACTCCATCCACTTAGCCAAGCCGGCTATGGATCACATAGGTTTTTGTCTGTGATCTCATTTGTCCTTTGTTCTACCACAGTGTTGACCATCCAACTTTGTTGTTTTTCTTTGCAGATTTGCATCATTTATCACGTGCAATGGCTCAAATGGGATTTAAGGGGAAGAATCATTTTTGCATCACAGAAGAAACATGACATTATTGATTTTTAAATGTATTTCATTGATTGTTTTACAGAGGGGAAGGGAGAGGGATAGAGAGTTAGAAACATCCACGAGAGGGAAACATCTATCAGCTGCCTCCTGCCCTCCCCCCACTGGGGATGTGCCCGCAACCAAGGTACATGCCCTTGACCAGAATCAAACCTGGGACCCTTCAGTTCAAAGGCCAACGCTCTATCCACTGAGCCAATCCCGTTCGGGCAAAACAGGACTTTATTAATGACACAGTGGACCCACAGACGGTCTTGCCTAGGAGAAGGGTCTTTGGGCAGGAATTCTCGGCTGGCCTTTGTTATATTCACAGCTAGAAACCCAGTGTTTTCTTTAGGTTGCCCATTCCTCACCCAATTATGCTTGTTTGTGCTAATTTTTTTTATTTTGCCAACTTCTCAGTTCTAATAGTGATCTTTTCTTAGATTCCCAGCCCACAGATAACGTTCACCTCTCTGGACTTTGCACATCTGCCTCTTTCACTGGTCTGTCTTTATTGCAAGCCAACGTTGGTCCATGCCTGCAGCACCTTGAAGTGCACACATGTTATTATATGGATGTTGAACGTCATGTGCTCTAATACAATTAATTTCTATGACTTTGAGCAGTTTTGTATTATTCTACACAATACAATGCTGGAGCAATGGCCAGCATGTAAGGTCCAAATAGAAGCCATTGGTTCAGGAACTTCCTCTGTTCTTTCTATCCCGTCCTGTGCTTCTGTCCCTCTATTGGTTTGTTTTACATCATCAACTGACTTTTGGGCCACAATATGTATAACAGCAATTTCCTCAGAGGATACCTCACTGGTCCTTAAAATCTTTCTATGGCATCATGCCTAGTCATGACAGATAAACATTCGTGGTGAAGATATTTTGTTTTGATAGGATCAACATATACTTCACCAGTGTTTCCTTTTGTTCAGGTTGCTGCTGTGGAGCAGAGAATGTGGAGGCAGCGACTGAACAGAAGGTTTCTGTAAGAGTGTCACAGGAAACGAATCCCACATTAGCCTTGTCTTCCCAGAAGAGCCACCCCTGTGAGAGTTGTGGACTAGTCTTGGGAAACATTTTCCACGTGATGGAGCTGCAGGGAACACACCACGGACAGATATTGTTGAGGTGTGGGGCATGTGCAAAACGGTTTTATTTCACTGTAAAATTTCACCAGCAACATGTGAGAGAGAAGACTTTCATTAGAGGTGTGGACAGGATCTCCCTTGCAAACAGCTGCAATTTCACTGTGTTCCAGAATCGTTTCTCATTTGTAGAGGTTGGGCAGGGTGTCCTTACTGAATCAGGACATCTCCACCTAAAGGCCAGGGACAGTCCAAATGCTATTTTGACACAGGGAATGACATTTCAAAGGACAAAAAATTATTACCCCAGAAAAGAAAGTAAGAAAAACAGTACCTGTACCCACACGTTTATTCAGGAAAAAGATTTCAATGTTGGAAGTCGATGTTTTGTGTGCTCTGAATGTGGGAAATATTTTACCAAATTTTCTAGCTTTTATCTTCAGCAAGGTCACATTGGAGACAGGCCTTATCAGTGCAGTGAATATGGGAAAGCTTTTAGCAGTAGTAACAGCCTAGGTTATCATGAAGCTTTGCACACTAATGAAAGGCCTTATGAGCGTAGTGAATGTGGAAAATCTTTTTCCAATAGCAGTACCCTCCATTATGATCAGAGAGTTCTCACAGCAGAAAGGCCTTATGAGTACAATGAGCAGGGAAAATCTTTTACTAGGAGCAGTAACCTTCATTGTCATCAGAACATTCACACTGGAGAAAAGCCTTATACATGTAGTGAATGTGGGAAAGCTTACACCTATAGGACTAAACTTTTACGTCATCAGAGAGTGCACACTGCAGAGAGACCTTATCACTGCAGTAAATGTGGGAAATCTTTTATCACCAGCCGTAAACTTAATCGTCATCAGATAGTTCATACAGAAGAAAAGCCGTATAAATGCAGTGAATGTGGGAAATGTTTTATCACTAAGGCCCAACTTCACAGTCATCAGAGAGTTCACACAGGAGAAAAGCCTTTTAAATGCAGTGAATGTGGGAAATCTTTTACCACTAAGGCCCAACTTCACAATCATCAGAGAGTTCACACAGGAGAAAAGCCTTATAAATGCAGTGAATGTGGGAAATCTTTTACCACTAAGGCCCACCTTCAAACACATCAGAGACGTCACACTGGAGAAAAGCCTTATAAATGCAGTGAATGTGGGAAATCTTTTACCACGAAGTTTCAACTTCACTGTCATCAGAGAGTTCACACAGGAGAAAAGCCTTATAAATGCACTGAATGTGGGAAATCTTATACCAGTAAGAGGGAACTTTGTCGTCATCAGAGAGTTCACACTGGAGAAAAGCCTTATAAATGCACTGCATGTGGGAAATCTTATACCAGTAAGAGTGAACTTTGTCGTCATCAGAGAGTTCACACCGGAGAAAAGCCTTATAAATGCACTGAATGTGGGAAATCTTATACCCGTAAGACTGCCCTTTGTCGTCATCAGAGAGTTCATACAGGAGAAAAGCCTTAGAAATGCACTGAATGTGGGAAATTATATACCAGTAAGACTGACCTTTGTCGTCATCACAGAGTTCATACAGGAGAAAAGCCTTTTAAATGCAGAGAATGTGGGAAGTCTTTTATCACCAGCAATAATCTTTGTTGTCATCAGAGAGTTCATACAGGAGAAAAGCCTTATAAATGCAGTGAGTGTGGGAAATCTTTTACCACTAAGGCCCACCTTCACAGTCATCAGAGAGTTCACTCTTGAGAAAAGCCTTATAAGTGCAGATAACGTGGGAAATCTTTTACCACTAAATTCCAGTTTAACAATCATCAGAGAGTTCCCACTGGAGAAAAGCCTTATTAATGTAGTGAATGTTGGAAATATTTTGCAGGTCGCAATGGTCTCCAATATAATCTAAGTTCATACATGAGAAAAGCCTTATACATGCAGTGACTTTGTGAAATTTTATACCAGTAGCACCAACCTTCGCTGTCATCAGAGAGATCATACAGGAGAAAATTGCTTATAAATGCAGTGAATGTGGACAGTCTTTCACAACTGTCTCTCAGCCTCATTGTCATCAGAGAGTTCACAGAAGAGAAAATCCTAATGAGTGTAATTAATATGAGATCTCTTTCTGCCCAATTTGTAAATTCGCTTTGCACAAGAGTCCAAATGTGAAAAATTTCTTACATGTTTTGAAAATGTAGTTTCTTAGTTAGGACTTAACAATTGTATAAGAAAATATGTGAAGTCTCGTTAGTCTCATACATTTAATCACCTACATTATGTAATGTACCCGCAACTATTTTTGCTCTTCTGTTTTCTTGTTTGTATGTTTTAACCGTATGTATCTATGTTGGACTGTTAAACATACAGAGCTGTCTTGCCAGATCTGTGTCATTTCATATTTATGTTGCTGAAGGTATTTCACCTGAACCACATATAAAGGCCCCTACAGATAGCCTCAATCACCATCTTCATGGGCCCAGGGAAGCTAACTCTGTTGTCTAATTTGTTGAAGAAAATTAGGAATACCTGGGCCCTTGGTGTTACTTGTTTCCCTGTCATGATTTGCCACATAGGACTGATTACTGTTGGCCCCAGTAAACATAATCTTGCAGGGGACCTCCCATTTTCAGGGACAGTCTTTCCATAAATGCCATTGATGAATTTATTGAGTGCCTAAGTAACCAATGAAAGAAATGCCAGTATCACGGCTCTTTCTTTGCAAAATAATGAAGGCTTTTCCCTAAGATTTCTTTCATGTTGGGTGTTCAATTGACTCCATAGGTTAGTTTATAAGGAGATAGGGGCTCTCCAAGCATGATGATGTGAAAAACTTATACGGGGTTTCAAACATTTTTGCCCTTGGGGGAAGAGTATGGTGCAGAAATTAGCTCAGCAGTTTTTGCCAAATTTACATCGCTGCACATAATTTCCCAGGAAACACTGTAGTCTCTCTAGTCCTCATTTGAAGCTGGATACCTTGAGACACAGAGATCATTCCAAAGAGGGGGTAGTTTTGACAACCTCAAGTATGTTTTCTAGCAACTTGAAATTTTTCCTTGTTTTCAAGGAATGCTACGACATTTGAAGGGAACCTCCTGTCCAGGTCTTGCGCAGGGCCATGTGCCATAATGCCTACAGTTGCATGGGTGATGGGCACTGGTTTCAGGACCATTGCACTGAGGGGAAACAGTTTCTCTGCAGAAACAGTGACCTAATTCCTCTTGGACCAGACTGCAGCCTATTCGATGGAATGATTTTCATCTAAACCTGCACCCAGAAGCTTTTTAAAAAATATATTTATATATTTATTTTTTAACAGAGAGGAAGGGAGAGGGGCAGAGTATTAGAAACATTGATGAGAGAGAAACATGGATCAGCTGCCTCCTGCACGCCCCCCATTGCGGATGTGACCGCAACCAAGGCACATGCCCTTGACCGGAATCAAACCCAGGACCTTTCAGTCCCCAGGCCGACGCTCTATCTACTGAGCCAAACAGGTTAGGGCCCATAAACTTTTTGAGAAAAAGACTCCAGGGCCCGTGTGTATACAGATCTGCAGGACATCTCGGTATGTTTATCTTCTGTGGAGCAGTCATTGTCCCTGATTATTATCAAGAAGTTTTGTGTCTTCCTGTAGCTTCTCAGATGTTCCCATCAGAGCCATTGGTGCTCTGTTAGCAAAACTAAGAGGAAAACAAAGGGTGTCTTGAGTCCAGGGATGTGGCTTTTGTGACCCAGCCAGCATTCTTGTTGGTTTGGGTCCGTGGTTGATAAACTGAAGCTCGCGAGCTGCATGCGGCTCTTTGGCCCCTTGAGTGTGACTCTTCCACTAAATACCACGTGCTGGCGCAAACGTACACTGAGATTGAAACTTCCTGGCACATGCGCAGAAGTCGGTTTTCCGCCTGGGGCCTGGGAGAGTCTACTTTGAAGAAGTATTGTTGATATTTGGCTCTGTTGACTAATGAGTTTGCCAACCACTGGTTTGTGTGAAAGTACTTCATTGTTCCTTACATTTTCTGTCATTGCAATGAGACTTGCCCAGAGGGCATAAGAATGTGGATTGAATATAGAGTTGCAAAACCTGTTGTTACAAAATACTTGAATATATATTTCTTTTATCTTTAGCCATTTTATGACAGCTGTATTGAGTAAATTATATGTGTTAAATGTACTGTTTTATAAATCTTGACATGTGCATGAAACTGAAACCATCATTCTCATCATACTATCATATCTATGACTGTATTTGCTTCATGACCTTGTATAATCTGTCCATGTTCTTCACAGCTTTCCTAGTAACCAGGAATTTACATTCCATTTTAATGGAGATCTTAGCTTTTTCTAAGTATTTTTCTGCTTTAATGTATATTTCATAAATTCTTGGACATCTATTAAAGATATATTAGTAAGTCATCTTTTTTATTTTTTTGATAAATATTCTTTTTGCTGTTAATCCTCACCTGAGGATATTTCTTCATTGATTTTTTTTTTTTTGGAGAGTGGAATAGAGAGGAAAAGTCTAGAGAAACATGGATGTGAGAGAAACACATTGATTAGTTGCCTCCTTCATGAGCCTTTACCAGGGCCCAAGTTGGGAAGGAGTCTTGAACCAAGGTACTTGCCTCTGACTGGAATCGAATCTGGGACTCTTCGGTCTGCAGGCCTATGCTCTATCCAGAGACAAACCTTCTAGGGCTCTGGTAGATATACCTATATTTGAATATATCACCATCATGAATCCATTTTAATAAATATTTGGTTATTTCTAATAAAGCTGGTACAAACATTTTTGTATAATTCTTTATATGGATATAAGCGTTATTTACCTTTGTCAGTGGGACATCTTCGCAGGGCTTCGGGATGCAAAAGGGCACAAGCCGGGCGTAAGGGTACCACCTGTGTGCAGGAATGTCATGGACCAGGCTTGTAGTTTAAAGATATTCTGTAGGCGCGGGGCTGAGTGAGCGGAGCAGCCGCCTGCACCGCGTCTCCGGTATAAGCGCATTGCGGGCGGCAGCCAGGGGTGGGGGTAGTGAGATCCACGCCACGCTGCAGCTCCCTTTTCCCTCCATGGTTTCTCTCAGCTCCCGCGAGTAACGTGCCTCTGGGGGCTCCGCTTGCCTGCCTGCACGCCGCATGCCGCCCAGCCCCTCAACACCGGCCTCTGCTGACACCCGACCCCTCCCGACCGCCCTCACTGCGCAGGCTAGGACGCCTCTCCCCCCTCCGCCCCCGCCATGGAAAGTTAAGTTTGAAGAGGGGGGAAGAGGGAATCATGGACTTGAAGAAGAGGATCCACCTGGAGCTGAGGAACAGGACCCGGCCGCTGTTCAAGAACTTGTCCTGGACAATTGCAAATCAGATGACGGGAAAATTGAGGGCTTAACAGATGAATTTGTGAACTTAGAGTTCCTCAGTTTAATAAATGTAGGCTTGATTTCAGTTTCAAATCTCCCCAAACTACCAAAATTGAAAAAGCTTGAAGTCAGTGACAATAGAATCTCTGGATTTCTGGACAGGTTGGCAGAAAAACTTCCAAATCTCACACATCTAAATTTAAGTGGAAATAAACTGAAAGATATCAGTACCTTGGAACCTTTGAAAAAGTTGGAATGTCTGAAAAGCCTGGATCTGTTTAACTGTGAGGTTACTAACCTGAATGACTACCGGGAGAGTGTCTTCAAGCTCTTGCCCCAGCTGACTTACCTGGATGGCTATGACCGAGAGGATCGAGAAGCTCCTGACTCAGATGCTGAGGTGGACGGGGTGGATGAAGAAGGAGAAGATGAGGAGGACGAGGATGGTGAGGAAGAAGTTGATGATGAAGAGGATGAAGATGAAGATGAAGATGTAAAAGGAGAAGAGGATGAAGATGAAGTCAGTGGGGAGGAAGAAGAATTTGGACATGATGGAGAAGTTGATGAAGATGAAGACGATGAGGATGAGGATCAGGAAGAGGATGAAAGCGGGAAAGGTGAAAAGAGGAAGAGAGAAACATGATGAAGGAGAAGATGATTAAGAACCCAAATAATCTGCAGAAAAAGAGAACTGTTCAGTATTGGTTGGACTGCTCATCATATGGATTTGGTAGCTGTTTAAAGAAAAAAAAGGTAGCTGTGATACAAACCCAAGGACACCCACCCACCCAAAGAGCCAAAGAATAGTTTCTGTGACATTCAACCTTAGTCCCTTTTGGAAATTCACCACCAAGCTTGGAGACTGCACCCCAACAGAATTGTAAGCGTTGTTAGGGTTTCATGTAAGACTCTTGCTGTAGCGTGGATAGCTTTGATTGGTGAGGCAACCAGCTGTGGCTACCAGTTACACCAAGACTGTAACAGCATTTTCACTTTCTGTACAACAAAGAAGCTTTGTAAATGAAATCTTAACATCTTGGGTAAAAAAAAAATAAAGATATTCTGTAATATTGTGTTTCTACCTCACTGTTGTTTGATTGTGTTTTTTGTAAGAATTTATGGTGAGCCTTTTCTCAAAAGTCTTAAGTACATTTTTTTGTATTAGAATAAATATTTTAATTGATTTTAAAAAAACATTTTCATTGATTTCATAGACCGAGGGGGAGGGAGTGAGAGATAGGAACACGAATGTTCAGAATACAGCTGGCATGACTCAGTGGTTCAATATGGACCCAGAAATAAGGAGATCATGGTTCCATTCACAGTCAGGGAGGATGCCTGTGCCGCTTCATCCCCAGTGTGGGGCATGCAGGAGGCAGCTGATCAATGATTCTCTCTCAGCATTGATTTTTCTCAGTCTCAGTATCCTTGCAACTCCAGCCTCTCCCTGCAGAGACCTTCCCAGGCAGGCGCTTCTCACTCCCCCGATGCCCGCAGGCACCTTTGTCTTTGGGTGCATTTTAGTGAGAAATGGGACCTATAAGAAGCCGCTGACTCTGTTGCAGGGATGCAGGTGCTGTGGGCACTCAGGTCTCATTGTGGTGTGGCCCATATCAAACTACTGAATAAGTTCAGTGTCAGAGAAATGAATTAAGGTTTCCAGGTTTACACCACAGACAAGTGTCAGATTCAAGGAGCTGGATTTTAACTATTATTTTCTCCAGCGTCAGACACAGTCTGTACCTCACATGTGCAGCCCTCACTGGAGCAGGTACAGTCTGAGGACCAGGATGGCTCAGCTGCAGCTCCTGTTTCCATGGATGCAGTTATACGTTTCCTCCCATTCCCTTTATTTTTTAAATTTTAATTAAATCTTTAGTGTTCAGATTATTACAGTTGTTCCTCATTTTTTCCCCCATAGCTACCCTCCACCCGGTTCCCACCCGACCCTCTGCACTTATCCCCCCCAAAATGTCCTCATCCCTAGGTGTACGATTTTTGTCCACTCTCTTCCCGCTCTCCCCACACCTCTTTCTGCCCTGAGAATAGTCAATCCATTCCCTTTCTATGCCCCTGATTCTATTATATTCACCAGTTTATTCTGTTCATCAGATTATTTATTTACTTGATTTTTAGATTCACTTGTTGATAAATGCGTATTTGTTGTTCATAATTTGTATCTTTTTTCTTTTCTTCTTAAAGGATACCTTTCAGCATTTCATATAATCCTGGTTTGGTGGTGATGAACTCCTTTAGCTTTTCCTTATCTGTGAAGCTCTTTATCTGACCTTCAATTCTGAATGATAGCTTTGCTGGATAAAGTAGTCTTGGTTGTAGGTTCTTGGTATTTATCACTTTGAATATTTCTTGCCACTCCCTTCTGGCTTGCAAAGTTTTTGTTGAGAAATCAGCTGACAGTCGTATGGGTATGCCCTTGTACGTAACTGAGTTTCTTTCTCTTGCTGCTTTTAAGATTCTCTCTTTGTCTTTTGCTCTTGGCATTTTAATGATGATGTGTCTTGGTGTGATCCTCTTTGGATTCCTTTTGTTTGGGGTTCTCTGTGCTTCCTGGACTTGTAAGTCTATTTCTTAGATCAGGTAGGGGAAGTGTTCTGTTAGTATTTCTTCAAATAGGTTTTCAATATCTTGCTCTCTCTCTTCTTCTGGCAGCTCCATAATTCAGATGTTGGTACGCTTGAAGCTGTCCCAGAGGCTCCTTACACTATCTTCGTATTTTCAGATTCTTTTTTCATTTTTCTTTTCCTGTTGGGTGTTTTTAGCTTCTTCGCATTTCAAATCTTTGACTTGATTCTTATGCTCCTCTGGTCTGCTGTTGGGAGTCTGTTTAATATTCTTTATTTCAGTCAGTGTATGCTTAATTTCTAGTTGTTTCTTTATCACAACATCGAGGATCTCATTAGATTTCTTGAGGATCTCACTACAGTTATCAGCGGTCTCACCAGTCTTTTCGAGGGCCTTACTAAGTTAATCGGTGGCTACTAGACAGTTCTCGAGAGACCTTAAAAGTGGTTTTGAACTCTATATCCTCCATTTCTGTCATTTGTGTCCTGTTTCTTTGTCTCCGCATTTTTTTTTTTGTTTTCTTGGTGCACCCCCTTGTGGTCTTTGTGCGCAGACTTGTTGTAGTTAAGCCTTGATTTCTGTAGGTAATACTGGGGGGGATTTGACCTCCAGGCCAACTGGCTGTGAGAATCAGCTGTGTCTGCAGTGGGAGAACTTCTGTCCTCTAGGGGGGTGCTAATTTAGCCTTTGCCTGAGGCTATCCAGCAAATGCCTCTTTGCAGGACTTGGGCAGGGCGGGTCCCAGGGGATCAACAGGGCGGGTGGAGCGAAGCAGTTATGGCTGCTCTCAGTCCCGTCCCCAGAGGGTCTCCTCGGAGAGAAAGCTGCCCTCGAGTTCCGACTGATGCCAGACAGTCCCGATTCTCCCGTTTGAGTCTGGGTCCCCAGAGACTCGCCCAGAACTGGAACTCAGAGCCTGAGACTCCCTAAGGATTGAAACAGACAACCGCTCCCTCAACCGCCAGCCCGCTCCACACACACCTCCGCACCTTTGTATTTTCCGCACTGCACCTCCTCTGAGTCTCGGTATGCTTTTCTCTTTCCTTCTAGTTGTAGAATTTCCACTCAGCCAGCCTTCCTGTGGTTCTGCGTGATGTCCATTCCATCTTTTAGTTGTATTTTTGAAGTGGTTGTGCGAGGCAGCAATCTCTGGTATTTACCTATGCTGCCATCTTGGTTTCTCCGAGCATATGCCTTGATATAAATTTTGTGACCTAATATTCAGAAGTGATGTTGGAGTCCTACATGATCCTGCTCTCATTGGATGGGTGTTCACGTCTTATTCATACATAGGACCCACTACCATGCGATTCTCTTCTATATATCCCTACGGGCTGAATGAGACAATGGCTTTCACCATGCTTTCCCTGCAGCCCACATCATGTTATGGACCCCCGTTCTCCTGCCCAGCCTCCTGTGTCTATACCCTGGGTCATTGGGTTGGCACAGTGTCCTTTTGAGTAAAAGCCCTCACCACATTGTACAGCACACTGGGCCACAACTGAGGTCCTTACTGTGCTTTTCCTGACAATCTACCCTAACTGACTCTCCACACATAACATTTTTTGATTGTAGGTTAAGTTGACTTTTCAGATGATGGTGTTTGCCATTTCGGCCTGTTACTCTTTTTTGAGTCATGTTCATATACTTAGTCATAGACTAAGCATGTCAAGCTCAAAGGCTAACACAAGCCATATAAACAAGGTTTAAGTTTCTGTGGGCCACACAAACAAAGCTTAACTTTTCATAGAAATGTAGGTTTATTTCGATAGGTTGAATACAAAGGGCTGATATAAATGAGTGATCATTAATGAATATTCTTTGTGGGCCCCCTGTAGCCTGGGGGGCCCCACCTTTGACAGGCTTGATGTTTACAATAGGTATACATGTTAATAAGTTTTTTATTGTTTTCCCCTCTTAATCTGTGTTATATCCATTTAATTTAATTTAACTTAATTTTAAAAAAGTATTTCTATTGATGAGAGAGAGAGAGAGAGAGAGAGAGAGAGAGAGAGAGAGAAAGACACGGAAACATCAATGATGAGAGAGAGTCATTGCTGGGCTGCCTCCTGTGTGCCCCACAATGGGGATCAAGCCTGAAACCCCTGGCATTTGCCCCTGACCAGAATTGATCCAGGAACCCTTTAGTTCACAGGCCGACACTCTGTCCACTAAGGCAAATCAGCTAAGGCTATCCATTTAATTTTTAGACTAACCGAAGAACTTAGAAAAGAAGGGAAAATTATTTTGCCTCTACAATGTCATTTCCCCAATCTTCTTTTACAATCACTCCCTTAACTCCACAAATTAAAGGAATACTGTTAAGTTTTGGGCGGTGATACAGCCTGTGAAAGAATTCACGTCTAAAAGAAGCAATGCAAAGAGGAAGTTTATTTTACTTTCCAAGACAGGAATAGGCCAAGTATTGCTAGTCAATTCAGGGCAGGGAAGAAATGGTGGCTTCTGCTTTTCAGCAGTGCTTGTTAATAAGGGACAAAGAATGGAGGGGCCTTGTGCTGAGCTGAAGTTGTGTAGATAAGAGGGGCTGTCCTTAAAAGTTACAGTTTGTTTGTTTTCCCGGAGACAGTCTGGCAGATGTTCTAGGGAGGTGTCTTATCAGTTTCTTTCCCAGCCTATAAAATATGACCAGAGAAAAAGGTATGAAGAGTTCAAAAGAGGCTTGTTGGAGGGGGTGGAGGAGAGGAAACTTTCTACTAACTAGAGACTCCTTGATGTGAGTTATCCCTGAGGTGTAACAACAAATGCCAGGAAGGAGGGGTATGTAAGGATTTAGCCTTAAAAATAGCTTATCTTGTTCTGCAGTTTGAACAGAGGTGCTCTTTGAATTAGAGGAGCCAGTAATTTGGGGATTTAATTAGCAAGTGCTTCTCATAAATTGTGGAAGGTCACAGAAAAGAAACTTAAAGACTTCTTCTTGTCCTTACAAATACCTCGACTACTTTTAGAACCTAAGGCTTTATTGACCTGAAGAGTGAATACTTCTAGGAGACCAAATAAAGGGACACCAGCGGTACTGGGGGCATTGTGTGCAGGAGGATGTCAGCAATGGGTCCCAAAGAAAATACACGACTCAGTGATTTTTCTCCTGACCCCATAGGTTTTAACACCACAGTATGGACAAAAATGGTGGTATAGGAAATATAGCAAGCTCAGGTACCCTGACATCACATGGTAAATCCTACAAACTCAGGCCAAAAGTAACCAACTAGGAAGGTTTGAAGTTAAAACTTTTTAAGTAAAAGCAAGTCACAGGGGTAGTTATGCCCTATCCTCGTTTTTGTTTTGTTTCTTTGCAAAGGTCAATCTTTAGCTTATTGAGCGTGTCTATTGTCTTTTTGCATCTAGAATACATATCTTTGGATTTTCAGGGAAATTTCCTCTTTTACAGACTCCTAAGGGCACAATCTCCAAACACAGAAGACCTCAGGTCCGCAATTATTATTGTTGTTGTGTCAAGTATTAAGTGTTAACTGTTGGAGAACACTTTAAAACTAAGTTTTTGTATATTTTTTTGTTACTTTTTATTTAATCCTAGAGATTTCCCTTCTCATTCCCCCCCACTCTAATTTATCACCAGTGAATTTCATGTAACCCCCATATGTCTTCTCCTTTGAGTATAATGTATAAAAACGGTGTAAAACTGTCATTCTCCTGACCATTATTCAACCTGTTGTTATTTTGCTTCCTGGCAAATGTTGCCAACTTGGGTCAAATAAACTTAGAAAAAGTCTCCACAGGTTTGGACATTTCTTACAACAACACCAAAACAATTGACTCATGGGAAGCAGGAGAACATTACATGGAGGGGTATCAGCATTTCCAGGAACACAACTGACTGAAGACAGATTTATAAACACAAATGTAGAGCAGACCCAGAAGCAAGCTAGAGCTTTCCCCTTGCTTTCAGAGAACAGAAGGAAATGCTCAAGACTCAGGTGACTTTGTTTTTATTGTGTGCATGTGTGTGTTTTTAATCCTTACCTGAGCACATTTCTTTTTATCCTTCCCCACTTTCCCTCTAACATTCTGCAGTAATTCCATGCTTCCATGTCTCTGAATCCGCTCCATCAGTTTTTTGTTAATTTTATTCCAAATATGAGTGAGATCAAGTGATACTATCTCCTCTGACTGACTTATTTCACTTAGCGTGATGCTCTCAAGGTCCCTCCATGCTATGTGAAAGGGTAAGAGATTTTTCATTTTTACTGCTGCATAGTATTCCATGGTATAAATGTACCACAGTTTTTTATCCACTATTCTACTGATGGATCCTTGGGCAGTTTCCAGATTTTTGCTATTGTAAATTGTGCTGCTATGAACAGAGAGCAGCATACGTTCTACCTGATTTATTCAAGTTTCTTATGATATATTCCTAGAAGTAGAATCACTGAATTAAATGGCAGTTCCATATTAAAATTGTTGCAAAAACTACAAACTGATTTCCATAATGGCTATACCAGTTTACATTCCCACCAGGATGTAATTGGGTTCCTTTTTTTCCACATCCTCCCCAGCACTTGTCCTTGGTTGATTTGTTGAAGACAGCCATTCTGACAGGTGTGAGGTGGTATCTAATTGTTGCTTTAATTTGCATCTCTCTGATGATCAGTCACTTTGTGCATTTTTTCACATATTTCTTGGCCATCTTTTTTTAAAAATATATTTTATTGATTTTACAGAGAGGAAGGGAGAGAGATAGAGAGTTAGAAAAATCTATCAGCCGCCTCCTGCACACCTCCCACCGGGGATGTGCCCACAACCAAGGCACATGCCTTTGAACGAAATCGAACCTGGGACCCTTCAGTCCGCAGGCCGACGCTCTATCCACTGAGCCAAACCGGCTTCGGCATTCTTGGCCATCTTATCCACACTGCAGCCCAGGCAGAGCTGACACTTTTTTCAAAAAATATATATATTGATTGATTTCTGAGAGGAATGGAGAGGGAGAGAGAGATAGAAACATCAATAATGAGAGGGAATCATTGATTGGCTGCCTCCTGCATGCCCCACAGTGGGGATTGAGCCTGCAACCAAGGCATGTGCCCTTGACCAGAATCGAACCAGGGACTCTTCCATCCGCAGGCTGACACTCTATCTACTGAGCCAAACTGGCTAGGGCTAGAGCTGACATTTTGGCTGGCATCAGAAGCAGATGCTCTTAAGTATGAGTGTCTATTTTGTGACATGAACTTTGTATAATGAATTCAATGGAGTCAGGTTAGATCGAGTTAGAGAATTGAGCCACCTCCCTCAGCTACATATGGCCTGAAGGAGACACATCTCAAATGTCCTGAATGAAAAAACAATGCCTGCCATTCAGAAAGAGCAGGTCCTGAAGAAAGATATGGAAAACCAGCCATGCAAGTTGTGGAAAAACACTTTCCCCTGATATCACCTCCACAGAAGGCTCTAGAGGATCCCTAGGGTAGTTGGTGTTTTCTTGGGTTCTTTTTTTTTTTTTCTTCTTTTCTTTTTTTTTTTTTCTTCTTGGGTTCTTTGACCCTAAATCAAGTCCAGGAGTCAACTGAGACATATGGCACCCTGCCCTTGAAGCGGAAAAACGACATTACCCACAAGGCCAAGCGTGGAATGCCACTAAGCTGAGCCAATAGGGGCTCAGAGAAGACATTTCCTTTTGGCCGCTTCTGTAGGGCGGGACCGGTAGTCCTCCTGGCGGATTTTGTCTTTTCACGTTTTTGTCTCAGGCAGTCGCGAGCTGTTGGGCTCAGTCCCGTGGAGAAGGCCGGAGAGCGGTGCTCCCCGCCTCACAGCCCATAGTGGGAGCCGCCAGTGGTGCTCACACTTGGGATTGAAGCTCGGAGTCACCGCCCAAATCCAAGCCAGGCCCGGGACAGGGACCGCCATTCCTGCAGCGGCTTCTACTCCCGCCCGGCTCAGGCCACAAAGGGCAATGGCGGCGCCCCCGCTGAGGAGACGGGCTGAGGTGAGTCAAGTCCCCCAGGCCCTCACCGCCTCCTCACACAGACACCACAGCCTGGGGAGGGCGCCTGTCCCGTCCTGCAGCTCAGTCCCGCGCGGAGGACCGTGAGGAAGGCGGAGGGGAGAGAGGAGTGTGTGGCTTCTGAGGACACAGCAAGTGCAGGGCAGAGAGGACGGGGGTGACTTGCATCTGAAGGTCCCTGAGGGTGTGGCTGTGAGTATTGACGGAAAGAGCAGAGGCTGCAGGGAGGACGGCACAGCCTCATTCGGGGCTTTCCCGGCTGTGGGTCCAACAAGGGCCTGGGGTGGTCCTGGATCCGGCTGGACTCCAAGCTCTCTACACGCCATATGCCAAGTTCATGGGTGAGTCCAGCGAGATCCAGTGGCATTGGAGCTGGAAGGGGGCGGAGCTGAGGGAGCGAACCTGGGGTCTGAACATGGGAAGGGGATGAACATTACCCAGTGGTGTGCACATCTGGAGGAAGTGTGAGCTGATGGTCCCCGGGTCCTGGTGTGGGGACTTAAACCCAAAGCTTAAATCCACACTTGGCTTTGTCTTGGAGGCAGGATCTAGGAGACTGCAGTGGTGTTGCTTGGCAGGAAAGCTGGGGTCCTTCAGGCATTGCCCAGACCACAAATGCCATTGCTATCTCCCCTCCCCTGCCCTCCCATTCCTCATCTCCGCTCCCCTTCCCTACTTTCCCCTTCCTTAAAACTTCCCACCCAACCCAGCTGCTCTGCTGAGGGCAATCACAGTGAGTAATGTGACTGTGATGAGAGAGCAGCCTGCACTGGCATTAGGGCCTGGTGTCCACAGTTACCAGTGCCCTGGAGGAGGTTGAGGGCCGGTAAGGTGTGTAAGGAGTAGAATTACTGGTTCAGAAAGGCTGCTCTAGTTTCAATTCTTTTGATTCTGACAGGTTGGCGTGACCTATGAGGACATTGCCCTGTACTTCTCCAGGGAGGAATGGAGCCTCCTTGATGAGGGTCAGAGACAGCTGTACCTGAATGTGATGCGGGAGAACTTTGAACTTCTATCCTCCCTGGGTAAGACCCTCACTCTCACCAGTGACCTGGACTTGGCTTTGCCATTTCCCAGGCCCCGTCCCCCAGGGTGTGCTCTGTCCTCCCATGTAGACTGTGGTACTGTTTGGTTTTCCAGTTTCCTGGGTAGTTGCTGTCCTGGGGAGGGTTGGTCTGTTTCCGCTGCTCCCTTCTATTCCTGAAGTCCCAATACTCCCGCTGCACTAAACTCACAGGGAAGGACTTGTGGTTGATAGTATTGTAGGAAGGTTAAAGGATTCCACCTTTATTAGTAAGAAAAGAATTTTCTATATTCCCATTGCTCACGTGTATATATTTTTAAAAAGTTGTCTCCACATCCTTATGTTTATTAACTGTATTTTTTTATCAGAGTGTTTTGAATACCTTGTAGATTTTATATATTAATTACTTATGACATACAGGAACAGGTATTTTTGCATGTGCTTAATAGATATTTGCAGATATTGTTCCCCAAACACACTTTTCTACAACGTCCATGTTGTTGGCAACCCTGCGTTCAGCAGGTCTAGTGCCACCATGTTTCTAAAGCAAGCTCAGGTGCTTGTTATTAGTGCTTAGCAATTAAATATTGTAAATGAAGTTATATAGAGTTTGCTTCTTAGGCAGAGTCACTGCATTGGTATTAGCCTGCAGTATACTTTTAACATACCTTCATTATTACCGGAGAACTCCAACTTTTTGTGAATTTCTGTCTATATCACAATATTCGCTTTATTGTGCTGATCATAGCCGAATCCACAATATCTCCAAGGGATTCCTTTATATGGTTTGTTAGTATTTTCTTCTGTTTTCTAGATTGCCTTTCATTGTGTTTCGTTTATTGCTGTTGTACAGTGAAGACGGTATTTTTATTTATTTGTTTCACTGTGGACTGTTTATGTTTTCTATTTTGTGTGGTGGTTGGTGTCACATTCAGAAACTCCTGTCCAAAACAAACCTCCAAAACTTCTCTAGGTTGTCCTAAGGAGTGTTAAGTTTTAGCATTGCTATTCATTTCTCTCCTGCAGGTTCAGTTAAATTTTATCAGTGGTGTCCAGGTTTTTTGTTTTACACGGGAATGTCGATTTATACCAGCACCATTCATTGATGAAACTATCTTTCCCTTCTTCTGTGGCTACTGCTATGTCAAATATTACTTAAAAGTATGTGCCTGGGCTTATTTCTATGTGTTTTTTGTTCTGTTCTGTTGATGTATGGGTCTGTGTTTCTTGAGCAACACACAGTTTGTTTGCTTTCTCTTTGTAATAAATTGAAGTCAAACATTGTGATGCCACCATCTTTCTTCTTGCTCAAATTTGCTTTGTCGCCCTGTCTGGTTTGGGTCAGTGGATAGAGCATCGGCTGCGGATCAAGGGGCCCAGGTTCGATTCTGGTCAATGGCAGGTACCTTGGTTCCAGGCACATACCCATTATGGAGTGTTCAGCAGGCAGCTGATTGTTGTTTCTCTCTCACTGAAGTTTCTAACTCTTTGTCCCTTTCCCTTCCTCTTTGTAAAAAATCAATAAAATATATATTTTTAAAAAGACTGCTTTTGTTAATGGAGGTCTTTTGGTTCCATTTCTAGATTTTCGATTCATTTCTTTTTTTTTTTTTTTTTATAAATATATTTTATTGATTTTTTACAGAGAGGAAGGGAGAGAGATAGAGAGCCAGAAACATCGATGAGAGAGAAACATCGATCAGCCGCCTCCTGCACATCTCCCACTGGGGATATGCCCGCAACCCAGGTACATGCCCTTGACCGGAATCGAACCTGGGACCCTTCAGTCCGCAGGCCGACGCTCTATCCACCGATCCAAACCGGTTTCGGCTCGATTCATTTCTTTGTAAAATACCATTGGAGTTATTGGGAATGCATTTAATCTGTAGTTTGTTTGTGTACGATAGCTATCTCTACCATATTTCATTTTCAGATCCATGAACACAGGTTGTCTTTCAACTGATTTGGGTTTTCTTTCATCACTGTCTTATAGGACTCACTGTACAGATGTTTCACATTTTGGTTGGATTTATTCCTTTGGGTTTTATTGTTTTTGATTCTTTTGTAAGTTTGATTACATTCTTCATTATTCCATCAAAGAATTTATTATTAGGTTGTAGAAATGGAACTAATGGTTGTGTGTTTATTTTGCATCCTGTAACTTTTCTGAATTTAATTCTTTATTCTTCTTTCATCTTCACCCAAATAGTGAGGATATTTTTTTCCACTGATTTTTTTTTTTTTTTTAGGGAGAGTGGGAGACAGAGAGAGAGAGAGAGAAGCATCAATTGGCTGCCTCTCACATGTGCCTCTACTGTGAGTGAGGATGGGACCTGGTACCCAGGTATCTACCCTTGACTGAGAATCGAACCTTAGCCCTCTAGTGCACAAGCCAGCGCTGTCATCAATGAAGCCCAGTGGCTAGGGATATTTATTTATTCTTGGGATATTTATTTATTTATTCTTTAAATGAATGATTTATTATTCATTTAAATATATGTATTTTTTATTTCCTAGAGCAGTGGTCAGCAAACTCATTAGTCAACAGAGCCAAATATCAACAGTACTTCTTCAAAATAGACTCACCCAAATTGAAAACCAACTTCAGCGCATGGGCGACAAAGTTACAATTGCACTGTACGTCCGCACCCACACGTGGTATTTTGTGGAAGAGCCACACTCAAGGGCCCAAAGATCCACATGTGGCTCGCGAGCCGCAGTTTGCCGACCATGGTCCTAGAGGAAGAAGAGAGAGAAAAACATGAGTGATAAGAGGGAGAGAGTCATTGATCAGCTGCCTCCTGCACAACCCCCACTGGTGATTGAGCTCGCAATCAGTGCAGGTGTTCTAACAAGGAATTGAATTGTGATCTCCTAGTTAATGAGTCAATGCTCAATCAGTGACACATACCGGGCAGCATTTATTTATTGATATCAGAGACAAGAAGGGAGAGAGAGAAACAAAGAGAGTGAGGCGTTGATGTGCTGTTGTACCCATCTATGCATTCATTGGTTGTCCCGTACATGTGCCCTGATGGGGGATCAAACCCACAACCTTGAGGCATCAGGGCCACACTCTCAACCACCAAGGTATCTGGACAGGATTCTGAACTTGTTTATTAATTTCAGGGGTTCATAGTCAGATCTTGACAAATTTCTCTGTGGAGGGTCATGTCGTCATCAGCATCTCTTATGATGCTTTGTGCTTCATAGTGACAGGGGTAATTTCTTATCTTTCATTTCTTTTTTTACTTATTTGAGTCTTGGATTTTGTTTTGTTTTTGCTTTAGTGTAGCTAAAGTCTTGCACATTTTCATATCCTTTTTAAAAATATACCTTTTAGGTATTCCTTTCTTTTTTCTTGTCTTCCTTTTATTTATGGTTGTTCTAATATTTATGGTTTCTTTCCTTTGAAACCTGTGGGTTTGCTTTCCTGTTTGGTTCTAGTTTCCTGAGGTCTCATGTTAGGTTCTTTGAGATCTTTTATGACAACTAAAGGCCCAGTGCACAAAAATTTGTGCACTCGGTGGGGAGGGGGGGTCCCTCTGCCCGGCCTGTGCCCTCTCGAAATCTGGGACCCCTTGGGAGATAACGACCTGCTGGCTTAGGCCTGCTCCCGGGTGGCAGAGGGCAGGCCCAATCCCTAGGCGCAGCCCCTGGTCGGGCTCAGAGCAGGGCCGATTGGGGAGTTGGGGCGCCACCTCCTGTCACAGAGCAGGGCCGATCAGGGGGTTAGGGCGCTGTACCCTGTCACACACAGAGCCGCAGAGCAATCAGGTGGTTGGGGAGCTCCCCCGCTATCAGGCAGAAAGACAGCTGATCAGGGGGTTGGGGCACCTTCCCCTGTCACAAACAGAGCAGGACAGACAGGGAGGTTTTGGCCTTGCCCCCGTCACACACAGAGCCGCAGGGCGATCAGGGGGATTGGTCGCTGCCCCATCACACTGATCCCGGTGCCTGGAGGCCTTGGGGCTTCGCTGATTCCGGTACTGGGAGGCATATTACCCTTTTACTATATAGGATAGAGGCCTGGTGCATGGGTGGGGGCTGTCTGATTTGCCCTGAAGGGTGTCCTGGATCAGGGTGGGGGTCCCCACTGGGGTGCCTGGCCAGCCTGGATGAGGGGATGATGGCTGTTTGCATCTGGTCACACCCCCTTCAGGGTGGGGTCCCCATTGGGGTGCCTGGCCAGTCTGGGTGAGGTGCTGAGGGCCATTTTCAGACTGAAGCTCCCAACCTGCCCTTTTTTTCTTTTTTTTATTCTGGGCCAGCTTTAGCTCTGAGGCTTGGCTCCAGCTCTGAGACCTTGACTGCTGAAAGCAGGTATCTGGTTTGTATGGGTTCTATAATCTAAACACTGTTTCAACTCCAGCTCTGAGATCCTGGCTGGCTGAAAGCAGGTTTCTGGGGTTTTGTTTAGCTTCTATATTTGTAACAATGTTTCAAACTGCAAGCTCAGATGCTGGCAGCCGCAGGCGGGGAAGGTTGGCTTCCTCTGTCACTGAAGCAAGCAAGCCTCCTGTTAGCTTCAAGCTGACTGGCTGACGGCTGCCATCTTGGTTAGCAGTTAATTTGCATATCGCCCTGATTAGCCAATGGGAAGGGTAGCGGAGGTACAGCTAATTACCATGTTTCTCTATTATTATTTATGACAATAGAGGCATTTATCTCTATAAAATTTCTCCTTATAATTACATTTTCTGAATGTTATACATAAGCTTTGGTAGGTTGTCTTGTTATTTACTTTGCCTCTAGACTTTTTTGAGATCTCTGCTTTCTTTTGTTTATTTTTGGCTACCCTGAAATTCTTATGTATTATTCCTTTTACATAGAGAGGGAAGGAAATGGGGGGGGGAGAGAGAGAGAGAGAGATAGGTATGGGGGAGAAATATCAATAGGCTGCCTTCTGCACACTTGCAAACCGGATATGGAACCCACATTCTGATATGTGCCCTAACCAGGAATTGAACCCTCAACCCTTGGATACACAGCACGATGCTCCAACCATCTGAGCCACACTGGCCAGGGCATTCTATGGTTTTTAAAAACAAAAATTTTAGTTTTTTGGAAAACAGGTTGCTAGGATCAATGAGAAGCACAGTGGCTGATAGTGGTAACGCTGACCCTTTATTTTTATTTTTTTAAAGGATATTTTTATTGATTTTATTGATTTCAGAGAGGAAGGTATAGGGAGAAAGAGAGAAACATTAGTGATGAGAGAGAATCATTGATTGGCTGCCTCCTGTACACCCCCCAGCAGAGACCAAGCCCACAACCCGGTCTTTTGCCCTCAACCCCCTACTAGGTACTGAACCCACAACCTGTGGCTCACGAACCCTTTGGGGGTCGAATGACCCTTTCACCGGGGTCGCCTAAGATCATCGGAAAACACATATATAATTACATATTGCTTTTGTGATTAATCACCATGCTTTAATTATGTTCAATTTGTAACAATGAAAATACATTCTTCATGTCATATATTTATATTACAATTCATAACATTAGCAAAATTACAGGTATGAAATATCAACGAAAATAATTTTATGGTTGGGGGTCACCATAATATGAGGAACTATATTAAAGGGTCGCAGTATTTGGAAGGTTGAGAATCACTGCACAAGAAACTGAGTATGTGCCCTTGACTGGAATGTAACCTGGGAACTTTCAGTCGCAGGGTGACACTCTATCCACTGAGCAAACCAGCTAGGGCTGACCCTTCCTTCCTTCCTTCTTCCCTCCCTCCCTCCCTTTCTTCCTTCATGTAATTCCTTACTTAGTTAATTATAATTAACCCATGTTTTTGACTTTAGGTATCTTCAGATGTGTTTGCTCACCTAGTTAGTTTCCTGTCATCCTTTCTATGCAGTTATCTTTATTTGGTATTCAGTATTACTGTTTGTCTTCATGGTACTCTTATTCCCATTTCCTATGGGATTCTATTTAATGGATAGCTGTCTACTTACACTGGGAATGGGAAAGATTCTCTGTCTCTCATTCTGCCATCTTGCTGATGTCACTTTCATACGTCTTTTGTCTGTGATCTCCTTTGTGCTTTGTTATTCTACCACAGTGCTGACTATCCATGTTCTTTGCATCATTTATCCCAAGTAATACCTGAAATGGGATTGAAGGGGAAGAATCATTTGTGCATCACAGAAGAAACACGACTTTATGAATGACACAGTAGGCCCCCAGGCGGTCTTGCCTTGGAGAAGGATCATTGGGGAGGAATTCTCTGCTGACCTTTGTTATATTCATAGGTAGAACCCCAGTGTTTTGTTACAGTTGCCCATTCCTCATCGAATTATGCTTGTTTGTGCTTATGGTTGATACTTTGCCAACTACTCAGTTCTAATTGTAATAATTGCTACTTAGATTCCCAGCTTACGGATAACCTTAACCACTCTGGACTTTGCACCTCTGCCTCATTCACAGGTCTCTCTCTACTGCAAGCCAATGTTGGTCCATGCCTAAAGCACCATGGAGAGCACACATGTTATTTTATTGAAGTTGAACATCCTGTGATCCAACACAATTAATTTTTATGTCTTTGATCAGCTTGAAATTATTCCACACAGACTCACGTAGTCAGAATGTAAGGTCCTAAAGGAAGCCATTTGTGTAAGAACAAGGAGTAGACCAATCGTCTCTTCTTTGTATCTTATGCTGTGCTTCTGTCCCTCTCTTGGTGAGATTTCCATCATCAACTGACTTTTGGGGTCAGGTTTTTTGTAATAGCAATTTCCTCACTGTCTAACTCACTCATTTTGAAAGTCTTTCTGTGGAATCACGCATAGTAATGACAGTTAATCATTGGTGGTGAAGATATACTGTTTTCACAAGGTCAACATGTACCTCACCAGTATTTACTTTTATACAGGTTGCTGCTGTGGAGCAGAGAATGCGGAGGCAGCAACTGAGCAGAATGTGTCTGTTAGAGTGTCACAGGCAAGGATTCCCAAGAAAGCCTTGTCTTCCCAGAAGAGCCACCCCTGTGAGAGTTGTGGGATAGTCTTGGGAAACATTTTCCACGTAATGGACCTGCAGGGAACACTACAAGGACAGGTACTGTTGAGGTGTGGGGCGTGTGCAAAACGGTTTTACTTCAGTGTAAAATTTCACCAGCAGTATGTGAGAGAGATTTTCATTAGAGGGGTGGATAGGATCTCACTTGAAAACAGCTGCGATTTCAATGTGTCCCAGAATCGTTTCACCTGCAGGGAAGTTGGGCAGGGTGTCCTTACTGAACCAGAACATCTCCACGTAAAGTCTACTCAGACCAGAGACAGTCCAAATGCTATTTTGACACGTGGGATGACGTTTCAAAGGAGGAAAAATAGTTACGCCAGAAAAGAATGCAAGAAAGATATTAGTTGCCCCCACATGTTTATTCAGGAAAAGAGTGTCCATGTTGGAAGTCGATGTTTTGTGTACTCTGAATCTGGAAAATCTTTTACAACTAACTCTCATCTTCATTATTATCAGAGATTTCACACAGGAGGAAATCCTTATCAATGCAATGAATGTGGGAAAACTTTTACCACTAACAGCAGCCTTCATTGTCATCAGAGACTTCACACTGGAGAAAAGCCTCATCAATGCAGTGAATGTGGGAAAACTTTTACCACTAAAAGCAACCTTCGTAGTCATCAGAGAGTTCACAATGGAGAAAAGCCTTATAAATGCAGTGAATGTGGGAAAACTTTTACACATTCCAGTGGTCTCCAATGTCATCAGAGAGTTCACACTGGAGAAAAGCCTTATAAATGCAGTGAATGTGGGAAAACTTTTACACATTCCAGTGGTCTCCAATATCATCAGAAAGTTCACACAGGAGAAAAGCCTCATCAATGCAGTGTATGTGGGAAAACTTTTACCAGTAAAAGCAGCCTTCGTAATCATCAGAGAGTTCACAGCGGAGAAAAGCCTTATAAATGCAGTGAATGTGGAAAGTTTTTTACCCAGAACAGTGGTCTTCGTTGTCATCAGAGAATTCATACAGGAGAAAAACCTTATAAATGCAGTGAGTGTGGGAAGACTTTTACCACTAAAGGCCACCTTCGTAGTCATCAGAGTGTTCACATAGGAGTAAAGCTTCATCAATGTAGTGAATGTGGGAAAATGTTTACCAGTAAAACCAGGCTTCGTAGTCATCAGAATGTTCACACAGGAGAAAGGCCTCATCAGTGCAGTGAATGTGGGAAAACTTTAACCACTAAAAGCAGCCTTCGTAATCATCAGAGAGTTCACAGCGGAGAAAAGCCTTATAAATGCAGTGAATGTGGAAAGTTTTTTACCCAGAACAGTAGTCTTCGTTGTCATCAGAGAATTCATACAGGAGAAAAGCCTTATAAATGCAGTGAATGTGGGAAGACTTTTACCACTAAGAGCTACCTTCGTAGTCATTGGAGAGTTCACACTGGAGAAAAGCCTTTTAAATGCAGTAAATGTGAAAAGTCTTTTACTCAGAGCAGTACCCTTCGTTGTCATCAGAGAATTCATGCAGGAGAAAAGCCTTATAAATGTCGTGAATGTGGTATGTCTTTTATAACTGGCTATCATCTCCAATATCATCAGAGAGTGCACACTGGAGAAAGGCCTTATAGATGCAGTGAATGTGGGAAATCTTTTACCACGTCCACTGTCCTTCGTTGTCATCAGAGATTTCATACAGGAGAAAAGCCTTATCAATGCAGTGACTGTGGGAAAACTTATACACAAGCCTATCATCTCCAATGTCATCAGAGAGTGCACACTGGAGAAAGGCCTTATAAATGCAGTGAATGTGGGAAATGTTTTACCCAGAGAAGTACCCTTCGTAGTCATCAGAGAGTTCACACTGGAAAAAGGCATTATGAGTGCAATTAATGTGAGGTATCTTTCAGCCAAATTTCTAAATTTGCTCCCTGCATAAGAGTACAAATGTGAGAAATTTCTTAGATGTGTAGGAAATGTAGTTTCTTAGGACTTAAAAATACTATAAGAAAATTTGTGAATCCTCATTTTTCTGAATTGTATCTCATATTTTTAATCACATTATGTAAAGTTCCCATAAATGTTTTTGCTGTTGTGTTTGTATTTTTATGTTGGAGCACTATGTAATTATGTTGCACGTTCTAATATACAGAGATGTCCTGCCAGATCTATGTCACTGCATATTTCTGTTGCTGAAGGTATTTCACCTGAACCACCGATAAGGTCCCTACCTTTGGAATCCATCACCCTGCACCTGTACCCAGCAAAGGGAACTCTGTTGTCTAATTTGTTGAAGAAAATTAGTTTTGAGCCCTTAGTTCTATCTTGTTTCCCTGTCATAGGACACATAGGACTCATACTGTTCGCCCTAGTAAACATAATGTTGCAAAGAGCCTGCCATTTTCAGTGACACACTTTCCCTAGATGCTAATAATGAGCTTATTGCCTGCCTAAGTCATCAATGGAAGATCTTCCAGTCTCCTGTCTCTGGTTTGTAAACTAATGAAGGCTTTTTCCTAAGACTTTTTGAAATCTGGGTTCTATTTACTCTATAGGTTAGTCTATAAAGAGATCTGGGCATTCCAAGCATGATGAGGTGAGAAACATGTATAGGGTCTCAAACATTTTTCTCTTTGGGGAACAGTATGGTGCAGAAATTAGCTCAGCAGTTTTTGGCAAATTTACACTGATGCCCATAATTTCCCAGGAAACACTGTGGACACTCTACTTCTCATGTGAAGCTGGATGCTTTGAGACATAGAGATCACTCCAAAGAGGGGGTAGCTGTGACAACCTCAAGTATGTCTGGGAGAATGAATTTTTCTTCTTGTTTGCAAGTGATGCCAATACTTGTGAAGTAAATATCTTGCCCAGGTCTTGCAGAGGGCCATGTGCCCTAATGCCTACAATATCATGGGTGATGATCACTGGTTTGAAGACAATGGCATTCAGGGGAAATCCTTTCGTACAGAAACGCTGACCTAATTGTTGTTGGACGAGACTGCACCCCTTTAGATGGAATGGTCCTCATCTAACTGTGCATCCAGGAATTATTTTGAGGAAAAGACTATAAGAGCTGTTTGTACACAGATCTGAGGGACTCCAGGGATGTTTAACTTCTGTGGAGCAGTCATTGTCATTGAGTATAATCAAGATGTTTTCTGGCTCCTATTGTTTCTCAAAAGTTCCCATCAGAGCCATTGTGCTGGCATCAAAAGAAAGATGGAGAAATTAAAAATTGAAAAAAAATTAAACAAAAATAGAGTACAAAAAAAAAGAAAGAAAGGTGGAGACAAAGGCTGTCTTTAGTTCAGGAATGTGGCTTTTGTGGGAGACAACGGCTGTCTTTAGTTCAGGAATGTGACTTTTGTGGGTTTGGATGAAAGTTCTTCATTGTTACATTTTCTGTCACTGAGATGAGACTCTCACCCAGAGGGCATAAGTTCGGGGATTGGATAATGATTTCTTTTAATTTGTCCATGTTCTTCACAGCTTTCCTATTTTCCATGGATTTACATTCCATTTTCGTAGAGAACATTATTTTTCTAAGTATTTTTTTGCTTTAGTTTATGTTTCATAAATACTTGGAGATTTCTTAAAGTTACACTAGTAACTCATCTTTTTTTCTGATAGATATTCTTATCATTGATATATCACCATCAGTTTGCCCATTTTAATAAATATTTGGTTATTTTTAAAAAAGCTGGTACACACATTTCTGTATAATTCCTTGTATGTATATAAGTGTTATTTACCTTTTTCAAAATTTCAGTGCATAGTCGTGGGGGTTTGAGTAGAGGAATGTTTAAGTTTACCGAGATTAGTAGATTGTGATCTAAATGGGATATACCACCAGGACCTGTGTGGATCAGTACTTGTCCATCATGTTGTGCAGCACAGGGTTGTGGATTTGATTGCCAGTGGGGATATGTGCCTGTGTTATGGGCTAGATTCACAGAAGTGGGTGTGCAGGAGGTCACTGGTCAATATGGCACTCTTCCATCACTGTTTCTCTCCCTCCCTTCTCTCTCTAAAAATTAATAAACTATTCTTTAAAAAGAAAAAATAAACCTTTCCCTAGTTGGTTTTGAACAGTGGTTTGATCATCAGACTGCGAACTAAAGAGTCCCTGACTGGATTCTGGCCAAGGGCACATGTCTGGGTTTGGGGCTGAATCCCCAGTAGTTTGCCTGCAGGAGGTGCGATCCATGATTCTCTCTCCCTCTCACTTCCTCTCCGAAGTCAATAAGGAAATATGTTTAAATACAGAAAACATCAATGTCTATGAGCATGTCTCACTAAGAATGGAGTGACTCAACCAGTAGCAGAGCTCTATGGTATGCTAATAAGTAATAAAGATTGTTTTTAATAAATAAAATAGCCAAACCGGTTTGGCTCAGTGGATAGAGCGTCGGCCTGCGGACTGAAAGGTCCCAGGTTCAATTCCGGTCAAGGGCATGTACCTTGGTTGCAGGCACATCCCTAGTGGGGGGTGTGCAGGAGGCAGCTGGTTGATGTTTCTCTCTCATCGATGTTTCTAACTCTCTGTCCCTCTCCCTTCCTCTCTGTAAAGAATCAATAAAATATATTTTAAATAAATAAAATAAACCTTAACTGATTTTACTTTTTTGTATTTTTCCAGTGGTGTGTGAGGGATTCACATTCTTCATATCCTAGAGAATATTTTGTTTGGTCCATCATTATGTATTTAAACATTTTATTTTGTAGGTTTGTCATGCTACCTCAGTGTTGATTATGTTTTTCTAGAAATTTATGGTGAATCTTTTCTCAGTTGTAAATTTTCTGTGTCTGTATCTTTCTTAAAACCTCTTATGATATGTTCTGCCTAATGTTTTATGTGTTCTGGCAATTTTCTGTAACATAAAGACAATGGGATAACAATATGGACGTTAGAGTTTCACTCATTTTTTGCCTTTTTGATTTAGGAAATTTTTGTATTGGTATAATGTGTTTTAATTCCTGAGGATATTTTTTCTATTGATTTTTAAATTTTTTATGTCTTTGTTTTTAGTAGATTTCAGAGAGGAAGTGAGAGAAATACATATCAATGATGAGAGAGAATCATGCATGGGCTGTGTCCTGCACTCCCCCTACTGGGGATGCAGCCTAGAACACAGGCATATGCCCTTGGCCCGAATCAAACCAGGGATCCTTCAGTCCCCAGGCAGATGCTCTATCCACTGAGCCAGTGTTCCGCAAACTTGTGCTTCGGCTATCTGCAGGCTCGTGAGCCAAATGCAGCTCTTTGGCCCCTTGAGTATGGCGATATTTTGTGGAAAACCCACACTCAGTATAATCCACTGGGGCCAAAGAGCCCCATGTGGCTCACTAGCGGCGGTTTGCCGCCGTCTACGGCACTGAGCCAAACCAGGTAGGGCCCTGTATCAGAACTTTCTGGGGAGTGTCAGACCACTCCTGTGATTATCTTTCCAGTTTCAGTGTGCTGGAGGTTAGTTTTATTTAGAAGTTATCTCTAGCCCTAGCCGGTTTTAGATTTTTTTCAACTCCTCTTCTACGTTACTTAGTTTTAATGCTTTATGACTTGTTCCAATTGGGTGTATACTTCACTGTGTTTCTTTTTTTTTTTTTTAAATATATTTTATTGATTTTTTTTTTTTTTTTTTACAGAGGGGAAGGGAGAGGGATAGAGAGTTAGAAACATCGATCAGCTGCTTCCTGCACACCCCCTACTGGGGATGTGCCCGCAACCAAGGTACATGCCCTTGACTGGAATCGAACCTGGGACCTTTCAGTCCACAGGCCGATGCTCTATCCACTGAGCCAAACCGATCAGGGCTTCACTGTGTTTCTTGCTCTCAATTTAAAAAAATTTTTTATTGATTTCAGAGAGGGAAGGAAAGGGAGAGAGTGATGGAAACATCAATGACGAGAGTGAATCATTGATCAGCGGCCTCCTGCATACCCTTCACTGGGGATCTGATAGATCCTCCCTACCCCCAACTGGTGGGTGGAGTATGACATAACCTTCAGCCCAGAAATACCTGAGTGATTAACCAGGTGCCTTATATGGACTATAGATTGGACCACCAATCCACACCTGCCAAATACCCTAAGCCCTTGTCCTATATGGACAATCCAGTAAGCCACCAATCAGTGTGCCCCGAGTACACTAAGCTCCCCACCCCTTCCCATTCCGCCCCTCAAAAGGCGTGCCCACCCCTGCACGTGTTGCTGTTCTCCCCTTGCAAGACAGCCCGGCAGGCGCTTCTGCTGTAATAAAGCTTGTAGTCCTGGTATTTAGGCCTCTGTCTGATCTTTCAGGATCAAACCCACACCTCAGGCTTCTAACCCAAACAGATATCCAACCCTAATCTCCTCTTTCATAGGTTGATGCTTCTACAGTAAGTAATACCAGGCCAACTTGGTCCTAATGTTTAAGTAGTACAAGGTTCTTACAGAATTATGAATTTTAAAGATTCACTGCACATATGCATACCCATCCATCATTATTTGTTATTTATAATATTTCATGTGGTTTTAAAGTGCTGGAGCTGTATATATATAGGTCATCTTTCAGTATGAATATGTATTTCTTTATTCTTTTTTTTTTTTTTTGTAAGGCAAAGATGGAAATTTGTTGAAGAATAGATACAGACTCCCTCATGGGGAGAGGGAAGAGTCCCACAGAATGAACTCCCACATAGTGAGGGAGAAAGGGTCCTACTGAGTTCTTTTACCCATGGCTTATAACGGCTGCAGTTCCTGTGTCTTGATATCCCCTCTGATTGGTCAATATTCCCCTTCCAATTGGTTACTATAGTGATTCCTAAGGCCATCCTCCCTTATAATCCTTCCATTCCTCTGGGCTGTCTTCTTTTCCATCAGAATGAAGGGCTTCCTTCTCTTTATTTTGTAAATATAGATCTTTCCTGGCTACTTCCAGTTCCCTTGTCTTATGTAAGTGCACCTGGCTTCCCTGTGTTATGGAAATGTACCTTCTCCCAGTCTGCAGCCCCCTTGCATTTCCATGTGAATATGTATTGCACTAGAGGCCCAGTGCACAAAAATTTGTGCACTCGGGGGGGGGGGTGTGGGGGGGGAGAGGGGGTCCCTCAGCCCATCCTGTGCCCTCTCGCAGTCTGGGACACCTCAGGAGATAATGACCTGCTGGCTTAGGCCTGCTCCTGGGTGGCAGAGGGCAGGCCCAATCCCTAGGTGCAGCCCCTGGTCTGGCTCAGAGCAGGGCCGATGGGGGAGTTGGAACGCCGCCCCCTGTCATGCACAGAGCAGGGCGGATCGGGAGGTTGCGATGCCACCCCTAGTCTCGCTCAGGGTAGGGCCGATTGGGGGGTTGGGCACCGCCCCCTGTCACACTCAAGGCAGGGTCGATGGGGAGGTTGCAGCGCCACCCCATGTCATGCACAGAGCAGGGCCCCTCAGGGGGTTGGGGCTCCGTACCCTGTCACACACAGAGCAGGGCCGATCGGGGTTGGGGCGCCACCACTGTCACACTCGGGGCAGGGCCGATGGGGAGGTTATGGCTCTACCCCGTCACACACAGAGCAGGGCCCGTGGGGGGGGGGGGGTTGGGGCACCGCCCTCTATCACCCACAGAGCAGGGCCGATCAGGGGGTTGGGGCGCTGCACCCTGTCACACACAGAGCAGGGCCGATCAGGGTGTTGGGGCGCTGCCCCCTGTCACGCTGATCCTGGTGCCGGGAGGCATATTACCCTTTTACTATATAGGATAGAGGCCTGGTGCACGGGTGGGGCTAGCTGGTTTGCCCTGAAGGGTGTCCTGGATCAGGGTGGGGGTCCCCACTGGGGTACCTGGCCAGTCTGGCTGAGGGGCTAAGGGCCGTTTTCAGGCTGGCAGGTGACTGAAGCTCCCAACCGCTTTTTATTTCTTTTCTTTTTTTCTGGGCCAGCTTTAGCTCTGAGGCCTTGGCTGCTGAAAGCAGGTTTCTGGCCTTTGTTTACCTTCTGTATTTGATACAATGTTGCGGTCCTGCTGGCTGAACCCCGGCTGACTAAAGCTGGTTTCTGGGCTTTTGTTTAGCTCAGCTGTGGGCAAACTATGGCCCGCGGGCCGGATCCGGCCCATTTGAAATGAATAAAACTAAAAAAAAAGAAAGACCGTACCCTTTTATGTAATGATGTTTACTTTGAATTTATATTAGTTCACACAAACGCTCCATCCATGCTTTTGTTGCGGCCCTCCGGTCCAGTTTAAGAACCCATTGTGGCCCTTGAGTCAAAAAGTTTGCCCACCCCTGGTTTAGCTTCTATATTTGCAACATAGTTGCTTAGAGTTGCAGCTGAGAGTTCAGGAAGTCAGGCGGGGAACATTGGAGTCCGCCGTCACTAGAGCAAGCAAGCCTCCCTGTTCGCTTCAGTGCATGGCTGCCGGCCGCCATCTTGGCTGGCAGTTAATTTGCATATCGCCCTGATTAGCCAATTGGAAGGGTAGCGGATGTACGGCTAATTACCATGTTTCTCTTTTATTAGATAGGATTTCCTCTAAGTATAATTTGTGAATATTTGTGCAATCTTATCTCATTGAGAATGCCTGAAACAACTCTGCTGACATCTTCAACTTGTCCGTAAGGGACGAATTATCTTTCACTATGATCATTACAGTGGCATCTTCACATTAACAAAAACACTAGTTACTTTGCCAGAATTCAAGTTTTCCACTGTTTCAAAAGTGTATTTATCTTTATTGATGTTCAAGTAAAAATTAAACAACAGAATTCCATATAAAGTTTATATTATGCATGTTCTTCTTACTTCAAAGTTATGCCCCACATTATCCCCCACCCCCCCTCCCCTTTTTTGTAGGTAGAATGGAAGGGAGAGTGAGAGACAGTGTAAGAAACATAGATGTGAGAGAGACACATTGATATGTAGCCTAGACCTCCCTGGGACAAAGCCAGCAGCACAGGTACAAGCACTGGCTGAAACAGCCCAGAACGATGTCAGAAATAAGGCGAGTCCCCCAATTGTCAGGTCCTGGTATAACATAAAACATATTCGGGAGCCAGTCAGCAAGGCAAATATCGTTACTTCTACACAGAAGGGTGGATGCACATGGTCTGGAAGCTCGCCCAAATGGAGCAGGTGGTCAGCTCGGCTTTATAATCCTTGAGGCATGTGAGTTGTCCCTTGTTCTTGATTGCAGCTAAAGGGCACAGTCTTTGGAGATTGGCTTATTCAAAGGGAGGCGTTAGCCCAGCCATGGGCAAACTATGGCCCCCGGGCCAAATCTGGCCCGTTTGAAATGAATAAAACTATTGAAATAAAAGACCGTACCCTTTTATGTAATGATGTTTACTTTGAATTTATATTAGTTCACACAAACACTCCATCCATGCTTTTGTTCCGGCCCTCCGGTCCAGTTTAAGAACCCACTGTGGCCCTCGAGTCAAATCGTTTGCCCACCCCTGGGTTAGCCTTTGCTGTTTGAAGACTGGCAGCCCCCAGGGAGCTGCAAGCTATGCAGCCAACATGGCGGCTGTCTAAACTGTTCTTTAACAGAAACGATTTGTTTATACTCACATTCGTAGTCCATGCTGTAACCACCAATTAATCTGGATAGGTCTGTGGAATATTCTTGTGTACTATTTGTAACATCTATGGTGGTGTGAAGACGTCATTTGTGTCCTAAAACTGTCCAGACTCAGTAATGCAGGCAAACCTCTGTAGTATGACGAGCTGCATTGGTCTCACAGATAATGTGTTTTCATAAAAAGGACCCCAGTCATTTTACAAGAAAAAATGACGACTCTTTTCTAGCCATTTTCAAGGTGTCTCTTACCTGAGGAAGGACATTTCCCAGCGTCCCTACCAGCAGGTGTCCCTGGAATCCACATTACCCAGAAGGCCTTGTGAGGACTACCACCAGCTTAGCCAATGAAGGATCAGAAATGGCCTTTCTCTTGCGTCCCGGCGGGCATGGGCGGGACTTCCGGTGCTCTCTAGGCGGCTATTGGTCTCCACCCAGAATCTACTTCAGTACAGGGCAGATGGCTCCAGGTGGGCGGGGCAGTGGCGGATACTCGGAGGGAGAAGGCCCGTGTCCTTGCCTGCTCAGCGGGCACGTGGAAGTGAAATTGGCTGACGCCACCAGGTTACCCATGTCTGTCACGGAACAGGAACCCCTTTATCCCCTTCCACTGCCCCTGCTTCTTAACCACCTCTCCTGCCTGGGAATGCGCTCGGCGTCCAATGGCAATGGCCTTGCCCAGTTGCTCAGCTGAGGTGAGTTCGCGTCCCCCGCCCTCCGCACCTGCTCTCACCGCCTCCTTACACTCAACCCTGCAGCCTGGGCTCAGGGCGCCTGTCCTGTCCTGCAGCTCAGGTCCCCGCCAAGGACCCTGAGGAAGGAGGAGGGGAGAGAGGAGTGTTGTGGCTTCTGAGGACACAGGAAATGCAGGGCTCAGTGGACAGGGGTGACTCGTATCTGAAATCGCCCTGCGCACTTGGGCTCTGAGTATAGAAACCAAGGTCCGAGGCGGGCAGGGAGGATTTCAGAGCCGCATGCCCTGCTTTCCCCAGGCTGTGGGGTCCACCAGGAATTGGGTTGTGGTAGATCCATCTGAACCCTCACAAGCTCTCTCTGGGTGCCATGTGCCAAGTTCATGGGTGAGTCCAGAGAGGTCCATAGTGTGAAGCAGGAAGGTGGCAGAGCTGAGGCAGTGAACGTGGGGTCTAAAGTTGGAATGGGGTCCAGGGGTGGGCAAACTTTTTGACTCAAGGGCCACAATGGGTTCTTAAACTGGACCGGAGGGCCGGAACAAAAGCATGGATGGAGTGTTTGTGTGAACTAATATAAATTCAAAGTAAACATCATTACATAAAAGGGTACGGTCTTTTTTTTTTTCAATAGTTTTATTCATTTCAAATGGGCCGGATCCGGCCCGTGGGCCGTAGGTTGCCCACGGCTGGTTAGACATTACACAGTGGTGTGCACATCTGGAGGAAGTGTGAACTAATGGTACTGGAAACCTGGTATTGGGACTTTAAAAAAATATTTTTTTAATTGCTTTTAGAGAGGAAGGGAGGCAGAGAGAGAGAGAGATAGAGAGAGAGAGAGAGAGAGAGAGAGAGAGAGAGAGAGAGACATTACTGATAAGTGAGAATCATCCATAGGCTGCCTCTGGAAGCCCTTACTGGGTATGGAGTCTGCAACCTGGGCATTTGTCCTTGTTTAGAATCCAACCCGGGATAATTCAGTGCACAGTCCAAATCAATGTCCACTGAGAGAAACCAGCCAGGGCTGGTATTAGGCCTGTAGGATGAAGCAAAAACCTTTGGCTTTGTCCTGGAGGCATGATCTGGGAGACTGCAGTGGTATTTCTTGGTAGGATGACTGGGGCCCTGCAGGCAACGCCCAGAGCTTAGATGGTGTTTCTCTGCTGTCCCCCTTCCAGACCGATCTGTTGGGCTGAGGGCAATCACAGTGAGTAATGGGACTGTGATGAGACAGCAGCCAGCACTGGAATTAGGACCTGGTGTCCACACTAAACTGGGGAGCCCTGGATGAGGTTGAGGGTGGGGAAGATGTGTAAGGAGTAGGATAGCTAGTTCTCAAAATTTTAACCATGGTTTCAATTTTCTCAATTCGGACAGGTTGGCTTGACCTTTCAGGAAATTGCCCTGTACTTCTTCAGGGAGGAATGGAGCCTCCTTGATGAGAGTCAGAGACAGCTGCACCTGAATGTGATACTGGAGCATTTTGCACTTATATCCTCGCTGGGTAAGACCCTCACTCTCACCAGTGACCTGGACTTGGCTTTGCGATTTCCCAGGGCCCATCCTCCAGGGTGTGCTCTGTCCTCCCACGTAGACTGTGGTACTGCTTGATTTTGCAGTTTCCTGTGTAGTTGCTGTCCTGAGGAGGGTTGGTCTGTTTCCAGTGCTCTCTTCTATTCCTGAATTCCCAGTATTTCCTGCTGTACTAAATTCCTAGGGAAGGGAAAACCAAGATGGCGGCATAGGTAAACACTGGAAATTGCTGCCTCCCACAAGTTCAAAAATTCCACTAAAAGCCAAAACGGACATCATCCAGAACTGCAGGAAGGCTGCCTGAGTGGAAATTCTACAACTAGAAGGAAAGAGAAAAGTACCCTGAGACCCAGAGGAGGTGTGGAAGTGCAGAGGTGTGGAGGCGCACGTGGCAAGTGCTGGCAACTGAGGACGCGGCTGTCTTTTTGAATCGGGAGGGAGTCACAAGCCCCCAACTGCTCTGAACTCCAGTTCCAGGTGATTCTCTGGGGACCCTCACTCATACAGGGAGAAACTGGACTGTCTGGCACCGGGCAGAACTCAGAACTCGAGGGCGGCTTTCTCTCAGAGGTGCTTGCAGCAATTACAGGGACAGTGAGACGCAGGGCCCTTAGGGCAGGGCTGAGGATCAGCCATAACTGCTTGCTCTGCCCTGTTGATTCTCTGAGATGCCGCCTCACCCAAGCTGTAGCAGAGGCTTTTGCATATGAATGCCCTGGCCCTTTGCGATCTGAAAATTACCTAACAAACTGCAGCTGGACCAGACAGACCCAGAACTTCCAAGAGAAGGCCCAAGGCCCCACAGCAGCTTGCATTGCTTCACAGCTGGTCCTCGTTTGAGCACCTCCAAACCCCAAACAAGGAAGGGGAATCTGCAGATCTCTTCGTAGCTCCTACTGGGTAGCCTCAGGCAGAGGCTAAATTAGCACCTCCTTAGATACAAGAGCCAGTGTACCCAGTGGTCAGAGTGGGACCATCCAGAATACAACACCTCAGGTCCATAAGGGACACACTTAGGGGGCAGACTCAGTGAGCACCAAAGCCCCACTGAAGCAAGTCTTGCCTCATAAGGTTGTCTTCAGCACAGAAATTCTCCCACCGTAGACACAGCTGACTCTCACAGCCAATTGACCTGGAAGTCAATTCCTCCCAGTGATACCTACAACAATCAAGCCTTAACTATAACAAGACTGTGCACAAAGCCCACAAAGGGGTTCACCAAGAGTGTCCACCTCAGGTAATTTGGGAGGCTGAGCCACTGGGCTCTATAGGACACCTAGCACATAAAGCCACTCTATCAACACAGAGAAGCATAAAAAATGTGGAGACAAAGAAACAGATCACAAATGACAGAAATGGAGGAAAGTAAATCACTGGATTTAGAATTCAAAAGCACACTTTTAAGGTTTTTCAAGAACTTTCTAGACACTGCTGATAAATTTAGTAAGACCCTCAAAAAGACTGGTGAGATCGCCGATAAATGTAGTGAGACCCTCAAGAAATCTAGTGAGACCCTCGAGGTTATGAAAAAGGACCAACTAGAAATTAAGTATACACTGGCTGAAATAGAGGATATTATGCAGAGTTCCAACAGCAGACTAGAGGACTGCAAGAATCAAGACAAAGATTTGAAATACGAAGAAGCAAAAATCACCCAACCGGAAAGGCAAAATGATATAAAAGTATCCAAAAATACGAAGATAGTGTAAGGAACCTCTAGGACAGCTTCAAGAGTACCAACATCCGAATTATAGGGGTGCCAGAAGAGAGAGAGCAAGATATTGAAAACCTATTTGAAGAAATACTAACAGAAAACTTCCCCTACCTGGTCAAAGAAATAGACGTACAAGTCCAGGAAGCACAGAGAACCCCAAACAAAAGGAATCCAAAGAGGACCACACCAAGACACATCATCATTAAAATGCCAAGAGCAAAAGACAAAGAGAGAATCTTAAAAGCAGCAAGAGAAAGACAGTCAGTTACCTACAAGGGTGTACCCATGCGACTGTCAGCTGATTTCTCAACAGAAACTTTGCAGGCCAGAAGGGAGTGGCAAGAAATATTCAAAGTGATGAATGCCAAGAACCTACAACCAAGATTACTTTATCCAGCAAAGCTATCATTCGGAATTGAAGGTCAGATAAAGAGCTTCACAGATAAGGAAAAGCTAAAGGAGTTCATCACCACCAATCCAGTAATATATGAAATGCTGAAAGGTATCCTTTTAAGAAGAGGAAGAAGAAGAAAAAGGTAAAGATACAAATTATGAACAACAAATACACATCTATGAACAAGTGAATCTAAAAATCAAGTGAATAAATAATCTTATGAACAGAATAAACTGGTGATTATAAGAGAATCAGGGGCATAGAAAGGGAGTGGACTGACTATTCTTGGGGGGGAAAGGGGTGTGGGGGATGCGGGAAGAGACTGGACAAAGATTGTGCACATATGGATGAGGACGGGGCGGGGGCTGAGGGCGGAGGGTGGGATGGGAACTGGGTGGAGGGGAGTTATGGGGGGGGAAAAGAGGAACAACTGTAATAATATGAACAATAAAGATTTAATAAAAAAATAAATTCCTAGGGAAGGACTTGTGGTTGGTAGTGTTGTGGGCAGCCTATGGCATTCCATCTTGAATACTTAAGAAAACATTTTCTTTATTCCTATTGGTCATGTATATATATTTTTTGTAATATTGTCTTTACATCCTTATCCTCTTTATTAACTACTAGAGGCCCGGTGCACAAAATTTTGTGCGTGTAGGGGGTGTCCCTCAGCTTGGCCTTTGCCCTCTCGCAGTAGAAAAGATTGTAAGAATGACATTAGTTGCACCCACACGTTTATTCAGTAAAAAGATGTCCATCTTGGAAATGGGTGTTGCGTGCGCTCTGAATGTGGATAATATTTTACCAAATTTTTGGGCTTTCATTATCAACAGAGAGGTCACACTGGAGAAAAACATCATAAATGCAGTGAATGTGGAAAATCTTTTACCGCTAAAAACATCCTTCAGCAACATCAGAGAGTTCATATGGGAGAAACGCCTTATCAATGCAGTGAATATGGGAAGTCTTTCACCCAGAGCATTACCCTTCGTTTTCATCAGAGAGTTCACACTGGAGAAAAACCTTATCAATGCAGTGAATGTGGCAAAGCTTTTACCACTAAACCCCACCTTCATTGACATTTGAGACTTCATATGGGAGAAAAGCTTTATGCAGTGAATGTGGGAAATCTTTTACCCAGAGCACTCAGCTTCGTCGTCATCAGGCAGTTCATATGGGAGAAAAGCCTTATAAATGAGGTGAATGTGGGAAATCTTTTCCCTTTAGCAATGAGCTTCATCGTCGTCATTGAGTTCATACAGGAGAAAAGCCTTATAAATGATTTAAATGTGGGAAATCATATACAAGTAGCAAAGGTCTCCAATATCATCAGACAGTTCATACTGGAAAAAAGCCTTTTCAATGCAATGAATGTGGAAAATCTTTTTACGATAACACAGTCCTTCATCAACATCAGAGAGTTCATAGGGGAGAAAAGCCTTATAAATGCAGTGGATGTGGGAAATCTTTTACCCAGAGCACTACCCTTCGTTTTCATCAGAGAGTTCATATAGGAGAAAAGCCTTATAAATACAGTGTATGTGCAAAATCTTTTAAAGGTAGAAAAGGTCTCCTATGTTATCAGATAGTTCACACTGGAGAAAAGCCTGATAAATGCAGTGAATATGGAAAATCTTTTACCACTAAAACCATCCTTGATCGACATCAGAGAGTTCATATGGGAGAAAAGCCTTATAAATGCACTGAATGTGGGAAATCTTTTAAAAGGAGCAGTGGTCTTCAGTATCATCAGAGAGTTCACACTGGAGAAAGCTATTATTAGTGCAATTAATGTGCGGTATCTCTCAGCCAAATTTCTAAATTCCATCTCTGCATAAGAGTGAAATTTCTTAGATGTGTAGGAAATGTAGTTTCTTAGAACTTAACAATAGTACAAGAAAATTTGTCAACCCTCATTTTTCTGAATTGTATCATACATTTAATCACCTACATTATGTACAGTTCCCATAAGTGTTTTTGCTGTTGTGTTTGTGTGTTTTTATGTTGGAACACTATGTAATTTTTTGCCCATTCTAATATACAGAGGTCTCCTGCCAGATCTGTGTCAGTGCATATTTCTGTTGCTGAAGGTATTTCACCTGAGCGACCTATAAGGCCCCTGCAGATGGCATAAGCCACCAACCTCCTGTGCCCAGGGAAGCTAAGTCTGTTCTCTAATTTGTTGACGGAAATGAGGAATACCTGAGCCTTTAGTTCTTACTTTTTCCCTGTCTTGTGTTGCCACATAGGCCTCATTACAGTTGGCCCCAGTAAACATATTGCAGAGGGACTGCCTTTTTCATTGACACACTTTCCCTAGATGCTAATGATGAGTTTATTGTGTGCCTAAGTCGTCAATGGAAGAACTGCCAGTCTCTTGTCTCTTTGGATTGTAAAATAATGAAGGCTTTTTCTTAAGACTTCTTTAATCCGGGGTGTTCTATTTACTCTATAGGTTACTTTATAAGGAGATATGGGCTTTCCAAGCATGATGAGGTGAAAAACTTTAATGGGGTCTCAAACATTTTTGCCCTTGAGGCAACAGTATGGTTCAGAAATTAGTTCAGCAGTTTTTGGCTAATTTACACTGATGCCCATCTTTTCCTAGGAAACACTGTGGCCACTCTACTTCTCATGTGAAGCTGGATGCTTTGAGACATAGAGATCATTCCAAAGAGGGGTTAGATGTGACAGCCTCAGGTATGTCTGGGAACATGAATTTTTTTTCTTGTTTGCAAGCGATGCCAATACGTGTGAAGTGAATCTCTTACCCAGGAGTTGCAGAGGCCCATGTGCCCTAATACCTACAATATCACGGGTGATGGTCACTGGTTTGAGCACAGTTGTATTCAGGGGAAACCCTTTCACTACAGAAACACTGACCTAATTGTTGTTGGATGAGACTGCAGCCCATTAAATGGAATGGTCCTCATCTAACTGTGTATCTAGGAATTATTTTGAGGAAAAGACTACAAGAGCTGTTTGTACACAGATCAGAGGGACTCCAGGCATGTTTATCTTCTGGGGAGCAGTCATTGTCATTGATTATAATCAAGATGGGTTGTGGCTCCTGTAGTTTCTCAGAAGTTTCCATCAGAACCATTGGTGAGCTGGCATCAAAAGAAGGATGGAGAAATTACAGATTGGAAAAAAAATTTAAACGAAAATACAGTACAAAAAAAGAAAAAGACAGATGGAGACAAAGGCTGTCTTTAGTTCAGGAATGTGGCTTTTGTGGGTTTGGGTGAAAGTTCTTCATTGTTTATTACATTTTCTGTCACTGAGATGAGACTCACCCAGAGGTCATAAGTACGGGTATTGAATATAGAGTTGCCAAACCTGTTCTTCCAGAATACAATTGAACCATTTTTAACAGCTATAATGAGTAAATTACATGTGTTAAGTATAGTGTTTCATAAATCTTGACATGTTCATGAAACTGAAACTGAAACGGACCATATCTGTCTCTGCGTAATTGCTTCATGACTTCTTTTAATCTGTCCCTGTTCTTCACAGCTTTCCTAGTTTCCCTGGGTTTACATTCCATTTTCATAGAGAACTTTATTTTTCTAAGTATTTTTCTGCTTTAGTTTATGTTTCATAAATACTTGGAGATTTCTTAAAGTTACACTAGTAACTCATCTTTTTTTCTGATATTCTTATCACTGATATATCACCATTAGTTTGTCCAATTTAGTAAGTATTTGGTTATTTCTAAAAAAGCTGGTACACACATTTCTATATAATTCCTTGTATGTATATAAGTGTTATTTACCTTTGTCAAAATTTCAGTGCATAGTCTGTGGTTTTTGAGTAGATGAATGTTTAAATTTACTGACATTAGGAAATTGTGATATAAATGGAATATACCACCGAGGCCTGTGTGGGTCAGTACTTGTCCACATGTTGTGCAGCACAGAGTTGTAGATTTGATTACCGGTAGGGATATGTGCCAAGTTGTGGGCTAGATCCACAGAAGTGGGCATGCAGGAGGTCACTGGCCAGTATGGCACTCTTCCATCAATGTTTCTCTCTCTCCCTTCTCTCTCTAAAAATTAATAAACTATTCTTTTTTTAAATATTTTTATTGATTTTTTTACAGAGAAGAAGGGAGAGGGATAGAGAGTTAGAAACATCGATGAGAGAGATCGCTCGGCTGCCTCCTGCACGCCCCCCACTGGGGATGTGCTCGCAACCAGGGTACATGCCCCTGACCGGAATCGAACCCAGGACCCCTGAGTCCGCAGGCCGACGCTCTATCCACTGAGCCAAACCGGTTCGGCATAAACTATTCTTTAAAAATAAAAAAATAAACCTATCCCTAGCCTGTTTGGAATAGGGGATTGAGCGTCAGTCTGTGAACTAATGGGTCCCTGATTGGATTCTGGCCAAGGGCACATGTCTGGGTTTGTGGCTGAATCCCAAGTAGTGGGCGTGCAGGAGGTGCAATCAGTGATTCTCTCTCCCTCTCCCTCTTCGAAATCAATAAGAAAATATGTTTGTTGGTTTTTTTAGATGCAAGCACACAGGGGGTTTATTTACCAGTTCCTGATGGGTATCAGACGCCTGGAAGGATCCACCCTGAGATGCTCACTGACACACACACAAGGGTAGAGGGCGCCGTTGGCTGCTGGCTCCTTTTGTGCTGGGAACAGAGATGTGAGCACACATGTCCTCACTCTCTGGCAACAGGAGAGCTATGTGCTCAGAAAATATGCTTAAAAACAAAACCATCAGTGTCTATGAGCATGTCTCACTAAGAATGGAGTGACTCAACCAATAGCTGAGCTCTATGGTATGCTAATAAGTAATAAAGATTGTTTTTAAAACATAAATAAAATAAACCTTAACTGATTGCACTTTTTTGAATTTTTCCAGTGGTGTGTGAGGGATTCACATTCATCACATCCTAGAGAATATTTTGTTTGGTCAATCATTATTTATTTAAACATTTCATTTTGTAAGTTTCTCATGCTACCTCACTGTTTGATTGTATTTTTTCTAGGAATTTACGGTGAGCCTTTTCTCAGAAGTGTATTTGATGAGTCTGTATTTTTGTTAAAACATCTTACCATATGTTCTGACTAATGTGCTGTGAGTTTTGGCAATTTTCTTTAACAATAGGACAGTGGAACAACAAAGATGGATGTTGGCATATCACTCATTTTGTGCATTTTTACTTTAAAAAAATAAACATTTTTTGTATTGGAATAATATAAGGAAATGCAAGATCTGAGCTCAGGTAGCCAGGCATACAGACTCCGAGGACAAAAGTAACCACCTACGATGGTTTGAAATTAAAACTTTCTAAGTAAAAGGAAGTCACAGGGATAGTTATGTCCTAGCCTCCTTTTTTTCTTTTGTTTCTTTGCAAAGGTCAATCTTTACCTTATTAAGCCTTTTGCCTTTTTGCATCTAGGATAACATACCTTTAGATTTTCAGGGAAATTTCCTTTTGACAGACTCCTAAAGGCACAATCTCCACACACGGAAGACCTCAGAGCTAGAATTATTGTTGTTGTGTTAAATATTAACTCTTAAGTATTGGAGAACATTTTTTTAAGAAAAATATATTGGCCCTAACCGGTTTGACTCAGTGGATAGAGCGTCAGCCTCCGGACTCGAGGGTCCCAGGTTTGATTCCGGTCAAGGGCCTGTACCTTGGTTTCGGGCACATCCCCAGTAGGGGGTGTGCAAGAGGCAGCTGATCGATGTTTCTCTCTCATCGATGTTTTTAACTCTCTATCCCTCTCTCTTCTGCTCTGTAAAATATCAATAAAATATATATATTTTTAAAGAAAAGTATATTGTATTGATTTTTTTACATAGAGGAAGGGAGAGGGATAGAGAATTAGAATCATTGATCAGGTGTCTCCTGCACACCTCCTACTGGGGATGTGCCCGCAACCAAGGTCCATGCTTTTGACCAGAATTGAACCTGGGACCTTTCAGTCAGCAGGCCGATGCTCTATCCACTGAGCCAAACGGGTTACAGCTTGGAGAATATTTTAAAAAGAAATTTCTGCCTATTTTTTTTAAACTTTTTATTCAATCCCAGAAATTTCCCTCCTCAGTCTTCCCCACTCTAATTTTTTACCAGTGAATTTCATGTAACCCCCATATGTCTTCTTTGAGTCTCATGTATGAAAAAGGTGCAAAACTGCTGTTCCTCTTACCATTACTCAATCTGTTGTTATTTTGCTTCCTGGCAAATATTGCCAACTTGGGTCAAAGAAACTTAGAAAAATTCCCCACAGGTTTGGACATTCCTTACAACAACACCAAAAGCAATTGACTCATGTGAAGCAGGTGAAAGTTCCATGGGACGGGCGGGGGGTGAGGGGGTGTCAGCATTTCCAGGGACAGAGTTGACTGAAGACAGATTTACAAACACAAATTTAGAGCCAATCCAGAACACAGCAAGCTAGAAGTTTCTTGTTGCTGCCAGAGAACTGAAGAAAATGCTCAAGGCTCATGTGGCTTTGTTTGGTATGTATGTGTGAGTGTGTGTGTGTTTCTTTAATCCTCACCCAGGGGTGTTTATTCTCTCTCTCTCTCTCTCTCTCTCTCTTTTTTTTTTTACCCTCCCTCGAGTTGCATCTGAGATTCTGCACTCTCTTCCATGCTTCCATGTCTCTGGATCCACTCCATTCTTCAGTTAATTTTGTTAATTAGGTTCCATCTATGTGTGTGATCAAGAGATGCTTTTCTTTCTCTGACTGACTTATTTCACTTAGCATGATGCTCTCCAGGTCCCTCCATGCTGGGTGAAAGGGTAAGAGATACTTCCTTTTTACCGCTGTGTAGTATTCCATGGTATAAATGTACCACAGCTTTCCTATCCACTCTTCTACTGATGGGCATTTGGGCTGTTTTTAAATCTTAACTATTGTAAGTTGTGCTGCTATGAACATAGCGGTGCATACATTCTTTCTGATTGTTGTTTCAGGTTTCTTAGGATATATTCTTAGAAGTGTAATCACAGGATCAAATGGCAGTTCCATATTTAATTTTTTGAGAATACTCCCTATGTTTTCCATAATGTCTGCACCAGTCTGCATTCCTACCAGCAGTGTACTAGGGTTCCCTTTTTTCCATATGCTCACCAGCACTTGTCCTTTGTTACCGGTAGCCATGCCAACAGTTGTGAGGTGGTATCTAATTGTTGCTTTAATTTGCATCTCATTGATGATCAGCGTCTTTCACCATTTTTTCACATGTCTCTTGGCCATCTTATCCACACTGCAGCCCAGGCAGAGCTGACACTTCGAATGGTCCCAGAAGCAGATGCTCTTAAATAGTGATGTCTGTTTTGAGACATTAACTTCGTTCAATGGAGGCAGGTTAGATGAGTTAGACACTTGAGCAACCTCTGCAAGCTACATTTAGCCTAAAGGAGACAGATGCCTAATGGCCTGAAAGAAGACACAATGCCTGCCATTCATAAAAGAGCTGGTCCTGGCCTGAACCGGTTTGGCTCAGTGGATAGAGCGTCAGCCTGCGGACTGAAAGGTCCGGGGTTTGATTCCGGTCAGGGGCATGTACCTGGGTTGCGGGCACACCCCCAATAGGAGATGTGCAGGAGGCAGCTGATCGATGTTTCTCTCTCATCGATGTTTCTAGCTCTCTATCTCTCTCCCTTCCTCTCTGTAAAAAAATCAATAAACTATATTTAAAAAAAAAAAAAAAAAGAGCTGGTCCTGAAGAAAGATATGCAAATCCAGCAGCTAAAGGAAGCCACGCGGGTGCCCCAGAAACAAACTTGCCCTTGAAATCACCTCCCCTGAAGGCACTGAGGGTCCTGAGTATACTTGGTGTTTTCTTGGGCTATTTGCCCTCAAAACCATTCCTGGAGTCAGCTGAGGAAATATAGGATCCTGGCCGTGGAGCGTGGGAACTACATTACCCAGAAGACCGCGCGTGGAATGCCACCAGGCTAAGCCAATGGGAGCTCAGAAAGGGCGTTTCCGTTTTTCAAGTTCTGGTGTGCGGGACCGGTAGTCTTTTCTCCATTTTGTCTTAAGCGGTCGGCGGTACCTGGTCGCAGAGTCCAGTGGGGAAGGCTGGAGAGTGGTGCTCCCTGCCTCGCAGCCAATGGTTTGAGCCTCCAGTGGTGCTCACAGCGCACACCTGGGATTGAAGCTCGGAGTCGCCACCAGACCCGCCCAGAGCCGGGACAGGGACCTCCGTTCCTGCAGCGGCTTCTGCTCCCGCCCGGCTCAGCCAACAGAGGGCAATGGAGGCGCCGGTGCTGAGGAGACGGGCTGAGGTGAGTTCCTGTCCCGCCGGCCCTCACCGCCTCCTCACACAGACACCACAGCCTGGGGAGGGCGCCTGTCCTGCAGCTCAGTCCCGCGCGGAGGACCGTGAGGAAGGCGGAGGGGAGAGAGGAGTGTGGTGGCTTCTGAGGACACAGCAGGTGCAGGGCAGAGAGGACGGGGGTGACTTGCATCTGAAGGTCCCTGAGGGTGTGGCTGTGAGTATTGACGGGAAGACCAGAGGCTGCAGGGAGGACGGCACAAACTCATTCGGGGCTTTCCCGGCTGTGGGTCCATCAGGGGTCTGGGGTGGTCCTGGATCCGGCTGGACTACAAGCTCTCTACACGCCATATGCCAAGTTCATGGGTGAGTCCAGTGACATCCAGTGGCATTGGAGCAGGAAGGGGGCAGAGCTGAGGGAGTGAACCTGGGGTCTGAACATGGGAAGGGGATGAACATTACCCAGTGGTGTGCACATCTGGAGGAAGTGTGAGCTGATGGTCCCGGGACCTGGTGTGGGGACTTAAAGGTGAAGCATAAACGGACGCTTGTCTTTGTCTTGGAGGCAGGATCTAGGAGACTGCAGTGGTGTTGCTTGGCAGAAAGGCTGGGGCCCTGCAGGCATCGCCCAGACCTTAAATGGCATTGCCCTCTCCCCTCCACTCCCCCAATCCTTCCCACCAACCCAGCTGCTCTGCTGAGGGCAATCACAGTGAGTAATGGGACTGTGATGAGAGAGCAGCCTGCACTGGCATTAGGGCCTGGTATGCACACTAACCATGTGCCCTGGAGGAGGTTGAGGGGGGGAAGGTGTGTAAGGATTAGAATTACTGGTTCTCAGAAAGGCGGGTCTGGTTACTGTTATGCCTAGATTTCAAGATTCCCCCAAGACAGACCACTAGGGAGCCGAGTCCGATGCAAAAGCATAGAGTCATTTATTCAAGCCCGGGCTTGGTCCCCCTCCACCTCCATGACTGGATGCGAGAGAGAGCCCGGAGTCCCAAGAGAACAAAGAATTTATAGGGCTTGGGGAGAGGGGTGGAGGCACTTGGTTGATTCTGGTTGGTTGAGTGAAGAGGGGATGGGGCTAGTTTCCCTTGCTTTCCCATTGGCTGAGATAAGGGCAGGCTGAGTAACTGATACATTCTGTGGCTTTTCAGGCAGGAGGCGTTAGGGACACAACTATCAGTTCCGTTCTGTCCCTTCAGTTACAATTGTCTCGATTTTGACAGGTTGGCGTGACCTTTGAGGACATTGCCCTGTTTTTCTCCACGGAGGAATGGAGCCTCCTTGATGAGAGTCAGAGACAGCTGTACCTCAATGTGATGCGGGAGAATTTTGAACTTCTATCCTCCCTGGGTAAGACTCTCACTCTCACCAGTGACTTGGACTTGGCTTTGTGGTTTCCCAGGCCCCATCCCCCAGGATGTGCTCTGTCCTCCCATGTAGACTGTGGTACTGATTGATTTTCCAGTTTCCGGGGTAGTTGCTGTCTTGGGGAGGGTTGGTCTGTTTCCACTGCTCTCTTCTATTCCTGAAGACCCAATACTCCCTGCTGCACTAAATTCACAGGGAAGGGCTTGTGGTTGATCGTGTTGTAGACATCTAAGGGATTCCAACTTAAGTAGTGAAGAAAGCATTTTCTGAAGAAGAAGGAAAAAAAAAGAAAGCATTTTCTGTATTCCTCTTTGTCATGCGTAAATATTTGAAAAATTGTCTCTACATCCTTTTCCAGTTTATTAACTAATTTTTTTTTGTTAAAGAATCTTTGGAATACCATGTATATTTTATATATTAATTCCTTATTTAATACAGGAACACATAATTTTGCATGTGCTTAATTGTGCTTTGCAGATATTGCTCCCCCACACCTGCTTTCCTACAAAGTCCATGTTGTTGGCAACCCTGCATTCAGCAGGTCTAGTGCCACCATGTTTCTAGCAAGCTCAGGTGCTTGGTACTAGTGCTTAGCAATTAAATATTGTTAATGAAGTTATATAGACTTTGCTTTTGAGGCAGAGTCACTGCATTGTTCTTAGCCTGCAGTATAGTATTAACATACCTTCATTATTCCCAGGGAACTCCAACTATTTGTGTGAATGTGTGTCTATATCGCAATATTAGCTTTATTGTGCTGATCACAGGTGAATCCACAATATCTCCAACAGATTCCTTCATATGATTTGCGAGTATTTTCTCCTGTCCTCTTGATTGCTTTTCATTGCATTTTGTTTATTGCTGTTGTACATTGAAGACGCTATTTTTCTTTATTTGTTGCAGTGTGGACTGTTTATTTTTTCTATTTTGTGTGGTGGTTGGTGTCACATTCAGAAAATTCTGTCCAAAACAAACCTCCAGAACTTTTCTCCAGGTTGTCCTGAGGAGTTTTAAGTTTTAGCGATGACATTTGGTTCTGTCCTGCAGGTTGAGTTAAATTTTATCAGCAGTGTCCAGTTTTGTTGTTTTACATGGGAATGTTGATTATTACCAGCCCCATTCGTTGAAGAAACTATCTTTCCTTCCTTCTGTGACTGCTGCTTTGTCAAAGATATTTGAAAGTCTGTGCCTAGGCTTCTTTTTGTGTTTTTTGTTCTGTTCTGTTGATGTATGTGTCTGTGTTTCTCCAGCAACACACTGTTTGCTTGCTTTCTCTTTGTAATAAATTGAAGGCAGGAAGTGTGATGCCACCAGCTTTGTTCTCCCTCAAGATTGATTGTGTTAATGGAGGTTTTGATTCCTTTGCAAGATTATCTATTCATTTCTTTGTAAAATACCATTGGAATTATTGGGATTGCATTTAATCTGTAAATTGCTTTGTGTACTACGGCTGTCTCCACCATATTTCATTTCCAGACCCATGAACACAGGTTGTCTTTCAAGTTATTTGTGTTTTCCTCCATTCCTTTCATCGCTGTTTTATAGTACTCAATGTACAGATATTTCACATTTGAGTTGAATTTATTCCTGCAACTTTTATTTTTTTGTTTTGTTATTTTGATATGTTTTTAATATATCTTTATTGATTTTTTACAGAGAGGAAGGGAAAGGAATTGAGAGTTAGAAACATTGATGGGAGAGAAACATTGATCAGCTGCCTCCTGCATACCTGCCACTGAGGATGTGCCCACAACCAAGATACATGCCCTTGACCAGAATCAAACCTGGGACCATTAAGTACGCAGGCCGACGCTCTATCCACTGAGCCAGACTGGTCAGGTTCCTTCATTATTTTTCTGTCAAAGAATATATTGTTAGTGTGTAGAAATTGAACTCGTATTTATATGTTTATGTTGCATCCTGTAACCTTTCTGAATTTAATTCTTTATTCTTCTATTATCTTCACCCGAATAGTGAGGATATTTTTTTCAGTGATTGTTATTTTTTCTATTAAATCTTTATTGTTCAGATTATTACATTTGTTCCTTTTTTTTCCCCCCATAACTCCCTCCACCCAGTTCCCACCCCACCCTCCCCACTCACTCCCCACCCACTGTCCTCTTTCGTAGGTGCACGATTTTTGTCCAGTCTCTTCCCGCATCCCCCACACCCCTTTCCCCCCCAAGAATAGTCAGTCCATTCCGTTTTTATACCTCTGATTCTATTATAATCACCAGTTCATTCTGTTCATCAGATTATTCACCTGATTTTTAGATTCACTTGTTGATAGATGTGTATTTGTTGTTCATAATTTGTATCTTTACCTTTTTCTTCTTCTTCCTCTTCTTAAAGGATACCTTTCAGCATTTCATATAATACTGGTTTGGTGGTGATGAAATCCTTTAGCTTTTTCTTATCTGTGAAGCTCTTTATCTGACCTTCAATTCTGAATGATAGCTTTGCTGGATAAAGTAATGTTGGTTGTAGGTTCTTGGCATTCATCACTTTGAATATTTCTTGCCACTCTCTTCTGGCCTGCAAAGTTTCTGTTGAGAAATCAGCTGACAGTCGTACGGGTACTCCCTTGTAATTAACTGACTTTTTGTCTATTGCTGCTTTTAAGATTCTCTCTTTGTCGTTTGCTCTTGGCATTTTAATGATGATGTGTCTTGGTGTGGTCCTCTTTGGATTCCTTTTGTTTGGGGTTCTCTGTGCTTCCTGGACTTCTAAGTCTATTTCTTTCACCAGGTAGTGGAAGTTTTCTGTCATTATTTCTTGAAATATGTTTTTAATATCTTGCTCTCTCTCTTCTTCTGTCACCCCTATAACTCGGATATTGGTACGCTTGAAGTGGTCCAAGAGGCTCCTTACACTATCTTCATATTTTTGGATTCTTTTTTCATTTTGCTTTTCCGGTTGGGTGTTTTTTGCTTCTTCGTATTTCAAATCTTTGACTTGATTCTTGCGATCCTCTAGTCTGCTGTTGGGGGTCTGTATAATATTCTTTATTTCAGTCAGTGTATGCTTAATTTCTAGTTGATCCTTTATCACAACCTCGAGGGTCTCATTGGATTTCTTGAGGGTCTCATTATGTTTATTGGCGGTTTCTAGAAAATTCTTGAAAAACCTTAAAAGTGTGGTTTTGAACTCTATATCCCGCAGTTTGCTTTCCTCCATTTCTATCATTTGTGTCTTGTGTCTTTGTCTCCGCATTTTTTTTTTGCTTTGCTGTGTCGATAGAGTGGCTTTCTGTGCTAGGTGTCCTATAGGGCCCAGTGGCTCAGCCTCCCCAATTACCTGAGGTGGACACTCTTGGTGCACCCCCTTGTTGTCTTTGTGCACAGTCTTGTTGTAGTTAAGCCTTGATTGTTGTAGGTAACAATGGGAGGGATTGACCTCAAGGCAAATTGGCTGTGAAAATCAGCTGTGTCTGCAGTGGGAGAACTTCTGTGCTGGAGACACCCCTCCGGGGCAAGACTTGCTTCAGTGGGGCTTTAGTGCTCACTAAGTCAGCCCCCTGAGTGTGTCCTTTATGGATCCGAGGAACTGCAATCTGGATAGTCCCACTCTGACCATGGGGCACACTGGCTCCTGGATCTTTAAGGAGGTGCTAATCTCGCCTCTGCCTGAGGCTATCCAGCAGTTGCCAGCTGTGAAGCAATGCAAGTTACCCTAGGGCCTTGGGCCAGCTGCAGTTTGTTAGGTAATTATCAGATTGCAAAGGGCCAGGCCTTTCATATGCAAAAGCCTAGTGGCTTGGGCGGAGCGGGGTCCCAGGGGATCAACAGGACGGAGCGAGCAGTTATGGCTGCTCTCAGTCCTGCCCTCAGAGGCCCTGCTTCTCAGTGTCCCCGCCATTGCTGCAAGCACCCCTGAGAGAAAGCTGCCCTCCAGTTCCGACTGATGCCACACAGCCCAGTTTCTCCCATATGAGTCTGGGTCCCCAGAGACTTGCCTGGAATGGGAGCTCAGAGCTTGAGACTCCCTCCCAATTGAAAAAGACAACCGTGTCCTCAGCCGCCAACCCTCTCCGCATGCGCCTCTGTACCTCTGTATTTTACTTCCGCACCACACCTCCTCTGAGTCTTGGTATGCTTTTCTCTTTCCTTTTAGTTGTAAAATTTCCACTCAGCCAGCCTTCCTGTGGTTCTGGATGATGTCCTTTCCGTCTTTTAGTTTATTTTTGAAGTGGTTGTACGAGGCAGCAATCTCCAGTGTTTACCTATGCCGCCATCTTGGTTTTTCCCCTCTTCAGAGTTCTTAATCAGGGTAAATCCTTTCATTTTTTCAGGGTTACTGTGTGGTAAAATTGGATCTCCTTTTTTTTTTTTTAAATATATTTTATTGATTTTCCACAGAGAGGAAGGGAAAGGGATAGACAGATAGAAACATCAATGAGAGACAAACATCGATCAGCCGCCTCCCACACTTTCCCACTGGGGAAGTGCCCGCAACCAAGGTACATGCCCTTGACTGGAATCGAACCCGAGACCCCCCAGTCCCCAGGCCGATGCTCCATCCACTGAGCCAAACCGGTTAGGGCAGAAGGTACTGTTTTGCACATCCTTTTATCCAAGTGATACAACCACCAGCAGTGAATGAGAGTTCCAAATCCAGCAGATACTTGCCAATAATTAATATTATAAACCTATTTATTTATTTATTTATTTTTAATATATTTTATTGATTTTTTACAGAGAGGAAGGGAGAGAGATAGAGAGTTAGAAACATCGATCAGCTGCCTCCTGCACATCTCCTACTGGGAATGTGCCCGCAAGCCAGGTACATGCCCTTGACCGGAATCGAACCTGGGACCTTTCAGTCCACAGGCCGACGCTCTATCCGCTGAGCCAAACCGGTTTCGGCTATAAACCTATTTAATTTTAGCTATCCTGGTAAGTAAGTCCTGGAGGAACAAATTTGAGTTTACCTGGAGAGATGATATTGAATATATTTCATATATTTTTTGAGATTTGGATATTATCCTTTATCAATTTTTCTTTACATTTGTGTTCTCTTTCCTGAGGAGCCTTGATTTTCCCCATATTGCTGAATGGTATTTTCACTGGAAATAGGACTCTGTTGACAGTTCTTTTATTTTTAGACTTTATGGTTTCCAATGGAAAACCTATTGTCATGAGAATTACTTTTTCCTTATAGATGAATTGCTATTTATCTTTCAGAACTTTCAAGATTCTTTTCTGTGTTTTTATTTTTCAGAAATTTGACTATGATGTGGGTTTTGATATCTTTGGGTTTATCTCATTTTGTATTTGCTCAACTTCTAAAATTGGGGATTTCTGTCTTTTGACCAATTGGAAGAGTTTTCAGCCATTATTTCTTCAAGTAGTCTTTCAGCTCCATCTTCTTTCATTTCTTCCTGGACTCCAAATGTTACAGTTTTATTTTGTGTTCCGTTTTTTGTTGTTGTTTTTGTTGTTGTTATGATTCCACTGGTTTCTTGGTTCCGACCTTTTTCTGTTGCTGTTTTCAAGCCCATTTTCTCTCTATTGTCATTGGATATTTTTATGGTTATATTTTCTAGTTCCCTGAGTGATTCCTCTGTTTTATCCTTTCTGCTTTGAGCCTACTTACTGAGTTATTTATTTCAGTTATTATAGTCTTCTGTACTATAATTTTCATCTGGTTTTTCTTTATAGCTTCATTTTCTTTGTTGAGACTTTCTATTTACTTGCCATAACTTTCTTTTTTCCCCCTTTAAGGATGTTCAAAATCACTCATGTAAAGATTGTTTTGATGGCTGCATTAAACTTATTATCAAATAACTCTATCATCACTAATAGTGTTAGTCTCTGTTATCTTTTTTATTCAGTTTTAGATCTTTCCACTTCTTTGTATGACTAATTTGATCATTGAAACCTAGAAATTTTGAGCATTATGAAACTCTGGATCTTTTCAAGCCATTTTATCTGGGTTGCTTTGTTACTGCTCTGGTAAAGGGAAGGGTGAGATGCCATCTCATTATTTCAAGTAGAGAGTACAAGTCCAGGTTCCCCACTTGGCCCAAGGTTTGTAGGTGTGTGTGTGTGTGTTGGGGAGGGGTGGGGGGGTCAGGGAGGAAATGGGTATTCATTATTGTTCTGAGTTGGTGGGAGTTCTGGCTCCCTACTAATCTTCTGCCAATATCTCCCCAGGTGGAGGGATAGGTCTTCCTTGTTTCTATATCTTACGGTTTCCACTTACATGACCCGGAAATGACTCCTTCGCGGGACTGACTCCTGCCTGGCGCTGCCGGACCTCCAGATTTGGCAGTCAGTGCTGGGTCAGGATTGACTTCCGGTGTTCGGTTGTCAGTTCGGTCATTTAGGCCGCCAGGGCCCCTACCTGTTTATATAATTAGATTCCTTTTACATAGAGAGGAAGAGAAATGGAGAAAGAGAGAGAGAGATAGAGGTGGGGGAGAAAAATCAATCGGCTGGCTGCCTTCTGCACACATGCAAACCAGATATGAAAACCTCATTCTGATATGTGCTCTCACTGAGATTGGAACCCTTCACCCTTTGATACACTGGAGGATGCTCAGTCCAACTGAGCCACACTGACCAAGGCATTCTGCAGTGTTTAAAATAAAAAATTTCCAGTTTTTTAGAGAACAGGCCACTAGGATCAATGAGAATAGAAGCACAGTGGCTGATAGTGGTAATGCTAACCCTTTATTTTTATTTATTTATTAAAACATATTTTTATTGATTTCAGAAGGGAGATCATTGATTGGTTGCCTCCTGCACGCCCCCCAGCAGGGACGGAGCCTACAACCTGGTCATGTGCCCTTGCCTTGAATGGAACCTGGTACCCTTCAGTCTAAAAGCTGATGCTCTATCCACTGAGCTAAACCAGCTAGGACTAACCCTAGCTTTTTTATTGATTTCTCAGAGGAAGGGAGACGGAGAAAGAGAGACAGACAGAGAGAAACATTAATGATGAGAGAGTATCACTGGTCAGCTGCCTCCTGCATGCCCCCTTACTGGAACTTAACCCACAATAAACTCGGCCTGTGACCTTGACTAGAACTGAACCTAGTACCTTTCCGTCCCTGGGCTGACACTCTATCCACTGAGTAAACCAGCTAGAGCTGACCGTTACTGTATTTATTTATTTACTTAGTCAGTTCGTTAGTTATTATTAACCCTTGTTTTTGACCTTAGGTATTCTCAAATGTGCTTCCTCACCCAGTTTCCTGTCATCCTATCTATGCAGTTGTCCTTATTTGGTATTCTGTATTCCTTTTTGTCTTCATGGTACTCTTATTCTCATTTCCTGTGGGATGTTTTTCTCATGGATAGCTGTCTACTTACTCTGGGATGGGGAAAGTTTCTCTATCTCTCATTCTGCCATCTTGCTGATGTCACTCACATAGGTCTTTTGTCTGTGATCTCCTTTGTGCTTTGTTGTTCTACCACAGTGCTGACCATCACGCTTTTTAGTTTTTCTTTTAAGATTTGCATCATTTATTCCACGCAGTAGCTCAACTGGGATTTGAGAGGCAGAATCCTTTGTGCATCACAGGAGAAACATGACTTTATCAATGACAGGCTAGACCATGTGGCAGTCTTGCCTTGGTGAAGGGCTGTGGGGGTAGTTTTCACGCCTGGGCTTTGTTACATTCATAACTAGGAACCCATTTTTTTCAACAATGTTTTCTTACCATTGCCCACTACTCACCCAATTCTACTTCTTCTTGCTTAATGTTGACACTTATCAGTTTTAATACTGATCATTCCACTCGGATTCCCAGCCCGTGGATCACCTTAACCTCTCTAAACTTTGCACCTCTACCTCTTTCACAAATCTATCATTGTTGCACTCCAATACTGTTCCATGCCTTCAGGCCTTAGCGTGCACATGTATTATTATATTGGCATTGAACATCACGTGCTCTAATTTGATTGATCATTTATGGTTTTGAACACATTGGAATTATTCTTCACAGACTCATATCGCCAGCATGAAAGGTCCTAAAAGAAGCCATTTGTGGAGTAATAACGAGCAGACACAGCCTCTCTTCTTTTTGTGCCAGCCTATGTTTCTGTCCTCCCTTGGTGAGACTTTCCTCATCCAGTGACCTTTTGGGCCATGTTATATATAACAGCCATTTCCTGAGAGTCTGACTCACTCGTCTTGAAAATCATTGTAGGGAATCATGTCTAGTCATGACAGAGAAACATCTGTGTTGAAGATATTCTGTTTTTATCAGGTCAACATGAACTTCCTCTACATTTCCTTGTTTTCAGGTTGCTGCTGTGGAGAAGAGAATGTGGAGGTCCTGACTGAACAAAAGGTTTCTGGAAGATTGTCACAGGCAAGGAATCCAAATTTACCCTTGTCTTCCCAGAAGAGTCACCCTGTGAGAGCTGTGGGCTAGTCCTGGGAAACGTTTTCCACGTGATGGAGCTGCAGGGAACACAACACAGACAGATACTGTTGAGGTGTGGGGCATGTGCAAAAAGATTTTCTTTGACTGCAAAATTTCACCAGCAGCATGTGAGACAGAAGACTTTCATTAGAGGTGTGGAAAGGCTGTCACTTGCAAACAGCTGGAAGTTCAATGTGTCCCACAATCATTTCACATGCAGGGATGTTGGGCAGGTTGTCCTTAATGGGTTAGGAAATCTCCACCTAAAGGGTACTCTGCCCAGGGACAGTCCAAATGCTATTTTGATGCGTGGGCTGGCATTTCAAACGAGAGAAAAATTATTTCAGCAGAAAAGAATGCAAGTAAGACATTAGTTCCTCCCACACATTTATTCAGGAGAAAGGTGTCCATCTTGGAAGTGGTTGTTATGTGTGTTCTTAATGTGGTAAATATTTTACCAAATTTTCTGGTTTTCATTTTCTACAGAGAGTTCACACCGGAGAAAAGCCTTATCAATGTAGTGAATGTGGAAAATCTTTTACTGCTAATACCCACCTTCATCGACATCAGAGAGTTCATAAGGGAGAAAAGCCTTATAAATGCAGTGAATGTGGAAAATCTTTTACAAGGAGCAGTGTTCTTCACTATCATCAGAGGGTTCACACTGGAAAAAAGGCTTATCAATGCACTGAATGTGGTAAATCTTTTACCTATAAGTCCAAATTTCATCGTCATCTGAGAGTTCATACAGGAGAAAGGCCTTTTCAATGCAGTGAATGTGGAAAATCTTTTACCCAGAAGACACACCTTCATCGTCATCAGAGATTTCATATGGGAGAAAATCCTTTTAAATGCAGTGAATGTGGGAAATCTTTTACAAGTTGCCATGCTCTCCAGTATCATCAGAGAGTTCACACTGGAGAAAAGACCTATCAATGCAGTGAATGTGGGAAAGCTTTTACGGCTAAGACCCACCTTCATCGACATCTGAGACTTCATTTGGGAGAAAAGCTTTATAAATGCAGTGAATATGGAAAAACTTTTCCGCGGAGCACTGGCCTTCGTTATCATCAGGTAGTTCATACAGGAGAAAAGCCTTTTCAGTGCAGTGAATGTGGGAAATCTTTTACCCGGAGCACTCACTTTCGTTTTCATCAGAGAGTTCATACAGGAGAAACGCCTTATAAATGCACTGTCTGTGGGAAATCTTTTAAAACGAGCAATGGTCTCCAATATCATCAGAGAGTACACACTGGAGAAAAGCCTTATCAATGCAGTGAATGTGGAAAATCTTTTACCTCTAAGACCATCCTTTGTCAACATCAGAGAATTCATTCGGGAGAAAAGCCTTATAAATGCAGTGAATGTGGGAAGTCTTTTATCCAGAGCATTGAACTTCGTTATCATCACAGACTTCATACAGGAGAAAAGCCTTATAAATGCAGAGAATGTGGGAAATCTTTTACCCATAGCTCCACTCTTTATTATCATCACAGACTTCATACAGGGGAAAAGCCTCATAAATGCAGTGAATGTGGAAAATCTTTTACACGTAGCAGTTCTCTCCAATATCATCAGAGTGTTCACACTGGAGAAAAGCCTTATAAATGCAGTGAATGTGGGAAATCGTTTTTCGCTAAGACCGACCTTCATCATCATCAGAGAGTTCATACTGGAGAAAAGCCTTATAAATGCAGTGAATGTGGAAAATCATTTCAAAGTAGAAAAGGTCTCCAATATCATCAGAGAGTTCACAGTGGAGAAAAGCCTTATCAATGCAGTGAATGTCAAAAATCTTTTACCACTAAGACCGTCCTTCGTCGTCACCAGAGAGTTCATACGGGAGAAAAACCTTATAAATGCAGTGAATGTGGAAAATCTTTTACAAGTTGCAATGGTCTCCAATATCATAAGAGTGTTCACACTGGTGAAAAGCCTTATCAATGTAGTGAATGTGGGAAATCTTTTACCCAGAGCACTGCCCTTCATTATCATCAGAGACTTCATACAGGAGAAAAGCCTTATAAATGCAGTGAATGTGGGAAATCTTTTACAAGGAGCAGTAGTCTTCAATATCATCAGAAGAGTTCACACTGGAGAAAAACATGAGTGCAATTAATATGAGGTATCTCTCAGCCAAATTTCTAAATTCGCTCTTCACATATGAGTCCAAATGTGAGAAATTTCTTAGATGTGTAGGAAATGTAGTTTCTTAGTTAGGACTTAATATTAATACAAGAAAATTTGTGAGTCCTCATTTTTCTGAATTGTATCGGATACATTTAGTCACCTACATTATGTGAAGTTCTCATAAGTGTTTTTGTTGTTGTCTTTGTTTTTATGTTGGCACACTATGTAATTATGTTGCACTTTCTAACATACAGAGATGTCCTGCCAGATCTATGTCACTGCATATTTCTGTTGAAGGTATTTTACGTGAACCACCTATAAGGTCCCTACAGATGGTGTCAATCACCATCCTCATGTGCCCAGGGAAGCAAAGTCTGTTGTCTTTTTTGTTGAAGAAAATGAGGAATACCTGAGCCCATAGTTCTTTCTTTTTTCCCTGTCATGCCACATGGGACTCATGACTGTTAGCCCCAGTAAACATAATGTTGCAGAGGGAATGCTTTCCCTGCAGGCCATTGATTAATTTATTGAGTGCCTGAGTCATCAGTGGAAGAACTGCCAGTCTCATATCTTTTTGGTTTGTACAATAAAGGAGGATTTTTCCTAAGACTTCTTTAATCTTGGGTGTTTTATTTACTGCGTGGGTTAGCTTTAAGGAGATCAGAGCTCTCCAAGCACGATGAGGTGAACAACTTTTATGGGGTCTCAAACCTTTTTGCCCTTGGGGCAACAGTATGGTGCAGAAATTAGCTCAGCAGTTTTTGGTAAATTTACACTGCTGCCCATATTTTCCTAAGAAATACTCTGGACTCTCTAATCCTCATGTGATGTCTGGATGCGTTGAGACACAGAGGATCACTCCAAAGAGGGGGTAGTTGTGACAACCTCAAGTATGTCTGGGAGCATGAATTTTTTCCTTGTTTGCAAGGGATTCCAATACATGTGAAGGGTATGTCTTGCCCAGGTCTTGCAGAGGGCCATGTGCCTTAATGCCTACAATTTCACAGGTGATGGTCACTGGTTTGAGGACAATGGCATTCAGGGGAAACCCTTTCACTACAGAAACGCTGACCTAATTATTGTTGGACGAGACTGCAGCCCATTAGATGGAATGGTCCTCACCTATCTGTGCATCCAGGAATCATTTTGGGGAAAAGACTACAAGAGCTGTGTGTACACAGATCGGAGGGACCCCAGGCATGTTTATCTTTTGTGGAGCAGTCATTGTCATTGATTATAATCGAGATGTTTTGTGGCTCTTATAGCTTCTCAGATGTTCCCATCAGAGAGCCATTGATGCTCAGGCAGTAAAACAAAGGTGGAAGCAAAGGCTGTCTATAGTGCAAGGATGTGGCTTTTGTGGGTTTGGGTGAAAGTTCTTCATTGTTTGTTATATTTTCTCTAATGACATGAGACCCTCACCCAGAGGGCATATGAATGTGGAATGAATATAGAGTTGCGAAACCTGTTCTTCTAAAGTAGATGAACGTACATTTGTTTTATCTTGAACCATTTTTAACAGCTGTAATGAGTAAGTTACATGTGTTAAGTATAGTGTTTCATAAATCTTGACATGTGCATTAAACTGAAACTATCATTATAGTCATAATGCTGACTATATGTTTTACTGTGTAATTGCTTCATGACCTACTTTAACCTGTCCCTTTTCTTCAAAGCTTTCCTAGTTTCCGTGGATTTACATTCCATTTTCATAGAGAACTTTATTTTTTTTTAAGTATTTTTTGCTTTAATTGATTTTTCATATACTTGTGGATTTATTCAAGTTATATTAGTAACTAAACTTTTTTTCTGATATTCTTTTTAAAAAAGAATACATTTTATTGAGGGAAGTTTCCAGAACACTTGGTGTGAGGTGGAGGAGCAGCTGCTGCCTCAGCTGAGCACAGCAACACGCTCTTTCCAGCTCCTCCACACCTGCCTCGGCCTTCTCACCGGCTGTCAAATATGATGAAAGCAACCACTTACTATGATGTTTTGGGGGTCAAACCCAGTGCCACCCAGGAAGAACTGAAAAAGGCTTATAGGACGCTGGCCTTGACGTACCACCTTGATAAGAATTCAAATGAAGGGAGAGAAGTTTAAACAGATTTCTCAAGCTTACGAAGTGCTCTCTGATTCTGCTTCCTGCGTGTGTCCCTTATGTATGCGAGGAATTGAAGTCTGCCTTTTTTTGGGTTGGGCTGCAAAAGCACAAGAGTTTCTCTTTGTTCCACTGGCACGTCTTGGGCGGGGATGTAAATTGAGTAGGACGGGGTCTCCGGGAGACACCAGGGCAGAGCAAAGGGCAATGGCATCTCCGCGACTCCTTGGCTCTCTGCGACTCCCTGCGCATCTCAGCGTCCCTGAGTGCTGGCGAGCAGCTTTGTGAAAAAGCGTCCCTTACTCTCTGACCTGCTGCAAGGCCGTCCCGCCACTCCCAGTAGGGGTCTGGGACCTCAGAGTCCCGCTGAGTGCATTTGACAGTCTGTAACCCCTTCCAATTGAAAAAACCGTGCATCCAGTTGCAGCCTGCCTGGCGTGTGACTCCACACCTCTGTTCTTGGAGCCTCTGCGTATCCTACTCAGTCTCAATGCTGTTCTTTATTTCCTTCTAGTCGTAGAGCTTCCGCAGGGCCAGCTTTCCCATGGTTCTGAAAGACAGCTGTTTGTCTTATAGTTGGTAGTTTTGATGCTGTTGTGGGAGGCAGCATGCACAGGTCCGTACCCTACACCGCCATCTTGGTTCTCCCCATCTGATATTTTCTCTTGGTACAAATTTCAAGAATTGTCACTGAGTCCAAGAATATATCTCAGGTTACTTTAATATATTTTAGAGATGAAGGCATAATTTGTTTGTATGCATTCCTTTATTACTTTTTATATTTCCTTGTGGGCTCACTTGGCACCTTCACATAGTTGCTCGCACTTGAACAGGAACTTTTGTTTAAGTGTTGTTAGCACCATCTAGCGGTAGGACAGCAAAGCCTGGTCATGGTGGTTCAGGTTTGTTGCTTGTTTTTTTATGCAGCCCTTCTAGGATCCTTTAACACGCAATGTAGACGATTATGGCCTGAAAGTGAACTGTGGCATGCACACTCGCCATGTTTGCCCAGGGCAGCCTCTCTTTATGCAGAGCCATCAGACCTCTCAATGGGGCCAGTGAATAACATTCACTGCTGGCATTTTATATACAGTAGTGAATGAGTGATGGACTGTAACGATAATATGCTCACTACTTGCTGTTGTTTTTGTTTTAATATTCAAGTATAGTAGTGTTTTAAAAGTTATATGAAGAATAAACTCAAATACTCAAATATAAAAGCTCTGAAAAAAATATTTACATATATTTTATTGATTTTACAGAGAGGATGGGAAATGGGTAGTTAGAAACATCACTCAAGCCATCAGCTTCCTCCTGCACTGCCCCTACTGGGGATATGCCTGCAACGGATGTACATGCTCTTGACCAGAATCAAATCTGGGACACTTTGGTCCACAGGCCAGCACTGTATCCACTGAGCGAAACGAGTTAGGGCTCTGATAGATATTCTTATCATTGATATATCACCATCAGTTTGTCCATTTTTTTTTAAATATTTTATTGATTTTTTACACAGAGGAAGGGAGAGAGATAGAGAGTCAGAAACATCGATGAGAGAGAAACATCCATCAGCCGCCTCCTGCACATCTCCCACTGGGGATGTGCCCGCAACCCAGGTACATGCCCTTGACCGGAATCGAACCCGGGACCCCTCAGTCCGCAGGCCGACGCTCCATCCACTAAGCCAAACCGGTTTTGGCCAGTTTGTCCATTTTAATAAATATTTGGTTATTTCTAAAAAAGCTGGTGCTAATATTTCTGTATAATTTCTCCTATGTATATAAGTGTTATTTACCTTTGTCAAAAATTCAGTGCATAGTCTTGGTTTTTGAGTAGATGAATGTTTAAATTTACCAACATTAGCAAATTGTTATCTAAATGGAATATACCACCGGGGCTGGTGTGGGTCAGTGCTTGGCCATCATCTCGTGCAGTACAGTGTTGTAGATTTGATTACCGGTAGGGATATTTGCCACGTTGTGAGCTAGATCCACAGAAGTGGTTGTGCAGGAGGTCACTGGCCAATATGGCACTCTTCCATCAATGTTTCTCTCTCTCCCTTCTCTCTCTAAAAATTAATAAACTATTCTTTAAAAATAGAAAATAAACTTTAACTGATTACAGTTTTTTACATTTTTCAGCAGTGTCTTGGGGTTTCACATCCTAGAGAATAGTTTGTTCAGTCAATCATAATTGATTTAAACTTTTTTTCGTCCAGACATTTGTTGTGCTGCTTCACTGTTTGATTGTATTTTTTTCTAGGAATTTATGGTGAGCCTTTTCTCAGAAGTGTGCTTGTTGAGTCTGTATCTTTGTTAAAACATCTTATCATGCCGAAACCGGTTTGGCTCAGTGGATAGAGCGTCGGCCTGCGGACTGAGAGGTCCCGGGTTCGATTCCGGTCAAGGGCATGTACCTGGGTTGCGGGCATATCCCCAGTGGGAGATGTGCAGGAGGCAGCTGATCAATGATTCTCTCTCATCGATGTTTCTGACTCTCTATCTCTCTCCCTTCCTCTTTGTAAAAAATCAATAAAATATAAAAAAAAAACAAAACATCTTATCATATGTTCTGCCTAATGTGCTATGAGTTTTGGCAATTTTCTATAACAATAGGATTGTGGAACAACAAAGATGGATGTTGGCATTTCACTCATTTTGTGCATTTTTACTATAAAAAATAAACTTTTTTGTATTGGGATGATATGTTTTAACATTTTTTCCTTAAAATATATTTTAATAATTTAAAAAAAAAGATATTTTAATTGCCCTAGCAGGTTTGGCTCAGTGAATCGAGCATCAGCCTTCAGACTGAAAGGTCCAGGGTGAGCTTCTAGTCAAGTGCAGGCTCAATCCGTGTGGGGACTGCAGGAGGCAGCCAATCAATCATTCTCTCATCATTGATGTTTCTCTCTCTCTACCTCTCCCTTACTCTCTGAAATCAATAAAAATATATTTTAAAATAGTTTAATTTATTTTACTAAATTGATAAATATATTTAATTGATTTTTAAAAGAGTTTTATTGATTTCATAGACCAGTGGTCGGCAAACTGCGGCTTGCGAGTTACATGTGGCTCTTTGGCCCCTTGAGTGTGGCTCTTCCCCAGTATAGCATATGTGGGCGCGCACGTACAGTGCAATTGAGACTTCCTGGCCCATGCACAGAAGTAGGTTTTTGGCCTGGGCGAGTCTATTTTGAGGAAGTACTGTTGCTATTTGGCTCTGTTGAATAATGAGTTTGCCGACCATTGTACATAGACCAAAGGAGGTGGAGAGAGAGAGAGAAACAATGATAGCCAGGCGAGGGGGCTCAGTCGACCTATGAACCAGGAGGTCACAGTCCCATTTTCCCTCAGGGCACATGCATGAGCCCCTGCTAGATCACCAGGTGGGACTTGCAGGAGGCAGCTTATCACTAATTCTCCTTAATCGTTGATGTTTCTGTCTGACTCTTTCCCTTCCTCTGTGAAATCAATTAAAAATTAAAGAAAATTGAGTCCATTATCTTACAAAAGAAAAGAAACATCAAAGATGAGAGGGAATCATTGGTCACTGCTTCCTCCATACCCTACTGGGGATGGAACCTACAATCCGGGCATGTGCTCTGACTGGGAATCTAACCAAGGACCCTTTGTCACGGATTGAAGCTCAAGCACTGACTCATACCAGCTGGGTGATTCATTACTTTTTAAATGCTATGCCCTGTGCAATGAACATTTTTAATTTTAACCTGCAGTGTTAACATTCTCCATTGCTTTCAGAACACCAGTCATCTGATCCTGCACTAAGCCCTTGCTTTGTCCTCTTCTGCATTTTCCTTGTCTCCTGTCATAGAGGTGCTTGCGTTGGAACATTTCTCTCCAGAAGGCCAGAGGGCATCTGGGTGGGCAGGGTGTTTAAAGAGTCCCAAAGCCAATGCAGCAGGAAATAAATGAGCAGTGAATCAGACACCCTTTGCCGTGAATCAGGCATCCTAGATTTGAATTTCAGGTTCTCTGTTATCACTGGGACTTACAATGCCATAACCCCTTCTGCTGGTCTAAGTCAGTTTCCTCCTGTGAAAAACAAGTACGAGGTAAGTCCCCATGGAGGAGCTATTGGAGAAGGTCCAGTGGTGAGGTGTCCACTTGTGTAACGCAGCTGTGCCTGCAGCCTGCCTTGGCTCCAGCAACTCCAGCCTCTCCCTGCAGAGACATTCCCAGGCAGGCACTCCTCACTCCCCCGATGCCCGCAAGCACCTTTGGCTTTGGGTGCATTTTAGTGAGAAATGGGACATATAAGAAGCTGCTGAGTGGGTTGAGGTATTGGCGGGAGCAGCTGGCGGGGGCGGGAGGAGCCGTTACATGAGCTGGAACTGCCGATTAATCCTGATCAAGATGACAACCTCCCAAAAGCACCAAGACTTCGTGGCAGAGCCCATGGGGGAAAAGCCAGTGGGGAGCCTGGCCGGGATCGGCGAAGTCCTGGGCAAGAAGCTGGAGGAAAGGGGCTTTGACAAGGCTTATGTGGTCCTTGGCCAGTTTCTGGTGCTAAAGAAAGACGAAGACCTCTTCCGGGAATGGCTAAAGGACACATGGGGCGCCAATGCCAAGCAGTCCCGGGACTGCTTTGGGTGCCTTCGAGAGTGGTGTGACGCCTTCTTGTGATGCTCTCTGGGGAGCCCCCCATCCCTAATGCCAGCCTTGAGTCTTCAGAGTTTGCAGCTGAGTGGGGGCTACTCCCTTGTCCTCTACCAAGGAAGCGATTGCTGTCTGCTCACCACCAATGTCCGGGTCTCTGGGGGAGTTCTCTCCCCTCACCATTTCAACTTTTTTGGAATTCTCACTCTTGCATGCATCTCCCTCTTTCCCCTGCCAGTTTCAGGTCGATAATCAGCTTTTCTGAGTGGATTTCTGGCCCCTACCCTCGCCCCTGGTCTGTTCAATGACATTTGGCTTCTCTTTTGGCAAAACAGTCACTGTCCATATAAAGTTTTGTTTGTTTGTTTTTTTTAATATATTTTATTGATTTTTTACAGAGAGGAAGGGAGAGAGACAGAGAGTCAGAAACATCGATGAGAGAGAAACATCGATCAGCCGCCTCCTGCACATCTCCTACTGGGGATGTGCCCGCAACCCAGGTACATGCCCTTAACTGGAATCGAACCTGGGACCCCCCCCCCCCCCCCAGTCCGCAGGCCGACGCTCTATCCACTGAGCCAAACCAGCTTTGGCAATATAAAGTTTTTTAAATCAATAAAGTCAGTGGCCTTCCAATAAAAAAAATAAAAAAAAGAAGAAGCTGCTGACTCTGCTGCAGGGAGGCAGGTGCTGTGCCCCTCAGGTGTCATTGTGGTGCGTCCCATATCAAATTGCTGAAAAAACTTAATGTCAGAGAAATGAAGTCAGATTCAAGGGGCTGGATTTTAACTATTATCTTCTCCAGCGGCAGACACAGTCTCTACCACTGATGTGCAGGCCTCACTGGAGCAGGTACAGTCTGAGGACCAGGGTGGCTCAGCTGCAGCTCTTGTTTCCTCCCGTTCCCTTAACATCTCAGAGCACTTTTCCCTGGCCTCCCTGTGTGTAGGGGAACGCCATCATTTCTCAGTGCAGTGGTTTTTCTCCGAGAACCTTCTTTCAGAGTGAGCAGCTGTTTGTCTGCCTCCCCTTTGATCCCAGCACAGACTATGACCCTCAGGAGACCTCGGTAATTAGGGCTGGGTTTCTGCACTTGTCCCCACCTGTTGGGTGTCATACTTCTGTTCTCTTTACTGAAGTGAATTTCATGCTTCAGTTTGACCCCTAATATGTGACGCTGACACTCACCCCTTAGGAGAGGGTACGATTTGACATGAATGTTGCGACCTAATATTCGGAAGTGATGATGGAGTCCTACATGATCCTGGTCTCAGTTGACAGGTGCTCACCTCTTATTCATGCCTAGGACCCACTGCCATGTGATCCTGTGCTATATATCCCTCCTGGCTGAGACAATGGCTCTCAACATGCTTTCTCTGCAGCCCGGTCATGTTCTGGACTCCCATCCTCCGCAGTCTCCTGTGCCTGCACCATGGGTCTTTGGTTTGGAACAGAGTCCTTTTGAGTACAAGCCCTCACCGCAGTGCACAGCACACTGGGCCGTAACTGAGGTCCTTACTGTGCTTTTCCTGACAATCTACGCTGACTGACTCTCCACACAACATTTTTTTACTGTAGATTAAGTTGGCTTTTCAGATGATGGTGTTTGCCATTTCGGCCTGTTACTCATTTTTGAGTCGTTTCGATATACTAAGCATGTCAAGCTCAAAGGCTAACATGAGCCATATAAACAAGGTTTAAGTTTATGTGCGCTGCAAAAAAAACACAAAACCACAAAATCAAACTTGAATTTTTATAGAAATGTAGGTTTATTTTGATAGAGAGGTTGAATACAAAGGACTGATTAAAATTCTGATGGGCATTCACGCTTAGCATCATATTGTGAAATGGGTATAGATATGTAACCTTTAACTGACGTCAAGAAAATTTTGTAACTTGTTTGTATTCTCTGTATCTTGATGTCACTCTGTGGTTCGGGAACTTGGACACGCTCCAGCCAAGCATTATACCTGTTTCTACTAAACTTTCAAAGAGTAGGTAGTTTCCACTGCATTGTTCAAAGAATGGGTTGTGGTTAAAAAGCTCCAGCCAGGTGTGACACCGTACTTGCCGCTCTTGAGTTTGTGACACCCTTTCAAAAGGCTATTAGAGAAAGGCTCGGGGCTGCAGCAGGATGGGGCTCCCTGTGTGGAGGCACCTGTTGCAGACACTGGCCAGCTTTCAATAAATCCTCGCTTGCTGCTAATAACTAATTGGAGTTGGTGGTTCTACTCTTCCGAACATTGGTCCATAACAGTTGGAGGCCCCAGTGAGATCCCCGACAGAGGGACCCCTTATTTAGCGCAGGAGGCTCTCCCGCGGCAGGGGTGAGAGGGACCCTCTATTTAAGGCAGGAGGCTCTCTCCCATTTATCGCTGGGCATGCAGTGAGATACCTGGTGATGGTGAGAGTTACCCCCAGAGGGGCAGGAGGCTCTCCCACCCATTTGGGCCAGGAAGGCAGTAAGGATTTATTGGAAACCTTGCAGGAGGTAAGGCCTGGAGGCGCCTAGGGTGAGATCTCACAGAGGGGAATCAAGTGGAGGGCTGGATGCAGCACTACCTCCCGACTCCAGCCAGGAGGCCAGGATGGTGGCCACGGCATCTGGAAAGTGTGACTTTCGGTTGCACTGGGTTTGTCTGTCTGGTGTTTGTTGTCTTGGTATTTGTTGTCAAAAAGTCATGTGCTTCTGTGTGCACCCTGCTGCAATGTTTTTTGAAAAATTTTCAGGACTTCAAGGAGCGAGCTGCAAGTTCCAGGCAACCTTAGGTTGCATTTGTCTGGTTTATTTTGTCTTTGTTCTTTGTTGTCTTTGTCTTTGTCAAAATGGGTTAGGGTCAGTCATCTTCGTCGACCCTATCAGTCAGGCCCACTCTGATGAGTGGAAGGGGAGCTTGATCACCTCCCGGGAAACCATAGAGCTCTCTCAGGAATTGGGAATTAGTTAGGAATTGGGTGGATTGTTTAAACTCTGAGTGAATATTCGGTGAAAGTGTGAGTGTGGAGGGAGGGGGCCTGCCCTCTCCTCTCCTTTATGTGGCTCCACGACTTCGGTTACAGAGTCCGAGTGGGCCCCAACCTGCGGTTCCACGATTTGTCAGATGGTATAATGGTGACTCACCCCCAAGTGGAGGTGACCAGGCCCAGGGTTTATACGGGTGCACCTTAGCTAAGGCGAATCTAAGCTCCTAATGGATGTAGCCAGGCGGGCATCTGCATGAGGATCTGTGAAAACAGGTCACCCCCTCCCTTGTCTGTCTCGCCACCTATCATCATGGGGTTGGGACAAAGTAAACCCACTGTTCTCAATTGCATGTTGGAAACAGCTGTTTGTTTGTGTGGGACTAGCCAATTTACTACGGAGAAGGAGGACTAGATGCAGCTCCAGTCTGAGCTAGTACTGAGAGAGTATAAGTACGGGTGTTTGCCTTAGCTACTCATTAACTGGTCTGTGTGAAGTGAAAGCTACTTTGATTTATTCTGCTTTTCTGTTGATACATCTGGCTGAACATTTGGGCTGGACCCATAATGGTCTTCAAAAGTCTCTCAGCAGCTGCGAGAATTATTTTTCTGAGTCTTTTGCTCACTATTAAAGGGGAATCAGCCCACTTAGTTAATAAAGATTTCTGTCTATCAGTTTCTCTTACCTAGGTTGTAAATTTACTGTATTAAAATTGAAGTTCTGGGGTAGATTTAAAGGTTATGATGTTAATGCTTTTGATTTGCAGAAATTCTGTGAAAGGGAGTGGCCCACTTTCCAGGTTGGATGGCCGGATGTAGTGACTTATAATTTAACCACTGCTTTTCAGGTTTACCATGTTTCTATGGCCGGCCAGGTCACCCTGACCAAATTCCCTATATTCAAGTGTGGGTCGATATTTTGACTGAAAAACCAAGGTGGTTAAAGAGTTGCCAGAATGAGGAAAAGAAATTGGGACAGAGACGGACAGTCCTCTTGGCCTCGGCCCAGAGGGCTGAACTCCCCCTGTTCTCCAAGGTCCAGGTGAGGAGGCACTCCCCGGGGTCAGGCCTCCCCCGTATGCTCCTCCACCCACCGGTCCCATGGTGGCAAAAGACCCCGATCCCGAGCCTGCCTCCTCCACAGCCGGTTTCCACCAGTCCAGGGCTCGGCTCCATTCTCCCCTCCTCTCCTCCCACTGGGTGGGGGTCGGGCATGCGGAGGCAGGGAGGGGGAGTGTGGAGGCAGGGAGGGGGAGGACTGGTGGAGCCCTGCGGAGTCTGCTGGTCCTGCAGCTCCTGTGTTGCCACTGAGGCGGGCAGCCCCTTTGGGTCCAGACAGGCAGCCTTTTGTGGTCTGTGTCCCCTTTTCTACCAGTGACCTGTACAGTTAGAGGGGCTGGGGTCCTTCTTTCTCCCAGAATCCACAGGGGTTAATCTCTCTTTTGGAGTCCATAATTTTTTATAATTGTCAGCAGCTACCCTTTTCACTTCAGAAGAGAGAGAGAGAGAGGGTCAGGGCGGAAGGGAGGAAATTTTTGTGGGTCTGGATGGACAGCCTACATCTGACCATGACAGATTAGAGGCTGTGTTTCCCTCCAGGCGACCCGACTGGAACCCCAGTATTAACGGGTTCTCGACGAGTACCGCCAGACTCTACTGCTCGGACACCCACAACCCTCTCTAAGGTGACAGAGACAGTCCAGGGGCCTAACCCTGGCTGTAAATGTTACATTTGTTTCCCAGTCGGCCCCAAATATTAGGAAAATTTGCAGAAGTTAGAGGACTTTGAGGGGAAATCAATCTCCAAGTTGGTTTAGAGGGCTCAGAAAGTTTTTACCAATCGGGAGGACCCAATGGCAAGTTTAAACACCCGGATGGCGAAGGTCCTCCTGGCTATAAGCAAGGAAAAAGGCCCAAGGGGCTGAAGAGACAACAAGGGCAAAGAAAAGCCTCATGGGAGAAAAGGAGTCTGACCCTGGGCTTGGGAAAAATCAATGTGCATTTTGCAGAAAGAAAGGACATTGGAAAAGGGAGTGGGGAACTGACTCCCGTGTTAGTGGAGGAGGTGGATTAGGGTTGTCAGGGCTCAGCTGGCCCCCAAGAACCCAGGATAACCCTGACAGTGGGGGGCCAAAAGGTGGACTTCCTTATGGAACTCAGCACTCACTCAGGCCCTCTGGTGGGGAAAGGGGAAAAGAGTGAATATTTCAGCTTCCTGAAAACAGCTGCCTTGAACCCGGCCACACTCCTCCCTGACGAGGAGGCAGAGGCCCCTTTGCATGACTGCGAGGAGACACTGACAACCCTCACTTCCCTCCGCGAGGACCTTGTGGACCAGCCCCTGCAGAATCCGGATGAGACCCTCTACACAGACGAGAGCAGCTTGGTAGAGGAAAGTACCCGGTATGCGGGGGTGGCAGTAGTGACATGAGGAGGAGCCAGGGGAGATCTACAATCAGCCAGGATTAGAAAGAAGCCCTGGGGAGCACCCCGGCACTCGTCCTGCCAGACCTACCCAGGGACTGCAGGGATATATCTCCTCACACTGCCCTTACAGGAGGACACGGGAGCCACCTTAAAGAGGTCTCCTGAACTCAAGAGGAAAGGACATTAAAAATGCTCCTGAGATACTCAACCTCCTAGCAGCCATATAGGAACCAAGGAAGTGGCTAAAAGACCAGTAGGGCCCCTAGAAGTTCTCGTTGCCCTGCCAGCACGAAGGCTCCCAGAGAAGCCTACTCATCTACCAGAGGAGCAGAGGCTAGCTGAGAAACTAAGGGCCCAGGAAGGAGAGGCTTAATGGCTAACCCTGCCAGATGGAAGGCCTATAGTGCCAGAAGCCCTGAGGCGGACCATCGCTTCCCAAACCCACCAAAATACCCACCTGGGGGGAACGAAGCTATCAGAACTACTGGGAAGAGACTTTTACATCCCAGGGCTCCAGAAAATGTCTCAAGACTTGGCCAGAAGGTGCCAACTTGTGTGCCCAGGTGAACCAAGGAACCCCTGTTGTGGCCGCGCCGGGGCAGCGATTCCGAGGTCAGAACTCCAGAGATTACTGGGAAGTGAACTTCACCGAGATATCAGGAGGACAAGGAGGGTATAAATACTTGCTGGTTTTCATTGACACCTTCTCTGGCTGGCCTGAGGCATACCCAACCAAGGCAGAAACAGCACAGGTAGTGGTTAAAAAATTCCTCTTAGAAATTGTCCCCCCGTTTGGCCTGCCACTATACATGGGGTCCCACAGTGGCCCGGCGTTCATCGCCAGGATCACCCAATTGGCAGCTAAGGCATTAAAGGTAACTTGGAAATTGCATTGTGTATACAGGCCACAGAGTTCAGGACAGGTAGAGAGAATAAATCGGACATTAAAGGAAAGGTTAACCAAACTAAAAATAGAGACTGGCGAGAACTAAGTTTCTAGATGCAACCCGTACATCCAAGGGTTAACTCCTTTTGAGATAATGTTTGGGCGACCACCACCATTGGTGCCCAGGTTGGGGGAGGAGGAGGTCACCCGTCTCTACCCGTAATTTGCTTAAGTCTTTGCAGGCACTCCAGCAAGCCACCACAATAGCCCAAAGGATTGTGAAAGAGGCTCACCGAGAGACTGAACAGCAGAAGGAGCCCAGGGGACATCAGTTTTTGCCGGGAGACCTCGTCTGGGTCAAGCGGCACCAGCCCGGAGGACTAAAAGTTAAGCTGGTGCTGACGCCCCTGCAGTACTGGATCCCCGGCTGGGCAGGGGGGTGGGCGACCTGGGGGGCTGCGGCTCTATGTTTCAGGACCAGACCCTGGGGTGCTCTTCACGATCCAGAGGCGAGAGACCCCTCGGCCTTTCAACCCCATCGGGCCGCTGGCACCTGTGAGGCTGCCGGAGGTCCAGGGGACGCCAGCTCCCAAGGAAACCCCTACCCCATCGCCCATTTCTGCGTGGACCACCGTCGTGAGCCCAGGCCCAGGGGTGAAGCCGGTACTGGAACCATCACCACCGAAATGGCCTGTTCCCCAAGGACCTATAAATGTCTCCACGGACCAGGAGACACCAGGACTCTGTCCATAGGGACACAGGAGGAGGGGGCTCACCCTTGGGGACATCTCTGGCACAGGGCTATGTGTAGCCTCAGCAAATTACTAGGTGACTCCCCTTACCAGGGAAATTGCAACAAAACCCTAAAATTAAGAGGAGAGCCGGGGGCGGGGGTCCCCTGGTACCTGGTAGCCCCAAATAGAACTTGGTGGGCATGTACAGTAGGAATCACTCCGTGCATTCTCTCCTTAACCATGCAGGTCGGGGGGGGGAGCCCATCTCTTTGTGTACTAACCCATATTTTGCCCCAAGTCTACTATTACTCTGCGGGGGGAGATGAGAGCATCTCCTAATAGAACTAGGGCGGGTCAGGAGGGTCCCGATACTTATTCCCTTCGTAGTAGGGCTTGGATTAGCAGGGTCCACAGCTGTAGGGACAGCAGCCCTAATCAAAGGGGACCAGAACTACCAAGAGCTGGGCCACCAGATTGACCAGGACCTAAGCACCTTTGAAAAGTCCATAGGAAAACTAGAGGAATCAATAGGGGTCACTGGCTGAAGTGGTTTTACAGAACAGGAAGGGCTTAGATTTATTATTCCTGAAGCAGTGGGGACTCCGCCTAGCCCTGGGAGAAGCTTGCTGTTTTTACACCAACCACTCGGGAGTAGTCCGAGAAAGTTTAAGCCAACTAAGAAAGAGGTTGGCTGACAGAGCGGAGGCTCACAAGGCAGCAGGGAACTGGTATGAGAATCTCTTCTCCTGGTCCCCCTGGCTGACGACCCTCCTGTCAGCGGTGGCTGGACCCTTACTTTTGCTTATAGTGGGATTAATATGTAGGCCCTGTTTGCTGCGTTGCCTGCTCAATTTTATTCATGACCGCATCCAGGCGGTCAAACTTATGGTTTTGCACACGCAATACTCGCAGCTACTAGATACTAGCGATGAATCCAGAGTCTGATTCATCCTAAAGACCAGTAGGGAGTGTGATGGGCATGCACGCTTAGCGTCATATTGTGAAATGGGTATGGATATGTAACCCTTAACTGACGTAAAGAAAATTTTGTAACTTGTTTGTATTCTCTGTATCTTGATGTCACTCTGTGGTTCGGGAACTCGGACATGCTCCAGCCAAGCGTTACACCTGTTTCTACTAAACTTTCAAAGAGTAGGTAGTTTCCACTGGGTTGTTCAAAGAATGGGTTGTGGTTAAAAAGCTCCAGCCAGGTGTGACACCGCACTGGCCGCTGTCGAGTTTGTCACACCCTTTATTTTTATTTTTTTTATTTTTATTTTTCTTAATATATTTTTATTGATTTTTTACAGAGAGGAAGGGAGAGGGATAGAGAGTTAGAAACATCGATGAGAGAGGAACATCGATCAGCTGCCTCCTGCACACCCCCCACTGGGGATGTGCCCGCAACCAAGGTACATGCCCTTGACCGGAATCGAACCTGGGACCCTTCAGTCCGCAGGCCAACACTCTATCCACTGAGCTAAACCGGTTTTGGCTTGTCACACCCTTTCAAAAGGCTATTAGAGAAAGGCTCGGGGCTGCAGCAGGATGGGGCTCCCTGTGTGGAGGCACCTGTTGCAGACACTGGCCAGCTTTCAATAAATCCTCGCTTGCTGCTAAGACCTAATTGGAGTTGGTGGTCTTACTCTCATGAACATTGGTCCATAACAAAATGAGTGATCATTACTGAATATTCATTGTGGGCCCCCTGCAGCCTGGGGGACCCACCTTTGACAGGCTTAATTATGCAGTAGGTTTACATTTTAATAAGTTTTTTTTTATTGTTTTCCCCCGTTAATCTGTGTTATATCCATTTAAGTTTTTATTTTATTTTTTAAAAAATATATTTCTATTGATCTCAGAGAGGCAGGGAGAGTGAGAGACGGAAACATCAGTGATGGCAGAGAATCATTTCTGGGCTACCTCCTGTGTGCCCCACACTGGGGATCAAGCCCACAACCCTGGCATTTGCCCCTAACTGGAATTGAACCAGGAACCCTTCAGTCCACAGGCCGACACTCTCTCCACTAAGCCAAATCAGCTAAGGCTAACCATTTAATTTGTAGACTAACCAAAGAAACTACAAAAGAAGGGAAAATTATTTTGCTTCAACAATGTCATTTCCCTGATCTTCTTTCACAATCACTCCCGTAACTCCACGAAATAAAGGAATACTGTTAAGTTTTGGGCGGTGATACAGCCTGTGAAAGAATGCACAACTAAAAGCAATGCAGAGAGGAAGTTTATTTTACTTTCCAAGAGAGGAAAAAGCCAAGTATTGCTGGTCAATTCAGGGCAGGGAAGAAATGGTGGCTTCTGCTTTTCAGCAGTGCCTGTTACTAAGGGACAAAGAATGGAGGGGCCATGGGTTGAGCTGAAGTTGTTTAGATAAGAGGGGCTGTCCTTAAAAGTTACAGTTTGTTTGGAGTCCAGGAGACAGTCTGGCAGATGTTCTAGGGAGGTGTCTTATCAGTTTCTTTCCCAGCCTATAAAATATGACCAGAGAAAAAGTTATGAAGAGGCATGTTTGAAGGTGTGGAGGGGAGGAAACTTTATACTAACTGGAGACTCCTTGATGTGAGTTATCCCTGTGGTGTAAAAACAGCAGGAAGGAGGGGTATGTAAAAAATTAGCCTTAAAAATAGCTTAGCTTGTTCTGCAGTTTGAACAGAGGAGCTTTTTGAATTAGAGGAGCCAGTAATTTTGGGGTTTAATTAGCAAGTGCTTCTCATAAGTTGTGGAAGGTCACAGAAAAGAAACAGAAAGACCTTCTTCTTGTCCTTACAAATGCCTCAACCACTTTTAGAACCTAAGGCTTTATTAACCTGAAGAGTGAATACTTCTAGGAGACGAAATAAAGGGACACCAGCGGTACTGGGGGCATTGTGTGCAGGAGGATGTGAGCAATGGGTCCCGAAGGAAATAAACCACTTAATGATTTTTCTCCTGACACCATAGGTTTCAACACTACAGTAAGGACAAAAATGATGGTATATAGTAACCATAGGGAGCTCAGGTAGCCTGGCATGGCATGGTGAATCCTACAAACTCGGAGGACAAAAGTAACCACCTACGATGGTTTGAAATTAAAACTTTCTAAGTAAAAGCAAGTCACAGGGATAGTTATGTCCTAGACTCCTTTTTTTCTTTTGTTTCTTTGCAAAGGTCAATCTTTACCTTATTAAGCCTGTCAATTTTCTTTTTGCATCTAGGATAACATACCTCTGGATTTTCAGGGAAATTTCCTTTTTTACAGACACCTAAGGGCACAATCTCCAAACACAGAAGATCTCAGAGCTAGAATTATTATTGTTGCTGTGTTAAATATTACCTCTTAAGTATTGGAGAACATTTTTTTAAGAAAACTATATTGGCTTTAACCGGTTTGGCTCAGTGGACAGAGCGTCAGCCTCCGGACTCGAGGGTCCCAGGTTTGATTCTGGTCAAGGGCATGTACCAAGGTTTCAGGCATATCCCCAGTAGGGGATGTGCAAGAGGCAGCTGATCGATGTTTCTCTCTCATCGGTGTTTCCAACCCTCTCTCCCTCTCCCTTCCGCTCTGTAATATATCAATGAAATATATTTAAAAGAAAAAAGAAAAATAAGAAAAGTATATTGTATTGATTTTTTTACATAGAGAAAGGCAGAGGGATAGAGAGTTACAAACATTGATCAGCTGTCTCCTACACACCTCCTACTGGGGATGTGCCCGCAACCAAGGTCCATGCCCTTGACTGGAATTGAACCTGGGACCTTTCAGTCAACAGGTTGATGCTCCATCCACTGAGCCAAACCGGTTACAGCTTGGAGAATATTTTAAAAAGAAGTTTGTGTCTATTTTTTTTTTAACTTTTTATTCAATCCCAGAAATTTCCCTCCTCAGTCCTCCCCACTCTAATTTTTTACCAGTTAATTTCATGTAACCCCCATATGTCTTTGAGTCTCGTGTATGAAAAAGGTGCAAAACTGCCGTTCCTCTTACCATTACTCAATCTGTTGTTATTTTGCCAACTTGGGTCAAAGAAACTTAGAAAATTCCCCACAGGTTTGGACATTCCTTACAACAACACCAAAAGCAATGGACTCATGTGAAAGCAGGTGAAAGTTACATGGGGGGGGGGGGGAGCGGGGGGGGGGGCGGGGTCAGCAATTCCATGGATAGAGTTGACTGAAGACAGATTTACAAACACAAATTTAGAGCCAACCAAGAACACAGCAAGCTAGAGCTTTCTGGTTGCTGCCAGAGAACAGAAGAAAATGCTCAAGGCTCATGTGGCTTTGTTTGGTATGTGTGTGTGAGTGTGTGTGTGTTTCTTTAATCCTCACCCAGGGATGTTTATTCTCTCTCTCTCTTTTTTTTTTTTTACCCTCCCTCGACTTCCATCTGCGATTCTGCACTCTCTTCCATGCTTCCATGTCTCTGGATCCACTCCATTCTTCAGTTAATTTTGTTAATTAGGTTCCATCTATGTGTGTGATCAAGAGATGCTTTTCTTTCTCTGACTGACTTATTTCACTTAGCATGATGCTCTCCAGGTCCCTCCACGCTGTGTGAACAGTTAAGAGATACTTCCTTTTTACCGCTGTGTAGCATTCCATGGTATAAATGTACCACAGCTTTTCTATCCACTCATCTACTGATGGTCATTTGGGCTGTTTTTAAATCTTAACTATTGTAAATTGTGCTGCTATGAACATAGCGGTGCATACATTCTTTCTGATTGTTGTTTCAGGTTTCTTAGGATATATTCTTAGAAGTGTGATCACAGGATCAAATGGCAGTTCCATATTTAATTTTTTGAGGAAACTCCCGATGTTTTCCATAATGTCTGCACCAGTCTGCATTCCTACCAGCAGTGTACTAGGGTTCCCTTTTTTCCATATGCTCACCAGCACTTGTCCTTTGTTACCGGTAGCCATGCCAACAGTTGTTAGGTGGTATCTAATTGTTGCTTTAATTTACATCTCATTGATGATCAGCGTCTTTCACCATTTTTTCACATGTCTCTTGGCCATCTTATCCACACTGCAGCCCAGGCAGAGCTGACACTTCAAATGGCCCCAGAAGCAGATGTTCTTAAATAGTGATGTCTGTTTTGAGACATTAACTTCGTTCAATGGAGGCAGGTTAGATGAGTTAGACACTTGAGCAACCTCTGCAAGCTACATTTATCCTGAAGGAGACAGATGCCTAATGGCCTGAAAGAAGACACAATGCCTGCCATTCAGAAAAGAGCTGGTCTTGAAGAAAGATATGCAAATCCAGCAGCTAAAGGAAGCCACGCGGGTGCCCCAGAAACAAACTTGCCCTTGAAATCACCTCCCCTGAAGGCACTGAGGGTCCTGAGTATACTTGGTGTTTTCTTGGGCTATTTGCCCTCAAAACCATTCCTGGAGTCAGCTGAGGAAATACAGGATCCTGGCCGTGGAGCGTGGGAACTACATTACCCAGAAGGCCGCGCGTGGAATGCCACCGGGCTGAGCCAAAGGAAGCTCAGAAAGGGCGTTTCCGTTTTTCAAGTTCTGGTGTGCGGGACCGGTCTTTTCTCCATTTTGTCTTAAGCGGTCGGCGGTACCTGGTCCCTGATTCCAGTGGAGAAGGCTGGAGAGTGGTGCTCCCGGCCTCGCAGCCCGTGGTGGGAGCCTCCAGTGGTGCTCACAGCGCACACCTGGGATTAAAGCTCGGAGTCGCCACCAGACCCGCCCAGAGCCGGGACAGGGACCTCCGTTCCTGCAGCGGCTTCTGCTCCCGCCCGGCTCAGCCCACAGAGGGCAATGGCGGCGCCGGTGCTGAGGAGACGGGCTGAGGTGAGTTTGTGTCCCCCAGGCCCTCACCGCCTCTTACACCGAACAGTACAGCCTGGGGAGGGCGCCTGTCCTGCAGCTCAGTCCGCCAGAGGGACCGTGAGGAAGGTGGAGGGGAGAGAGGAGTGTGTGGCTTCTGAGGACACAGCAGGTGCAGGGCAGAGAGGACTGGGGTGACTCGCATCTGAAGGTCCCTGAGGGTGTGGCTGTGAGTATTGACGGGAAGAGCAGAGGCTGCAGGGAGGACGGCACAGACTCATTCGGGGCTTTCCCGGCTGTGGGTCCATCAGGGGCCTGGGGTGGTCCTGGATCCGGCTGGACTCCAAGCTCTCTACACGCCATATGCCAAGTTCATGGGTGAGCCCAGCGAGATCCGGTGGCATTGGAGCAGGAAGGGGGCAGAGCTGAGGCAGTGAACCTGGGGTCTGAACATGGGAAGGGGATGAACATTACCCAGTGGTGAGCACATCTGGAGGAAGTGTGAGCTGATGGTCCCGGGACCTGGTGTGGGGACTTAAAGGCGAAGCATAAACGGACGCTTGTCTTTGTGTTGGAGGCAGGATCTAGGAGACTGCAGTGGTGTTGCTTGGCAGGAAGTCTGGGTCCCTGCAGACATCGCCCTGACCTTAAATGGCATTGCCCTCTCCCCTCCCCTCCCCCAATCCTTCCCACCAACCCAGCTGCTCTGCTGAGGGCCATCACAGTGAGTAATGGCACTGTGATGAGAGAGCAGCCTGCACTGGCATTAGGGGCTGGTGTCCACACTAACAAGGTGCCCTGGAGGATGTTGAGGGTGGGGAAGATTTGTAAGGAGTAGGATTACTGGTTCTCAGAAATGCAGCTCTGGTTTCAATTGTCTCGATTTTGACAGGTTGGCTTGACCTTTGAGGACATTGCCCTGTACTTCTCCAGGGAGGAATGGAGCCTCCTTGATGAGGGTCAGAGACAGCTGTACCTGAATGTGATGCGGGAGAACTTTGAACTTCTGTCCTCCCTGGGTAAGACCCTCACTCTCACCAGTGACCTGGACTTGGCTTTGAGGTTTCCCAGGCCCCATCCCCCAGGGTGTGCTCTGTCCTCCCATGTAGACTGTGGTACTGCTTGAATTTTCCAGTTTCCTGGGTACATGCTGTCCTGGGGAGGGCTGTTCTGTTTCCACTGCTCCCTTCTATTCCTGAAGTCCCAATACTCCCCACTCCACTAAATTCACAGGGAAGGGCTTGTGGTTGGCTGTGTTGTAGACATCTAAGGGATTCCACCTTAAGTAGTGAAGAAAGCATTTTCTGAAGAAAAAAAGAAAAAAAGCATTTTCTGTATTCCTCTTTGTCATGTGTAAATATTATTTGAAAAATTGCCTCTAAATCCTTATCCAGTTTATTAACTACTTTTTTTTAGATTCCAAAGAATCTTTGGAATATTTTGTATATTTTATATATTAATTGCTTATTTGATACAGGAACACATAATGTTCCATGTGCTTAATTGTGCTTTGCAGATATTGCTCCCCCACACCCGCTTTTCTCCAAAGTGCATGTATTTGGCAACCCTGCATTCAGCAGGTCTAGTGCCACCATGTTTCTAGCAAGCTCAGGTGCTTGTTACTAGTGCTTAGCAATTAAATATTGTTAATGAAGTTATATAGAGTTTGCTTTTGAGGCAGAGTCATTGCATTGTTCTTAGCCTGCAGTATAGTATTAACATACCTTCATTATTCCCAGGGAACTCCAACTATTTGTTTGAAAATCTGTCCTAATAGCAATATTAGCTTTATTGTGCTGATCATAGCCAAATCCACAATATCTCCAAGAGATTCCTTCATATGATTTGCGAGTATTTTCTCCCGTCCTCTTGATTGCTTTTCATTGCGGTTTTTTTAATTAAATCTTTATTGTTCAGATTATTACATTTGTTACTCTTTTTTCCCCCCATAACTGCCCTCCACCCAGTTCCCAGGCCACCCTCCGCCCTCACTCCCCACCCACTGTCCTCATCCATAGTTGCACGATTTTTGTCCAGTCTCTCCCGCATGCCCCCACCCCTTCCCCCCCCAGAATAGTCAATCCACTCCCTTTCTATGCCCCTGATTCTATTATAATCACCAGTTCATTCTGTTCATCAGATTATTCACTTGATTTTCAGATTCACTTGTTGATAGATGCGTATTTGTTGTTCATAATTTGTATCTTTACCCTTTTCTTCTTCTTCCTCTTCTTAAAGGATACCTTTCAGCATTTCATATAATACTGGTTTGGTGGTGATGAACTCCTTTAGGTTTTCCTTATCTGTGAAGCTCTTTATCTGACCTTCAATTCTGAATGATAGCGTTGCTGGATAAAGTAATCTTGGTTGTAGGTTCTTGGCATTCATCACTTTGAATATTTCTTGCCACTCCCTTCTGGCCTGCAAAGTTTCTGTTGAGAAATCAGCTGACAGTCATATGGGTACTCCCTTGTAGGTAACTGAGTTTCTTTCTCTTGCTGCTTTTAAGATTTTCTCTTTGTCTTTTGCTCTTGGCATTTTAATGATGATGTGTCTTGGTGTGGTCCTCTTTGGATTGCTTTTGTTTGGGGTTCTCTGTGCTTCCTGGACTTGTAAGTCTATTTCTTTCACCAGGTAAGGGAAGTTTTCTGTCATTATTTCTTCAAATAGGTTTTCAATATCTTGCTCTCTCTCTTCTTCTGGCACCCCTATAATTGGGATGTTGGTGCGCTTGAAGCTGTCCCAGAGGCTTCTTACACTATCTTCGAATTTTTGGAATCTTTTTTCATTTTGCTTTTCCAGTTGGGTGTTTTCTGCTTCTTCGTATTTCAAATCGTTGACTTGATTCTTCCAATCCTCTAGTCTGCTGTTGGGAGTCTGTATAATATTCTTTATTTCAGTCAGTGTATGCTTAATTTCTAGTTGGTTCTTTATCACAACATCGAGGGTCTCATTAGATTTCTTGTAGATCTCATTAAGTTTATCGGCAGTTTCTAGAAAATTATTGAAAGACCTTAAAAGTGTGATTTTGAACTCTATATCCAGTAGTTTGCTTTCCTCTATTTCTGTCATTTGTGTCCTTTTTCTTTGTCTCCGCATTTTTTATGCTTCCCTGTGTTGATACAGTGGTTTTCTGTGCTAAGTGTCCTATAGGGCCCAGTGGTTCAGCCTCCCCAATTACCTGAGGTGGTCACTCTTGGTGCACCCCCTTGTGGTCTTTGTGCACAGTCTTGGAGTAGTTAAGCCTTGATTGTTGTAGGTATCACTGGGACGAATTGGCCTCCAGACCAATTGTCTGTGAGAATCAGCTGTGTTTGCAGTGGGAGAACTTCCGTGCTGGAGACACCACTCCGGGGCAAGACTTGCTTCAGTGGGGCTTTGGTGCTCACTGCGTCTGCCCCCTGAGTGTGTCCTTTATGTTTTCACGGAGCTGCAAACTGGATGGTCCCACTTTGACCTCTATGCTTCCTGGCTCCTGGATCTCTAGGGAGGTGCTAATCTAGCCTTTGCCTTAGGCTATCCAGCAAAAGCCTCCCTGCAGGCCTTGGGCGGGGCGGGTCCCAAGGGATCAACAGGACGGGGCCAGCAGTTATGGCTGCTCTCAGTCCTGCCCTCAGAGGCTTTGCTTCTCAATGACCCGGTAGTCGCTGCAAGCCCCTCAGAGAGAAAGCTGCCCTCGAGTTCCGACCGATGCCAGACAGTCCCGCTTCTCCCGTATGAGTCTGGGTCCCTAGAGACTCGCCCGGAACTGGAGCTCAGAGCCTGAGACTCCCTCCCGATTGCAAAAGACAACTGTGCTTTCAGCCGCCAGTCCGCTCCACCTGTACCTCCGCACCTTAGTAGTTTACTTCTGCACTGCGCCTACTCTGAGTCTCGGTATGCTTTTCTCTTTCCTTCTAGTTGTAGAATTTCCACTCAGCCAGCCTTCCTGTGGTTCTGGGTGTTGTCCTTTCAGTCTTTTAGTTGTATTTTTGAAGTGGTTGTGCAAGGCAGCAATCTCCGGTGTTTACCTATGCCGCCTTCTTGGTTCCCACTTTTTGTTTATTCCTGTTGTGCAGTGAAGGCGCTATTTTTCTTTATTTGTTGCAGTGTGGACTGTTCATTTTTTCTATTTTGTGTGGTGGTTGGTGTCACACTTACGAAATCCTGTCCAAAACAAACCTCCAAAACTTTTTCTCTAGGTTGTCCTGAAGAATTTTAAGTTTTAGCACTGACATTTAATTCTGTTTTGCAGGTTGAGTTAAATTTTATCAGCAGTGTCCAGCTTTGTTGTTTTATTGAATGTTGATTATTACCAGCCCCATTCGTTGAAGAAACTATCTTTCCTTCCTTCTGTGGCTGCTGCTTTGTCAAAGATACTTGAAAGTCTGTGCCTGTGTTTATTTCTCTGTTTTCTGTTCTGTTCTGTTGATGTATGTGTCTGTGTTTCTCCAGCAACACACTGTTTGCTTGCTTTCTCTTTGTAATAAATTGAAGGCAGGAAGTGTGATGCCACCAGCTTTGTTCTCCCTCAAGATTGATTGTGTTAATGGAGGTTTTGATTCCTTTGCAAGATTATCTATTCATTTCTTTGTAAAATACCATTGGAATTATTGGGATTGCATTTGATCTTAGATTGCTTTGTGTACTACGGCTGTCTCCACCATATTTCATTTCCAGATCCTTGAACACAGGTTGTCTTTCAACTTATTTGTGTTTTCTTCCATTCCTTTCATCACTGTCTTATAGTATTCAATGTACAGATGTTTCACATTTTGGTTGAATTTATTCCTGCGAATTTTATTTAGTTTTTTTTGCTATTTTGTTTTGTTTTTAATATATTTTAATTGATTTTTTTCCAGAGAGGAATGGAGAGGAATAGAGAGTTAGAAACATTGATGGGAGAGAAACATTAATCAGCTGCCTCTCGCACACCTACCACTGGGGATGTACCCACAACCAAGATACATGCCCTTGACCAGAATCAAACCTGGGACCATTAAGTACGCAGGCCGATGCTCTATCCACTGAGCCAAACTGGTCAGGTTCCTTCATCATTTTTCTGTCAAAGAATATATTGTTAGTGTGTAGAAATTGAACTCGTATTTATATGTTTATGTTGTTTATGTTTCTGTAACCTTTCTGAATTTAATTCTTTATTCTTCTATTATCTTCACCCGAATAGTGAGGATATTTTTTTCATTGATTAGTTTTTTTAGAGAGAGGGCGTGGGAGTCAGAGAGAGAGAGAAAAATCGATTGGTTCCCTCCCACATGTGCCCCTACTGAGAGTGTGGATGGGACCAGCAACCCAGTACCTGCCTTTGATTGGGAATTGAACCCTGTTCTTCCAGTGCACAAGCTTGCACGCTCATCAGTGAGCCACACTGGCTATGGCTCTTTATTCTTTAAATTATTTATTTATTTAAAAATATATGTATTTTTTTATTTCCTAGAGGAATTGGAGAGAGAGATAGAAACATCAATGATGAGAGAGAGTCATTGATCAGCTGCCTCCTGCACGACCCCCACTGGTGATTGAGCTCGCAACCAGTGCAAGTGTCCTAACAAAGAATCGAATTGTGACGTCCTAGTTCATGAGTCAATGCTCAATCAGTGAGACATACCAGTAGCATTTATTTATTGATTTGAGAGACAGGAAGGGAGACAGAGAAAAGGAGGGGAAACACTGATCAGCTGTTCTACCTATCTATGCATTCATTGGTTGTCTCCTACATGTGCCCTGATGGGGGATCAAGTCCACAACCTTGGTGCATCAGGACCACACACTCACCAACTGAGCCACCTGGACAGGATTCTGATTTTGTTATTATTTCAGAAGCTCATAGTAGGATCTTGACAAATGTATCTATGGAGCATCATGTCATGTGCTAACATCAACATCTCTTTTTTTTTTTTAATATATTTTATTGATTTTTTACAGAGAGGAAGGGAGAGGGATAGAGAGTTAGAAACATCGACGACAAAGAGAAACATCGATCAGCTGCCTCCTGCACAGTCCCTACTGTGGATGTGCCCGCAACCTACATGTCCTTGACTGGAATGGAACCCTGGACCCTTGAGTCTGTAGGCCAATGCTCTGTCCACTGAGCCAAACCGGTTAGGGCACATCAACATCTCTTATGATGCATTGTGGTTCATCGTGATAGGCATAATGTCTTATCTTTCATGTGTTGCTTTTTTAAAATATATTTCATTGATTTTTTTAAAAATAAATCTTTATTGTTCAGCTTATTACAGTTGTTCCTCTTTTTTACCCCCATAGCTCCCCTCCACCTGGTTCCCACCCCATCGTCTGCCCTTACCCCCCTCCCCCACTGTCCTCATCCATGGGTGTACAATTTTTGTCCAGTCCTTCCCACACCCTCTCCACCCTTTTTCCCCTGAGAATTGTAAGTCCACTCCCTTTCTATGCCACTGATTCTATTATATTCGCCAGTTTACTCTGTTCATCAGATTTTTTTAAAAAATATATTTTATTGATTTTTTTACAGAGAGAAAGGGAGAAAGATAGTTAGAAACATTGATGAGAAAGAAACATCAATCAGCTGCCTCCTGCACATCTCCCACTGGGGATGTTCCCGAAACCAAGGTACATGCACTTGACTGGAATCGAACCTGGGACCCTTCAGTCTGCAGGTCAACGCTCCATCCACTGATCCAAACCTGTTTCAGCAATCAGGTTTTTTATTCACTTGATTTTTAGATTCACTAGTTGATAGCGATGTATTTGTTGTTCATAATTTTTATCTTTACCTTTTTCTTTTCCTCCTCTTCCTTTTTTTTTTAAATATATTTTTATTGAATTTTTACAGAGATGAAGGGAGAGGGATAGAGAGTTAGAAACATCGATGAGAGAGGAACATCGATCAGCTGCCTCCTGCACACTCCCCACTGGGGATGTGCCTGCAACCAAGGTACATGTCCTTTACAAGAATTGAACCTGGGACCCTTGAGTCCACTGGCCGATGCTCTATCCACTGAGCCAAACCAGCTATGGCTTCTTCCTTTTCTTTTCTTTTTTTGAAATATATTTCATTGATTTTTTACAGAGATGAAGGAAGAGGGATAGAGAGTTAGAAACATCGATGAGAGAGAAACATGGATCGGCTGCCTCCTGCACACCCCCCACTCGGGATGTGCCCACAACCAAGGCACATGCCCCTGAGCAGAATGGAACCCGGGACCCCTGAGTCCGCTGGCCGACGCTCTATCCACTGAGCCAAACCGGTTACGGCACTTCTTCCTTTTCTTAAAGAATTCCTTTCAGGATTTCATATAATACTGGTTTGGTGGTGATAAACTCTTTTGGCTTTTTCTTATCTGTGAAGCTCTTTATCTGACCTTCAATTCTGAATGAGAGCTTTGCTGGGTAAAGTAATCTAGGTTGTATGTTCTTGCTATTCATCATTTTGAATATTTCTTGCCACACTTCCTTCTTGCTGCATAGTTTCTGTTTAGAAATCAGCTGACAATTGTATGGGTATTCCCTTGTAGATAACTAACTGTTTTTCTCTTGCTCCTCTTAAGATCCTCTCTTTGTCTTTTGCTCTTGGCATTTTAATTATGACATGTCTTGGTGTGGTCCTCTTTGGATTCCTTTTTTTGGTGGGGGGGAGCTTTGGATTCCTTTTGTTTGGGGTTCTTTGCACTTTCTGGATTTGTAATTCTATTTCTTTCACCAGGTAGTGGAAGTTTTCTGTCATTATTTCCTCAAATAGGTTTTCAATATCTTGCTTTCTCTCCTCTTCTTGTACCCCATAATTCAGATATTGGTACCCTTGAAGTTGTCCCGGAGACTCCTTACACTATCTTCATATTTTTTATTCTTTTCTCTTTTTGTTTTTCCGGGTAGGTGTTTTTTGTGTCTTCGTATTTCAAATCTTTGACTTGATTTTTGCGATCCTCTAGTCTGCTTTTGGATCTCTGTATATTATTCTTTATGTCAGTAAGTGTATGCTTAATTTGTAGTTGGTCGTTTTTCATATCCTCAAGGGTCTCACTAAATTTATCTGCGGTTTCTAGAAAATTCTTGAAAAACCTTATGACTGTGGTATTGAACTCTATATCCTGTAATTTGCTTTCCTCCATTTCTGTCTTTTGTGACCTGTTTCTTTGTCTCTGCATTTTGGCAGCTTCCCTGTGTTGATAGAATGGCTTTGTTTGCTAGTTGTCCTATAGGGCCCAGTGGCTCAGCCTCCCCGATTACCTGAGGTGGACACTCTTAGTGCACCCTTTGTGGGCTTTGTGCACCGTCTTGTTGTAGTGAAGCCTTGATTGTCGTAGGTATCGCTGGGAGGAATTGACCTCCAGGCCAATTGGCCGTGAGAATCAGCCGTGTCCACAATGGGAGAAATTTTATGGTTTAGACACCCTTCTGGGGCAAAACATGCTTCAGTGGGGCTTGGGTGCTCACTGAGTCTTTCCCCCTGAGTGTGTCCCTTATAGATCTGAGGAGTTGTAATCTGAGTGGTCCCACTCTGACCACTGGGTACACTGACTCTTTGATCTCTAAGGGGGTGCTAATTTAGCCTCTACCTGAGGCTACCCAGCAGGAGCTATGGAGAGATCTGCAGATTCCTTTTCCTCGTTTCAGGTTTGGAGGTGTCCCGATGAGGCCCAGCTGTGAAGCAGTGCAAGCTGCTGTGGGGCCTTAGGCCTTCTTTTGGATGTTCTGGGTCTCTCTGACCCAGCTGCAGTTTGCTAGGTAATTTTAGATTCCGAAGGGCCAGGCCATTCATATGCAAAAGACTATGCTCACAGCTTGGGTGGGGCAGAGTCTCTGGGAATCAACAGGTCCCAGCAAACAGTTATGGCTGATCCTCAGTCCTGCCCAAAGAGGCCCCAGGTCTCAGTGTCCAGCAGTAATTGCTGCAAGCACCTCTGAGAGAAAGCCACGCTCCAGTACCGCCCGATGCCAGACAGTCCAGTTTCTCCCTGTATGAGTCTGGGTCGAGTTCAGAGCCTCCCTCCTGATTAAAAGAGACAACCATGTTCTCAGTTGCCAGCCCTTTCCGAGTGTTCCTCTGTACCTCTGCACTTTACTTCTGCACCTCCTCTGAGTCTTAGCGTGCTTTTCTCTTTCCTTCTAGTTTTAGAATTTCCACTGATCCAGCATTGCTGAGGTTCTGGATGATGTCCGTTTTGTCTTTTTGTTGTAGTTTTGAAGTGGTTGTGCAAGGCAGGAATTTCTGGTGTTTACTTATGCCGCCAACTTGGTTTCTCTATTATATTGATTTTTTTTTTATAAGAGGAAGGGAGAGGGATAGAAAGTTAGAAACATTGATGAGAGAGAAAAATTAATTAGCTGCCTCCTACTGAGGATGTGCCCACAACCAAGGTACATGCCCCTGACTGGAATTGAACCTGGGACCCTTCAGTCCGCAGGCCGACGCTCTATTGACTAAGCCAAGCCACCAGTTAGGTCTCTTTCATTTCTTTTTTAACTTATTTGAGGCTTGGTTTTTGGTTGTTTTTCCTTTTGTGTAGGTAAAGACTTGAACTTTTTCATATCTTTTTAAAAAATATACCTTTTAGGTGTTCTTTTCTTTTGTCTTGCCTCTCTCTTATTTATGTTTGTTCTAATATGTATGGTTTCTTTCCTTTGAAACCTTTGGATTTACTTTCCTATTGTGCTTCTAGTTTCCTGAGGTGCCATGTTAGGTTCTTTGAGATCTTTTGTGACAATGTAGGCATTTATCTCTATAAAATTTCCCCTTAGAATTACATTACTTTTCTGAATGTTATACAGAAGGTTTGGTAGGTTGTTTTGTCATTTCCTTTGTCTCTAGAGTTTTTTTAGATCACTTCTGTTTTTGGCTTCCCTGAAATTCTTATGTATTTATTTATTACTAGAAACCTGGTGCTCGAAATTTGTGCATGGGAGAGGAGGGGGCGGGGTGCCCCTCAGTTCAGCCTGCACCCTCTCCAGTCTCCAATCCGGGACCCCTCGGGGATGTCTGACTGCCGGTTTTGGGCTAGTTGGACATCCCTCTTGCAATCCGGGACCACTGGCTCCTGATTGCCAACCTACTGCCTCGGATTGCTGCCTAACCACTCCCCTTCTGGCCTGATGGCTCCCAACTGCCCTCCCCTGCCAGCCTCCTGGCCCCCAACTGCCCTGTGCTGCCAGCCTCATGGCCCCTAACTATCTCTGCCTAGGCCCCCTCCACCTTGGCTTTGTCCAGAAGAGAGCCAGTCTCCCTGTCTAATTAGCATAATATCCTTTTATTAGTATAGATTATATATTACTTTAATGTCTCATTTCCCAATATATGACAGTAATTTTTAAAGTATGTTTAGGCTGCCTGGTTGGTGTTTCTTAATGGTTGAGCATCCACCTATGAACCAAGAAGTCACAGTTGGATTCCTGGTCAGGGCACATGCCCGAGTTACGGGCTAGATCCCCAGTGTGGGGTATGCAGGAAGAAGCCAATCAGTGATTCTCTCTCATCATTGATGTTTCTATCTTTCTCTCCCTCTCCCTTCTTCTCTAAAATCAACAATAAAAATACATTAAAGTATATTTAGGCTAAGAATGTATAGTCTTTTGGAATTACCCAAACAATTTAAATATTTGTAGAAAAAGTAAACACCTACTTTTTCATTAGTTTATCTGTATTACTACTGAGGCTGCAAACTATGAGAATAAAAAAGACCTACTGTTTTACTTCCTCATAAATTCCAATTATGGAATCATAAATGGTACTCCATTTGAGGTGATATTTTATGCAGAATATTTGGTGAATTATACTGAATTGTTAGTATGATTTCTTCAGAGTTCTATTTTTTTAATTAAATCTTTATTTTTTAGATTATTACAGTTGTTCCTCTTTTCCCTCCCCATAGCTCCCCTCAACCGTTTCCCACCCCACCCTTCATCCTCACTCCCCACCGACTGTCCTCATCCATAGGTGCACGATTTTTGTCTGGTCTCTTCCTGCATCCCCCACACCCCTTTTCCCCCCAAGAATATTCAGTCCACTCCCTTTCTATGCCCCTAATTCTATTATAATCACCAGTTCATTCTGTTCATCAGATTATTTATTCACTTGATTTTTATTTTTTTATATTAAATATTTATTGTTCAGATTATTACATTTGTTACTCTTTTTTCCCCCAAAACTCCTCCCAATTCCCACCCCACCCTCCGCCCTGACTCCCCACCCACTGTCTTCATCCATAGTTGCACGATTTTTGTTCAGTCTTTTCCCGCATCTCCCATACCCCTCCCCCCCCCAAGAATAGTCACTCCATTCCCTTTCTATGTCCCTGATTCTATTATAATCACCAGTTCATTCTGTTCATCAGATTATTTATTCACTTGATTCTTAGATTCACTTGTTGATAGATGCGTATTTGTTGTTCATAGTTTGTATCTTTACCCTTTTCTTCTTCTTCCTCCTCTTAAAGGATACCTTTCAGCATTTCATATAATACTGGTTTGGTGGTGATGAACTCCTTTAGCTTTTTCTTATCTGTGAAGCTCTTTATCTGACCTTCAATTCTGTATGATAGCTTTGCTGGATAAAGTAATCTTGGTTGTAGGTTCTTGGCATTCATCACTTTGAATATTTCTTGCCACTCCCTTCTGGCCTGCAAAGTTTCTGTTGAGAAATCAGCTGACAGTCATATGGGTACTTCCTTGTAGGTAACTGAGTTTCTTTCTCTTGCTGCTTTTAAGATTCTCTCTTTGTCTTTTGCTCTTGGCATTTTAATGATGATGTGTCTTGGTGTGGTCCTCTTTGGATTCCTTTTGTTTGGGGTTCTCTGTGCTTCCTGGACTTGTAAATCTATTTCTTTCACCAGGTAAGGGAAGTTTTCTGTCATTATTTCTTCAAATAGGTTTTCAATATCTTGCTCTCTCTTCTTCTGGCACCCCTATAAATCGAATGTTGGTACACTTGAAGCTTTCCCAGAGGCTCCTTACACTATCTTCGTATTTTTGGATTCTTTTTCATTTTGCTTTTCCGGTTGGGTGTTTTTTGCTTCTTCGTATTTCAAATCTTTGACTTGATTCTTGGGATCTTCTAGTCTGCTGTTGGGGGTCTGTATAATATTCTTTATTTCAGTCAGTGTATGCTTAATTTCTAGTTGGTCCTTTATCACAACCTCGAGGGTCTCATTAGATTTCTTGAGGGTTTCATTAAGTTTATTGGCGGTTTCTAGGAAATTCTTGAAAAACTTTAAAAGTGTGGTTTCGAACTCTATATCCAGTAGTTTGCTTTCCTCCATTTCTGTCATTTGTGTCTTGTTTCTTTGTCTCCTCATTTTTTTATGCTTCGCTATTTCGATAGAGTAGCTTTCTGTGCTAGGTGTCCTATAGGGCCCAGTGGCTCAGCCTCCCCAATTACCTGAGGTGGTCAGCCTCAGTGCACCCCCTTGAGCCAGTCTTGTTGTAGTTAAGCCTTGATTGTTGTAGGTAACTCTGAGAGGAATTGACCTCCAGGCCAATTGGCTGTGAGAATCAGCTGTGTCTGCAGTGGGAGAACTTCTGTGGTGGAGACACCCCTCTGGGGCACATCTTGCTTCAATGGGGCTTTGGTGCTCACTGAGTCTGCCCCCTGAGTGTGTCCTTTATGAGTCCGAATAGCTGCATTCTTGATGGTCCCACTCGGACCACTGGGCAGACTGGCTCCTAGATCTCTAAGGAGGTGCTAATCTAGCCTCTGCCTGAGGCTATCCAGCAGGAGCCAGCTGTGAAGCAATTCAAGTTTCCCTGGGGCCTTGGGCCAGCTGCAGTTTGTTAGGTAATTATCAGATTGTAAAGGGCCAGGCCTTTCATATGCAAAAGCCTAGTGGCTTGCGTAGGATCCCAGGGGATCAACAGGGCAGAGCAAGCAGTTATGGCTGCTCTCAGTCCTGCCCTCAGAGGCCCTGCTTCTCAGTGTCCTGCTCTCAGTCCTCCCCTCAGAGGCCCTGCTTCTCAGTGTCCTGGCCATTGCTGCAAGCACCCCTGAGAGAAAGCTGCCCTCCAGTTCTGACTGATGCCACACAGCCCAGTTTCTCCCATATGATACTGGGTCCCCAGAGACTCGCCCAGAATGGGAGCTCAGAGCTTGAGACTTCCTCCAGATTGAAAAAGACAACCGTGTCCTCAGCTGCCAACCCTCTCCGCATGTGCCTCTGTACCTCTGTATTTTTCTTCCGTGCTGCACCTCCTCTGAGTCACGTTATGCTTTTCTCTTTCCTTCTAGTTGTAGAATTTCCACTCAGCCAGCCTTCCTGTGGTTCTGGATGATGTCCTTTCCGTCTTTTAGTTTATTTTTGAAGTGTTTGTGAGAGGCAGCAATCTCTGGTGTTTACCTGTGCCGCCATCTTGGTTTTTCCGCTCTTCAGAGTTCTTAATCAGGGTAAATCCTTTCATTTTTCAGGGTTACTGAGTGGTATAATTGGATCTTCTTCTCTTTTTTTAATATATTTTATTGATTTTCCACAGAGAGGAAGGGAAAGGGATGGACAGTTAGAAACATCGATGAGAGACAAACATCGATCAGCAGCCTCCCGCACTTCCCCACTGGGGAAGTGCCCGCAACCAAGGTACATGCCCTTGACTGGAATCGAACCCGAGACCCCCCAGTCCCCAGGCCGATGCTCCATCCACTGAGCCAAACCGGTTAGGGCAGAAGGTACTGTTTGCACATCCTTTTATCCAAGTGATACAACCACCAGCAGTGACTGAGAGTTCCAGATCATGCAGATACTTGCCAATAATTAATATTATAAACCTATTTAATTTTAGCTATCCTGGTAAGTAAGTCCTGGAGGAACAAATTTGAGTTTACCTGGAGAGATGATATTGAATATATTTCATATATTTTTTGAGATTTGGATATTATCCTTTATCAATTTTTCTTTACATTTGTGTTCTCTTTCCTGAGGAGCCTTGATTTTCCCCATATTGCTGAATGGTATTTTCACTGGAAATAGGACTCTGTTGACAGTTCTTTTATTTTTAGACTTTATGGTTTCCAATGGAAAACCTATTGTCATGAGAATTACTTTTTCCTTATAGATGAAGTGCTATTTATCTTTCAGAACTTTCAAGATTCTTTTCTTCGTTTTTATTTTTCAGAAATTTGACTATGTTGTGGGTGTTGATATCTTTGGGTTTATCTCATTTTGTATTTGCTCAACTTCTAAAATTGGGGATTTCTGTCTTTTGACCAATTGGAAGAGTTTTCAGCCATTATTTCTTCAAGTAGTCTTTCAGCTCCATCTTCTTTCATTTCTTCCTGGACTCCAAATGTTACAGTTTTATTTTGTGGTCTGTTTTTGTTGTTGTTGTTGTTATGATTCCACTGGTTCCTTGGTTCCGATCTTTTTCTGTTGCTGTTTTCCAGCCCGTTTTCTCTCTATTCTCATTGGATATTTTTATGGTTATATTTTCTAGTTCCCTGAGTGGTTCCTCTGTTTTATCCTTTCTGCTTTGAGCCTACTTACTGAGTTATTTATTTCAGTTATTATAGTCTTCTGTACTATAATTTTCATCTGGTTTTTCTTTATAGCTTCATTTTCTTTGTTGAGACTTTCTATTTACTTGCCATAACTTTCTTTTTTCCCCCTTTAAGGATGTTCAAAATCACTCATGTAAAGATTGTTTTGATGGCTGCGTTAAACTTATTATCAAATAACTCTATCATCACTAATAGTGTTAGTCTCTATTATCTTTTTTATTCAGTTTTAGATCTTTCCGCTTCTTTGTATGACTAATTTGATCATTGAAACCTAGAAATTTTGAGCATTATGAAACTCTGGATCTTTTCAAGCTGTTTTATCTGGGTTGCTTTGTTACTGCTCTGGTAAAGGGAAGGGTGAGATGCCATCTCATTATTTCAAGAAGAGAGTACAAGTCAAGGTTCCCCACTTGGCCCCAGGTTTGTAGGTGTGTGTGTGTGTTGGGGAGGGTTGGGGGGGGTCAGGGAGGAAATGGGTATTCATTATTGTTCTGAGTTGGTGGGAGTTCTGGCTCCCTACTAATCTTCTGCCAATATCTCCCCAGGTGGAGGGATAGGTCTTCCTTGTTTCTATATCTTACAGTTTCCACTTACATGACCCAGAAATGACTCCTTCGTGGGATTGACTCCCACATCTGACCCCCGCCTGGCGCTTCTGGACCTCCAGACTCGGCAGTCAGTGCTGGGTCAGGATTGACTTCCGGTGTTCGGTTGTCAGTTCAGTCATTTAGGCTGCCAGGGCCCCTAGCTGTTTATATAATTAGATTCCTTTTACATAGAGAGGAAGAGAAATGGAGAAAGAGATAGAGAGATAGAGGTGGGGGAGAAAAATCAATCGGCTGGCTGCCTTCTGCACACATGCAAACCGGATATGAAAACCTCATTCTGATATGTGCTCTCACCGAGATTGGAACCCTCCACCCTTTGATACACTGGAGGATGCTCCATCCAACTGAGCCACACTGACCAGGGCATTCTGTGGTGTTTAAAATAAAAAAATTTCCAGGTTTTTAGAGAACAGGCCACTAGGATCAATGAGAATAGAAGCACAGTGGCTGATAGTGGTAATGCTAACCCTTTATTTTTTTATTTATTAAAATATATTTTTATTGATTTCAGAAGGGAGAGAGAGTGAGGGATAGAAACATCAATGATGAGAGAGAATCATTGTTTGGCTGCCTCCTGAACGCCCCCGAACGGGAACGGAGCCTACAACCCGGTCATGTGCCCTGCTCGGAATGGAACCTGGGACCCTTCAGTCTAAAAGCTGATGCTGTATCCACTGAGCTAAACCAGCTAGGGCTAACCCTTTTGTTTTAATACATTTTTATTGATTTCTCAGAGGGAGGGAGACAGAGAAAGAGAGACAAAGAGAGAGAGAAACATTAATGATGAGAGAGTATCACTGGTCAGCTGCCTCCTGCATGCCCCCTTACTGGAACTGAACCCACAACAAACTTCAGCCTGTGACCTTGACTGGAATGGAACCTAGGACCATTCGGTCCCTGGGCTGACACTCTATCCACTGAGTAAACCAGCTAGAGCTGACCGTTACTGTATTTATTTATTTAGTCAGTTCGTTAGTTATTATTAACCCTTGTTTTTGACCTTAGGTATTCTCAAATGTGCTTCCTCACCCAGTTCCTGTCATCCTTTCTATGCAGTTGTCCTTATTTGGTATTCTGTATTCCTTTTTGTCTCCATGGTACTCTTATTCCCATTTCCTGTGGGATGTTTTTCTCATGGATAGCTGTCTACTTACTCTGGGATGGGGAACGTTTCTCTATCTCTCATTCTGCCATCTTGCTGATGTCACTCACATAGGTCTTTTGCCCGTGATCTCTTTTGTGCTTTGTTGTTCTACCACAGTGCTGACCATCACTCTTTTTAGTTTTTCTTTTAAGATTTGCATCATTTATTCCATGCAGTGGCTCAACTGGGATTTGAGAGGCAGAATCCTTTGTGCATCACAGGAGAAACATGACTTTATCAATGACAGGCACTGCTAGACCCTGAGGCAGTCTTCCCTTGGTGAAGGGCTGTGGGGGCAGTTTTCACGCCTGGGCTTTGTTACATTTATATCTAGGAACCCATTTTGTTCAACAATGTTGTCTTACCATTGCCCACTCCTCACCCAATTCTACTTCTTCTTGCTTAATGTTGACACTTTTCAGTTTTAATACTGATAATTCTACTCGGATTCCCAGCTCATGGATAACCTTAACCTCTCTAAACTTTGCACCTCTACCTCTTTCACACATTTCGCTTTATTGCACTCCAGTACTGTTCCATGCCTTCAGTCATTAGCGTGCACATGTATTATTATATTGGCGTTGAACATCACGTGCTCTAATTTGATTGATCATTTATGGTTTTGAACACATTGGAATTATTCTACACAGACTCCTATCGCCACATGAAGGGTCCTAAAGGAAGCCATTTGTTGAGTAATAACGAGCTGACCCTGCCTCTCTTCTTTTTGTGCCAGCCTATGCTTCTGTCCTCCCTTGGTGATATTTTCCTCATCCAGTGACCTTTTGGGCCATGTTATATATAACAGCCATTTCCTGAGAGTCTGACTCACTCGTCTTGAAAATCATTGTAGGGAATCATGTCTAGTCATGACAGAGAAACATCTGTGGTGAAGATATTCTGTTTTTGTCAGGTCAACATGCACTTCACCTACGTTTCCTTTTGTTCAGGTTGCTGCTGTGGAGAAGAGAATGTGGAGATTGTGACTGAACAAAAGGTTTCTGGAAGATTGTCACAGGCAAGGAATCCAAATTTACCCTTGTCTTCCCAGAAGAGTCACCCTGTGAGAGTTGTGGGCTAGTCTTGGGACACATTTTCCACGTGATGAAGCTGCAGGGTACACAATACAGAAGATAATGTTGAGCTGTGGGGCATGTGCAAAAAGTTTTTCTTTGTGTGCAAAATTTCACCAGCAGCATGTGAGAGAGAAGACTTTCATTAGAGGTGTGGAAATGCTGTTACTTGCCAACAGCTGGAAGTTCAATGTGTCCCAGTACATTTCACATGCAGGGATGTTGGGCAGGTTGTCCTTAATGGGTCAGGACATCTCCACCTAAAGGCTCCTCAGACCAGGGACAGCCCAAATGCAATTTTTATGCATGGGCTGACGATTGAAAGGAGAAAAAATTGTTTCTGCAGAAAAGAAAGTAAGAAAGACATTAGTTGCTCCCACACATTTATTCAGCAAAAAGGTGTCCCTCTTGGAAGTGGTTGTTGTGTGTGCTGTTAATGTGGTAAATATTTTACCAAATTTTCTGGTTTTCATTTTCAACAGAGAGTTCACACTGGAGAAAAGCCTTATAAATGCAGTGAATGTGGAAAATCTTTTACCAGTAGCACTACCCTTCGTTATCATCAGAGAGTTCATACAGGAGAAAAGCCTTATAAAATCAGTGATTGTGGAAAATCTTTTAAAGGTAGAAAAGGTCTCCAACATCATCAGAGAGTTCACACTGGAGAAAAGCCTTATCAATGCAGTGAATGTCAAAAATCTTTTACCACTAAGACCGTCCTTCGTCGTCATCAGAGAGTTCATACGGGAGAAAAACCTTATAACTGCAGTGAATGTGGAAAATCTTTTAGAAGTGGCAATGGTCTCCAATATCATCGGAGTGTTCACACTGGTGAAAAGCCTTATCAATGTAATGAATGTGGGAAATCTTTTACCTATAAGACCGCCCTTCATTGTCATCAGAGAGTTCATACAGGAGAAAAGCCTTATAAGTGCAGTGAATGTGGAAAATCGTTTACAAGGAGCAGTGTTCTTCAATATCATCAGAGAGTTCACAGTGGAAAAAAGCCTTACCAATGCACTGAATGTGGAAAATCTTTTACCTATAAGGCCGCCCTACATTCTCATCAGAGAGTTCATACAGGAGAAAAGCCTTATCAATGCACCGAATGTGGAAAATCTTTTACTACGAAAACCGTCCTTCATCGTCATCAGAGAGTTCATACAGGAGAAAATCCTTTTATATGCAGTGAATGTGGAAAATGTTTTCGAAGTTTCAGTGGTCTCCAATATCATCAGAGAGTTCACACTGGAGAAAAGCCTTATCAATGCAGTGAATGTGGAAAATCTTTTACCTATAAAACCGCCCTTCATTGTCATCAGAGAGTTCATACAGGAGAAAAGCCTTATCAATGCACCGAATGTGGAAAATCTTTTACTACGAAGACCATCCTTCATCGTCATCGGAGAGTTCATATGGGAGAAAATCCTTTTATATGCAGTGAATGTGGAAAATGTTTTCAAAGTTTCAGTAGTCTCCAATATCATCAGAGAGTTCACACTGGAGAAAAGCCTTATCAATGCAGTGAATGTGGAAAATCTTTGAAAAGTAGCAATGGTCTCCAATATCATCACAGAGTTCATACAGGAGAAAAGCCTTATCAATGCACTGAATGTGGAAAATCTTTTACCGGTAAGCCCGATTTTCATTGTCATCAGAGAGTTCACACAGGAGAAAAGCCTTATCAATGCAGTGAATGTGGAAAATCTTTTACCACGAAGACCAGCCTTTACAGTCATCAGAGAGTTCATACGGGAGAAAAGCCTTATGAATGCAGTGAATGTGGGAAATCTTTTAGAAGTAGCAATGGTCTCCAATATCATCAAAGAGGTCACACTGGAGAAAAGCCTTATCAATGCAGTGAATGTGGAAAATCTTTTACCAGAAAGTCTGACCTTCATCGTCATCAGAGAGTTCATACGGGAGAAATGCCTTATAAATGCATTGAATGTGGGAAATGTTTTAAAAGTAGAATAGGTTTCCAATATCATCAGAGAGTTCATACTGGAGAAAGGCCTTATCAGTGCAGTGAATGTCAAAAATCTTTTACCAATAAGCACAATCTTCGTTGTCATAAGAAAGTTCATATGCGAGAAAAACCTTACAAATGCAGTGAATGTGGGAAATCTTTTACCAGTAAGTACAATCTTCATTGTCATGAGAAAGTCCATACACGAGAAAAACCTTATAAATGCAGTGAATGTGGAAAATCTTTCAGATGGAAGTATGGCCTTCGTTATCATCAAAGTCTTCATACAGGAGAAAAGCCTTATAAGTGCAGTGAATGTGGAAAATCTTATAATGGCAGAAGTGGTCTCCTATATCATCAGAGAGTTCACAATGGGGAAAGCCATTATGAGTGCAATTAATATGAGGTATCTCTCAGCCAAATTTCTAAATTCGCTCTCTGCATAAGATTACAAATGTGAGACATTTCTGAGATGTGTGGGAAATGTAGTTTCTTAGTTAGGACTTAACATTAGTATACGAAAATTTGTGAATCCTCATTTTTCTGAATTGTATCTCATACATTTAATCACCTACATTATGTAAAGTTCCCATAAGAGTTTTTGTAGTTGTCTTTGTTTTAATGTTGGAACACTATGTAATTATGTTGCACGTTCTAACATAGAGAGATGTCCTGCCAGATCTATGTCGCTTCTTATTTCTGTTGTTGATGGTATTTCACCTGAACCACTTATAAGGTCCCTACAAATGGCATCAATCACCATCCTCATGTGCCCAGGGAAGCTAACTCTGCTGTCTTTTTTGTTAAAGAAAATGAGGAATACCCAAGCCCATAGTTCGTTCTTGTTTCCCTGTCATGCGTTGCCACATGGGACTCATTACAGATGGCCCCGGTAAACATAATGTTGCAGAGGGAATGCTTTCCCTGCAGGCCAGTGATGAATTTATTGAGTGCCTCAGTCATCAGTGGAAGAACTGCCAGTCTCATATCTCTTTGGTTTGTACAATAATGAAGGCTTTTTCCCAAGACTTCTTTAATCTTGGCTGTTCTATTTAATGTGTGGGTTAGCTTTAAGAAGGTCGGGGCTCTCCAAGCATGATGAGGTGAACAACTTTTATGGGGTCTCAAACCTTTTTGCCTTTGGGGCAACAGTATGGTGCAGAAATTAGCTCAGTAGTTCTTGGCAAATTTACACTGCTTCCCATATTCTCCTAAGAAATACTCTGGACTCTCTACTCCTCATGTGATGTCTGGATGCGTTGAGACACAGTGATCACTCCAAAGAGGGGGTAGCTGTGACAACCTCAAGTATGTCTGGGAGCATGAATTTTTTTCTTGTTTGCAAGGAATGCCAATACATGTGAAGGGTATGTCTTGCCCAGGTCTTGCAGAGGGCCATGTGCCCTAATGCCTATAATTTCACAGGTGATGGTCACTGGTTTGAGGACAATGGCATTCAGGGGAAACCCTTTCACTACAGAAACGCTGACCTAATTATTGTTGGACGAGACTGCAGCCCATTAGATGGAATGGTCCTCACCTAACTGGGCATCCAGGAATTGTTTTCAGGAAAAGACTACAGCAGTTCTGTGCACACATATCCATGGGACCCCAGGCATGTTTATCTTCTGTGGAGCAGTCATTGTCATTCATTATAATCAAGATGTTTTGTGGCTCTTGTAGCTTCTCAGATGTTCCCATCAGAGGTATTGGCGCTCAGGCAGCAAGACAAAGATGGAGACAAAGGCTCTCTGTAGTCTAAGGATGTTTCTTTTGTGGCTTTCGGTGAAAGTTCTTCATTGTTTGTTACATTTTTTGTACTGACATGAAACTCTCACCCAGAAGGCATATGAATGTGGAATGAATATAGACTTGCAAAACCTGTTCTTTTAAAATAGATGAACATACATTTGTTTTTATGTTGAACCATTTTTAACAGCTGTAATGAGTAAGTTACATGGGTTAAGTATAGTGTTTCATAAATCTTTTTTTTTTTTTTAGTTTCTTTTAAAATATATTTTATTGATTTTTTACAGAGAAGGGAGATGGATAGAGAGTTTGAAACATCGATGAGAGAGATCGATCAGCTGCCTCCTGCACACCCCCTACTGGGGATGTGTCCGCAACCAAGGTACATGCCCTTGACCAGAATCGAACCTGGGACACTTCAGTCCTCAGGCCAATGCTCTATCCATTGAGCCAAACCGGTTCAGCCATAAATCTTGATATGTGCATGAAACTGAAACCATCATTACAGTCCTAATGCTGACTGTGTGTTTCACTGTGTAATTGCTTCATGACCTATTTTAACGTGTCCCTGTTCTTCAAAGCTTTCCTAGTTTCCATGGATTTACATTCTATTTTCATAGAGAACTTTATTTTTTTGTTTTAATTGATTTTTCATAAATACTTGTAGATTTATTCAAGTTATATTAGTAACTCAACTTTCTTTCTGATATTCTTTTTTTAAAATAATATATTTTATTGAGGGAAGTTTCCAGAACGCTTGGTGTGAGGTGGAGGAGTGACTGCTGCCTCAGCTGCGCACAGCAACATGCTCTTTCCAGCTCCTCCACACCTGCCTCAGCCTGCTCACCGGCTGTCAAGTATGATGAAAGCAACCACTTACTATGATGTTTTGGGGGTCAAACCCAGTGCCACCCAGGAAGAACTGAAAAAGGCTTAAAGGATGCTGGCCTTGAAGTACCACCTTCATAAGAATCCAAATGAAAGGAGAGAAGTTTAAACAGTTTTCTCAAACTTATGAAGTGCTCTCTGATGCAAAGAAAAGGGATGCATAGTGATAAAGGAGGAGACCAAGCACTTATGGAAGTTGGAGCAGGTGGTGGTTTTGGTTCCCCGATGGACATCTTTGATATGTTTTTTGGTGGAGGAGGAAGGAAGCAGAGAGAAAGGAGAGGTAAAAAAGTTGTGCATCAACTCTCCGTACATTAGAAGACTTACATATTAGTGCGGCGAGAAAACTAGTTCTAGAAAAGAATGTGATTTGTGATAAATGTGAAGGCCGAGGTGGTAAGAAAGGAGCTGTAGTGTGCTGTCCAAATGGCCAGGTACTGGCATGCAAATAAGCATTCATCAGATAAGCCCTGGAATGGTTCAGCAAATTCAGTCTGAGTGCATGGAGTGCCGGGGCCATGGGGAAAGGATCAGTCCTAAAGGTAGAGGCAAAATCTATAACAGAAGGAAGAAGTTTGAGAGAAGAAAACTCTAGAAATTCATATTGAAAGATGGTCAGAAGATAACATTCCATGGTGAAGGAGACCAGGAACCAGGACTGGAGCCAGGAGATACTATCATTGTTATAGATCCAAAGGACCATGCTGTTTTCACTCGACCAGGAGAACACCTTTTCATGTGTACGGACATACGGCTGGATGAAACATTGTGTGGCTTCCAAAAGTCAATAGCTACTCTTTTTTTTCTTTTTTTAAATATATTTTATTGATTTTTTACAGAGAGGAAGGGAGAGAGAGAGTCAGAAACATCGATGAGAGAGAAACATCGATCAGCTGCCTCCTGCACATCTCCTGAGGATGTGCCCACAACCCAGGTACATGCCCTTGACCAGAATCGAACCTGGGACCTTTCAGTCCACAGGCCGATGCTCTATTCACTTAGCCCAACCGGTTTCGGCCCAATAGCTACTCTTGACAACTGAAACATAGTCACCACCTCTCTTCCACATCAGATTGTCACGCATGGAGATAGCAAGTGTGTATCAAATGAAGGCATGGCAATTAATCGTAGACCATATGAAAAGGGTTGCCTAATCGTGGAATTTAAGGGAAACTTTCCTGACAATGGCTTTCTCTCTCCTGATAAACTCTCTTTGCTGGAAAAACTCCTACCGGAAAGGAAGGAAGTAGAAGAGACTGATGAAATGGACCAGGTAGAACTGATGGACTTTGATCCAAATCAAGAAAGATAGTGCCATTACAGTGCAGAAGCATATGAGGATGATGAACATCATCCTAGGGGTGGTGTTCTGTGTCAGACCTCTTAATGGGGCCAGAGAATAACACTCACTGCTGGCATTTTATATACAGTAGTGAATGAATTATGGATTGTAACCATAATATGCTCACTACTTGCTATTGTTTTTCTTTTAATATTCAAGTACAGTAGTGTTTTAAAAGTTCAATGAAGAATAAACTCAAAATATAAAAGCTCTAAAAATATATATATATACATATATTTTATTGATTTTACAAAGAGGATGTGAAATGGGTAGAGAGTTAGAAACATCGCTCAGTCCATCAGCTGCCTCCTGCACCTTCCCTACTGGAGATGTGCCTGCAACCAAGGTACATGCCCTTGAGCGGAATCGAGTCTGGGACCCTTTGGTCCACAGGCCATCACTGTATACCCTGAGCCAAACTAGTTAGGGTTCTGATAGATATTCTTATCATTGATATATCACCATCAGTTTTTCCATTTAAATATTTGGTTATTTCCTAACAAAGCTGGTACTAACTAACATTTCTGTATAATTTCTCATATGTATATAACTGTTATTTACCTTGACCAAAAATTCAGTGCATGTCTGGGTTTTTGAGTAGATGAATGTTTAAATTTACGGACATTAGCAAATTGTGATCTAAACAGACTATACCACCAGGGCTAGCGTGGCTCAGTGCTTGACCATCATCTCATGCAGCACAGGGTTGTGGAGATGATTGCCAGTGGGGATATGTGCTTGGCTTGTAGGCTAGATCCACAGAAGTGGGTGTGCAGGGGGCAGGCTTGCCGATATGGCACTCTCCCATCAATGTTTCTCTCCCTCTCCCTTCTCTCTCTAAAAAATATGCCGAAACCGGTTTGGCTCAGTGGATAGAGCATTGGCCTGCAGACTGAGGGGTCCCAGGTTCGATTCCGGTCAAGGGCATGTACCTTGGTTGCGGGCACATCCCCGGTGGGGGATGTGCCGGGGGCAGCTGATCGATGTTTCTGGCTCTCTGTCTCTCTCCCTTCCTCTCTGTAAAAAATCAATAAAACATTAAAAAAAAATTACTAAACTATTCTTTAAAAGTAGAAAATAAACTTTAACTGATTGCAGTTTTTTACATTTTTCAGCAGTGTCTTGGGGTTTTACATCCTTTGAATAGTTTGTTCAGTCAATCATAATTGATTTAAACTTTTTTTCTTCCAGACATTTGTTGTGCTGCTTCACTGTTTGATTGTATTTTTTTCTAGTAATTTATGGTGAGCCTTTTCTCAGAAGTGTGCTCGTTGAGTCTGTATCTTTGTTAAAACATCTTATCATATGTTCTGCCTAATGTGCTATGAGTTTTGGCAATTTTCTATAACAATAGGATTGTGGAACAACAAAGATGGATGTTGGCATTTCACTCATTTTGTGCATTTTTACTATAAAAAATAAACTTTTTTTGTATTGGGATGATATGTTTTAATATTTTTTCCTTAAAAGATATTTTAATAATTAAAAAAAAAAAAGATATTTTAATTGCCCTAGCTGGTTTGGCTCAGTGAATCGAGCATCAGCCTTCAGACTGAAAGGGTGAGCTTCTAGTCAAGTGCAGGTGCCCAGGTTGCAGGCTCAATCCATGTGGGGACTGCAGGAGGCAGCCAATCAATCATTCTCTCATCATTGATGTTTCTCTCTCTCTACCTCTCCCTTACTCTCTGAAATCAATAAAAATATATTTTAAAATAGTTTATTTTACTAAATTGATAAATATATTTAATTGATTTTTAAAAGAGTTTTATTGATTTCATAGACCAGTGGTCAGCAAACTGCGGCTTGCGAGCCACATGTGGCTCTTTGGCCCCTTGAGTGTGGCTCTTCCCCAATATAGCATATGTGGGCACGCACATACAGTGCAATTGAGACTTCTTGGCCCATGCACAGAAGTAGGTTTTTGGCCTGGGCGAGTCTATTTTGAGGAAGTACTGTTGCTATTTGGCTCTGTTGAATAATGAGTTTGCCGACCATTGTACATAGACCAAAGGAGGTGGAGAGAGAGAGAGAAACAATGATAGCCAGGCGAGGGGGCTCAGTCGACCTATGAACCAGGAGGTCACAGTCCCATTTTCCCTCAGGGCACATGCAGGAGCCCCTGCTAGATCACCAGGTGGGACTTGCAGGAGGCAGCTTATCACTAATTCTCCTTAATCATTGATGTTTCTGTCTGACTCTTTCCCTTCCTCTGTGAAATCAATTAAAAATTAAAGACAATTGAGTCCATTATCTTACAAAAGAAAAGAAACATCAAAGATGAGAGGGAATCATTGGTCACTGCTTCCTCCATACCCTACTGGGGATGGAACCTACAATCCGGGCATGTGCTCTGACTGGGAATCTAACCAAGGACCCTTTGTCACGGATTGAAGCTCAAGCACTGGCTCATACCAGCTGGGTGATTCATTACTTTTTCAATGCTATGCCCTGTGCAATGAACATTTTTAATTTTAACCTGCAGTGTTAACATTCTCCATTGCTTTCAGAACACCTGTCATCTGATCCTGCACTAAGCCCTTGCTTTGTCCTCTTCTGCATTTTCCTTGTCTCCTGTCATAGAGGTGCTTGCGTTGGAACATTTCTCTCCAGAAGGCCAGAGGGCATCTGGTTGGGCAGGGTGTTTAAAGAGTCCCAAAGCCAATGCAGCAGGAAATAAATGAGCAGTGATCAGACACCCTTTGTCCTGGATCAGGCATCCTAGATTTGAATTTCAGTTCTCTGTTATCACTGAGACTTACAATGACATAACCTCTTCTGCTGGTCTAAGTCAGTTTCCTCCTGTGAAAAACAAGTACGAGGTAAGTCCCCATGCCGGAGCTATAGGAGAAGGTCCAGTGGTGAGGTGTCCACTTGTGTAACGCAGCTGTGCCTGCAGCCTGCCTTGGCTCCAGCAACTTCTGCAGAGACCTTCCCAGGCAGGCACTCCTCACTCCCCCAATGCCCACCAGCACCTTTGTCTTTGGGTGCATTTTTGTGAGAAATGGGACCTATAAAATGCTGCTGACTCTGCTGCAGGGAGGCAGGTGCTGTGCCACTCAGGTCTCATTGTGGTGCATCCCATATCAAATTGCTGAAAAAGTTCAGTGTCGGAGAAATGAAGTCAGCTCCCCATTTTTACACCAAAGACAAGAAGGAAAGGTATGTAAGAATTTAGCCTTAAAGCGAGAGAATGAACAAGTTTGACGCATTGAAAGATGATGACAGTGGTGACCATGATCAGAATGAAGAAAACAGCACAAGGAAAGATGGTGAGAAGGAAAAAATGGAATGGGACAAAAGTCAGAGCAGCAGCAAGAGGAAGGCTGTTGTCCTGGGACCAGCCGAGCATCCTTGCAGTACAACTACACTTTCTGGTACTCCAGGAGAACCCCCTGCCTTCCCACCAGCTCACAGAGCTATGAACAGTATATCAAACAGATCGGCACCTTTTCTTCTGATGATGCAAATAAGAATCGTGGCAAGTGGATTATTCAGCTGCGGAAGGGCTTGGCATCGCGTTGCTGGGAGAACCTCATCCTGGCCATGTTGGGGGAACAGTTCATGGTTGGGGAGGACTGTGGGGCTGTAGTCTCTGTCCGGTTTCAGGAGGACATTATTTAAATATGGAATAAGACTGCCAGTGACCAAGCAACCACAGCCCAAATCCAGGATACCCTTTAACGAGTGCTTAATCTACCTCCCAACACCATTATGGAATATAAACCCACACCGACAGCATCAAAATGCCAGGCAGGCCGGGCCCCCAAAGGCTCCTTTTTCAAAACCTCTGGAAGCCGTGGTTGAATGTGCCATGACCTTCTCCCTCTCTGGATGGCACCATCATTGCAGCTGGCATCATTGGAGTCTCTTGTTCCGTTGGCGTGCTACCTGGAAGATTGTTCTGTCCTGGACAAGAGGAATGGGAAGAGCATTTTATGTTTTAAGAACAGGCTGACACACAGCAGCTACTACAACAGCTGAGAGCACTTAATAACTGGTGGTAACCTAAAAAAAAAAAAAAAAAGTAGCTTATCTTGTTCTGCAGTTTGAACAGAGGAGCTTTTGAATTAGAGGAGCCAGTAATTTTGGGGTTTAATTAGCAAGTGCTTCTCATAAATTGTGGAAAGTCACAGAAAAGAAACAGGAAGACCTTTTCCTTGTCCTTACAAATACCTTGACCACTTTTAGAACCTAAGGCTTTATTGACCTGAAGAGTGAATACTTCTAGGAGACCAAATAAAGGGACACCAGCAGTACTGGGACATTGTGTTCAGGAGGATGTCAGCAATGGGTCCCAAAGAAATTACAGCGCTCAGTGATTTTTCTCCTGACCCCATAGGTTTTAACACCACAGTATGGACAAAAATGGTGGTATAGTAAATATAGCAAGCTCAGGTAGCCTGGCATCACATGGTGAATCCTACAGACTCAGGCCAAAAGTAACCACCTATGATGGTTTGAAGTTAAAACTTTTTAAGGAAAAGCAAGTCACAGGGGTAGTTATGCCCTAGCCTCTTTTTTTGTTTGTTTGTTTCTTTGCAAAGTTCAATCTTTACCTTATTGAGCGTGTCTATTGTCTTTTTGCATCTAGAACACATATCTTTGGATTTTCTGGAAAATTTCCTTTTTTACAGACTCCTAAGGGCACAATCTCCAAACACCGAAGACCTAAGGTCCTCAATTATTATTGTTGTTGGGTCAAATATTAAGTGTTAACTGTTGGAGAACATTTTAAAAAGAAGTTTTTGTCTATTTTTTTTTATTTTTAATTTAATCCTAGAGATTTCCCTCCTCATTCCCCCCACTCTAATATATCCCCAGTGAATTTCATGTAACCCCCTTATGTCTTTTCCTTTGATACTAATGTATAAAAAAGGTGTAAAACTGCCATTCTTCCGAGCATTACACAATCTATTGTTATTTTGCTTCCTGGGAAATATTGCTAACTTCCGTAAAATAAACTTAGAAAAAGTCTCCACAGGTTTGCACATTTTCTTACAACACCACCAAAAGCAATTGACTCATGTGAAGCAGGAGAACGTTACTTGGAGGAGTATTAGCATTTCCAGGGACACAACTGACAGAAGACATATTTATAAACACAAATGTAGAGCAGACCCAGGACCCAGCAAGCTAGAGTTTTCCCCTTGCTTTCAGAGAACAGAAGAAAATACTCAAGGCTCAGGAGACCTTGTTTTTATTGTGTGCATGCATGTGTTTTTAATCCTTACCTGAGGACATTACTGTTTACTCTTCCCCACTTTCCCTCCAAGATTCTGCAGTAATTTCATGCTTCCATGTCTCTGAATCCAATCCATCAGTTTCTTGTTCATTATATTCCAAATGCAGGTGCGATCAAGTGATACTGTCTTTCTCTGACTGACTTATTTCACTTAGCTTCATGCTCTCCAGGTCCCTCCATACTGTGTGAAACAGTAAATATTCTTCTTTTTTACTGCTGCATAGTATTCCATGGTGTAAATATACCACTGTTTTTTATCCACTCATCTACTGATGGGTACCTAGGCAGTTTCCAGACCTTTCCTATTGTAAATTGTGCTGCTATGAACAGAGTGGTGCATACTTTCTATCTGATTGTTTCAGGTTACTTAGGATATATTCCTAGAAGTAGAATCACTGGATCAAATGACAGTTCCATACTGAATTTTTTGCAAAACCTGCAAACTGATTTCCATAATGGCTGTAGCAGTTTGCATTCCCACCAGCAGTGATCTGGGTTCCCTTTTTTCCACCTCCTCCCCAGCACTTCTGCTTTGTTTATTTGCTGATGGCAGCCATTCTGACAGTGGTGAGGTGACACCCAATTGTTGATTTAATTTGCATCTCTCTGATGATTAGCCGCTTTGAGCGTTTTTTCACATGTCTCTTGGCCATCTTATCCACACTGCAGCCCAGGCAGAGCTGACACTTCCCGGTGGCATCAGAAGCAGATGCTCTTAAGTATAAGTGTCTGTTTTGTGACATGAACTTTGTATCATGGATTCAATGGCGGCAGGTTAGACCGAGTGAGAGACGTCGAACGTGGGCGTCACGTCCACTTCCTTGCTGGTCTCGAATTCCACTTTGGTCACGTCTTCCTGTTTGAGCAGCCGCTCCCGCGCCAACCCGGAGTTCGCCATCGCGTCGGTGCCCGCCATGATCCCGCGGCAGCTGGGAGCGGAGCGCGCGCGCGTCTGTGGCGTCAAGCGAAAACACGACCCCGCGTAGCCGCCGCCGCCAGAAACTGACGTCACTGCGCGTGCGTGCGTGCGCCGAAGCCGCGCCTCGGGAGGGAACGAGAGCTTCTCATCACGTGATAGGAGGAGTGGTCGTCACGTGATAGGAGGAGGGGCGCTGCGGCTCGAGACCCTCGGTGGGTCTCGCGAGCGGCGGGGCCTCGCTCATTGCGCACAGAAAACGGCGGAGGCGGCTAGCGTGTCGGGAGCGGGAGTTTTGTGCTGAGGAGTCTGGCTTCTTCACGCTCCGCGTCGGTCGCGCCAGGGCGTCCTGCTCGGGCGTGAGGAACGAGGCGGGTCCTCAGGGTGTGAGGCCGCCGGGCGCAACGTGGGAGACGCGTTTTCACTGGTGCCGGACGGGAACACCCCCTGCACAGCCTCCGCCTTTGAGAACCTGGACCCGGCGCTGGTGGGGCGGCCTGTGTTCACTAAACCCCGTGGGAAAGCCCCCTCGGGTCCGAGGGTGGAGACGGCCTCGCCTGGGGCCGCGCACCGGGCTCCTCCGCTCCCGCCCCCCGCCCACCCGGGACCCCGGACCCGCCGCCTGAACGGAGCAGGACGCGCCCTCGTCGGCCTGCAGCTCGCTCTTCCTGCCCCGCGGAGGTGACCCAGAGGCACGGCTTCCTGCCGCCCCGCCCCGTGGCCAGCGGTGCCCAGCGCTGCCCCGTCTTTAACAAACAAATCGAACCAGACGGCCAGGAGACGCTCTCAACGGGATTTACAGGCGCCCACCGACCAGAGCTCCGCTCCGCTGCCCTCGTCCGCAGTTGGGAGTCAGAGGGAGGCCGAGCGTGTAAGTGAACGCCGTTTCCTTTCCCACTGGCAGGAAGCGTGAGGCGCCCAGCACCCAGGGGCCGCCCAGCAACCATCCGTGAACAGCTTAAGCAAGACGACAGGCAGTGACACCAGGCGAAGACCACCCTGATGCACAGCGTTTACAAGGGCCCACAGTGGGCAGCGGGCGGCCACGGTGAGCAGCCAGGGGACCGTGAGAGGCCGCTTGCCACGGGGAGCTGGTCAGGCTCAGCCCAGACAACCCACCCCATGACAGACCCCAGTGCCCTGCACCCCGCGGGTCAGGTTCGGGTGCGGAGACCAGGACCGTGAGAGGCCACTTGCCATCGAGAGCTGGTCAGGCTCACCCAGACAGGGGGGACAACAGACAACGCGCTTCCACCATTACAGAACACCAGAACGCTCTATTTAACTTAGGTTTTGTGTGTGTGTGTGTGTGTGTGTGTGTGTGGTGTGTGTTTAACGTATTTCCTATTGATTTCAGAGAGGAAAGGGGAGGGAGAGAAACATCAGTGATGAGTCATCCCTTGGCCACCTCCTACAGGCCCCGCCCTGGGGATCGAGCCCGCAACTCAGGCATGGGCCCTTGACCGGAATCGAACCCATGACCCTCCAGTCCGCAGGCCAACACTCCATCCACCGAGCCAAACCAGCTAGGGCAAGACTTAGGTTTTAAGTGAGACGACGGGGATTGCTGAGGCCGCGCTGGGACTCGAAACAGGAAAATTCCCGGCAGCGCTGCAAATAAGAAGAGTCCAGGCCTCAGCTCCCGGGGGACCCCAGTCCAGGCAGCAAGCAGAATCCCCTAGAGGCCCCACCCCCACCCCTTGTGTCCCACCAGAGTTGCCAGATTATGTAACCGGACAGTCAAGGGCCCTATGCTGCCTGTCACTACCTGAGCCAGTTAAGCAGGGACAGGATTGAATCACATAAGTACATATTCCAGTCCTGCTGACAGCATGAAGAGCAGCAGGGCGTCCACCTGCTCTGCCCCCTCCATAAGCCCGCTGCTTATACTGGGTAGAAGGACAGAGATTACATGGGGAAGTAGCCAGAGGGGAAGTTGACAGGTAATGGGGGCTGGAGATTTGCAAAGGCCTGCGGGTATGTAAAGGGCTGGGAGTCTTGAAAGGGCTTAGTGATAAGCAAATGGCTGTGGGTCTTCAAAAGGCTAGTGATTCTGGTTCCTGCAGCAAGGCTGCTAATCTTTCCAGGATAATAGGCAGCTCCCTGAGGGGGAGGATGGAATGCATCTCCCAGCCAGGTGAGAATGTGCCTGCCTTAAAATCACGGTTAACAGCATGACCCACATTTCTTTTTTCTTTTTTTTTAAAATATATTTTATTGATTTTTTACAGAGAGGAAGGGAGAGAGACAGAGAGAAACATCGATGAGAGAGAAACATCAACCAGCCGCCTCTTGCACATCCCCCACCGGGGATGCGCCCGCAACCCAGGTGTCCCGACCTGCGGGACAACAACGGGGGAACGAAGAGACACCCTAGGAGAATGAGACAAACAAGGGACACGAAAGAATGGAGGCAAGACAAGTTCTGATCAAGCCTCAAACTTTATTCTCACAGCGGCAGGATATATACTGTTTTAGGGAAGGGGGGTGGGTAAAAGGGGTCTATGGGCAGTAACCTTTTACTAGAGATTAGGCTTTTGATGGCTGTGCTTATCAGCGGAGATGTGTGATTTAGCAGCTGTGTGAGGGCAGTTTATCTGTAACTGCTGGCCAACTTGCAAGACACAGGTGGTCTCTGATAATCAGGAGTTTCTTATAGTTCTTAAGATGGCTTTGTTTAAGCCAATATCTTTAATGGCTCCCAACACCCAGGCACATGCCCCTGACCGGAACCGAACCTGGGACCCTTCAGTCCGCAGGCCGACGCTCTATCCACTGAGCCAAACCGGCTTCGGCCACATTTCTTATAATTATAGTTGGTCCCCAGTATTCTGTTTCTGCCCCTATCAGGTTCACCCACTAAACCAGGCACTCGTGCAGTGGGTCCTAACAGGTGCACACCAGCAAGTACATGAGGGCTTAGTTCTCATGACACCCTGCTGGCAGCATATGTCCCAGCTGGCGTGGCTCAGTGGTTGAGCCACAGTTTGATTCTTGGTCAGGGCACATACCTGGGTTTGGGGCTCCATCCCCAGTAGGAGGCGTGCAGAAGGCAGACATCGATGTTTCTATCCCTATTCCTTTCTAAAAATCAGTAAAAACATACTTGAAAAAAATACGTGCAACCCTTACAAGAGAATTGACCTGATAATAAACGCGCCATGCAAGGATGCAGGTACTAATCGCATGTTAAGCATTTGCAAAGATGAATCTCTTAGATGTTAAGTGAAATAGAACTATGAGGTCTTAGGTCTTCTCCCTCCATGGAGGCGTCTCCTGGGAGGGAGGGTGCACACACTGTTTTGTAAGCCGTGCTCTGGGGCTGAGTTGTAAAACACGGATCTTGAAGACAGTATAAGGAAAGCACGTGACATCTCAGTGATTTGCATACTGGTTTTATGGTGCAGACCAGGTGTGCCTGGATGTCCAGGGGAGGAGAGGGCAGGCGGCTGTCCAGGAGCTTCCAGAGCTGAAGCCAGAGTCATGGGAAGGCAGGACCGGCCTGCAGCTGTACCCTCCAGCCCTGCCTCTTCCCCTGGGCCTGTGCTGGACTCGGGGTTAGAGCAGGGGTGGGGAATGCTATTTGGTCTGCTCCTGCCATGGCATTAGGGGTGAGTTAATGAAGTATTTAACCAAACACAGCAGGCTGGTATTTAAGTTGATGATTTTGTATGGCCTGAGAATTATGTTAGAAATAGCCAAACAGCCCTAACCTGTTTGGCTCAGTGGATAGAGCGTCAGCCTGCAGACTCAAGGGTCCCAGGTTCGATTCCGGTCAAGGGCATGTACCTTGGTTGCAGGCACATCCCCAGTAGGGAGTGTGCAGGAGGCAGCTGATTGATGTTTATCTCTCATCAATGTTTCTAACTCTCTCTCCCGCTGCCTTCCCTTCTGTAAAAAATCAATAAAATATATTAAAATAAAAAATAATAATAAAAAAAAGAAATAGCCAAACAGCTGTTGGCAGGAGAAAGGTTCCCATCCCTGGTATGGATGGTCATGGTGGCTCTTCTTGTCCTGGGCAGCAGGAGGCTTGGGTGCGGGGCTCCTGGGTTGGCCTGGGTTCCTGTGAGTCCTCACTGCATACCTTGATGTCCTGGGTCAGAGGGGCTGTTCCCAAAGAGAGCCTTCCTGCCAGAAACCCCACACAAAACCTGGTTCTCAATGGCAGATACTTCCTTTCCAGGTGCGACTGTCTCCCACCCACTTGCCTGGCGGGGCACCTGATGAAGTCCCGAGCCCAGCCTGACCCTGTCCAACTGGCACCCAGCATCTGGGAACCAGACGTGCATGGAGATCTCCGGTGCTGGATTGGGTGGCAGGCAGAATGGACAGCACAGCACTGCCCTCCCAGGACCATGTTCCAGAAAAGGGCAAGTTCGACAAAGCCTGCAAAGCAGTAAGAGGACTGCAGTTCCTATAGCTACCGCGATGCCAGTGAAATGAGGCAAGTGGGAGAGCTGGTGGGTTACTGACACTGGTGGCGGGAAGAAGGTGCCATCCGAGTTGTGAGAGGAGGTGGCCCTGGGAACACCCTGCGGTGAGTGTTCTAGGAAGAAGGAACAGGGAGTTTGAAGGCCCCCCACACGGGCAGGGGATTGGCACCATCAAGGCATGGAAAGCAGGTGGCTGTGGCATCATGAGTGCAGTGTGGTGTGGGAGGGAAGAGTGTGAGCAGGGACCGATGAGGAAAGGTCTCCAGATGATGAAGGGGAGTTGAAGTGCATCCTGGTTGCCTTAGTGGCCACTTAAGGATGGTCTTTCTTTGAGGTGAGAGGAGCCAGAATGCCCTATGAGGGAAGATGACCTGGTTCTACACCAGAAAGACAAGAATTCTTGTCCTTTGGGGGTGACAGGCTCTCAGTGGGATGCAGGCAAGAAACCAACAAGGAATTAGAATGCACAATATGCCAGGAGTCATGGGTCCATAATAGAGAAACGGGAAAGCGGGCCGGGGGTGGTGGTGGGAGTTGGAGGTGTGGTGTTAGATAGAATGGCCTGAGTAGGCCTCTCTGGGAAGGGAGTCCTGAGGAAGGTGAGGGGAAGGACATTGCAGGCAGAGGGAACTGCAAGTGCAAAGGTCCTGGGACAGGAGTGTGCCCGGCGCATCAGATAGCAGGGAGACCCTGTGTGTGGAGCAGGTGAATGGAGATGAGGTCAGTGTGGGCCTCGTGCCCAGGCCATGGTAGGACTGGGGGGCCTGTCAGCCAAAGTGAATGACATGACCGGAGCACCCCCTTTCACAGGACCGCCGCTCTGTCTGCTGTGCTGAGAACTCGCACTGGGGGCCATGGGAGGAGGCAGCTCGGAAATTGTTACAGGGGTCCAGGTAGGTGATGATCAGGGCAGAGCCGTGCAGGTGTCCAGCAGTTGAGTCTTTTTGGATATACATTAACGTAGGAGAACCAAGACTTTAATCCAGCCCAATGGTGTGACTCAGAGGTTGAGCGTCGACCTAAAAACAGGAAGTCACGGTTCAATTCCCGGTCAGGGCACATGCCCGGGTTGTGGGCTCGATTCCCAGTGTGGGGTGTGCAGGAGGCAGCCAGTAAATGATTCTCATCATTGACGTTTCTTTCTTTCTCTGAAATTAATAATAATAATAATAAAAAAAGACCGTCATCCAAATCTAAGTAGTGACCATCTAATGGTGATTCCAGAGGATCCCCAGGAATTGCTTAGAGCAAGCATGTCAAATGCGGCCCACAACGAATATTTTCGGGCCCAGCCAGTATAACAGTATGCAAGAAACGTTTTAATAAAAATTTCATATCTTAATTTTTACAATACCCTGTTATACATAATGATTAATAACAAACTACAACATTCGCTAATGACTGATTACTATAATCGTGTTGCATTCATTTCCCTTATGCGCAGGCACACCATTTCCCTCCACTAATATCAGCAGTGAATATTTTAGTAGCCGATGGCCACCTCATTAGTCCTGGACTGACTTTTTTGGTGTGCGCAACAGGAAATATCTCGCTCTCGGAGAACAAAAATAGGTTTATTTGCATTACGCTTATTAATTTGTGCAGTTATCCAGTGTCTGATAAGTAAATGTTTAAGAAAAAATATTAATTTTTATTAAAATGTTCTATTATTTTATGTTAACGATCACTCATTCATTTCAGCCCTTTGTTTTCAGCATGTCTCTATCGGAATAAACCTACTTTTCAAAGAAAATTGAAGCTTTTGTTTTTTTGTGGCCACATGCACTTGCACCTGTTTATTTGGCCCGTGTTGGCCTGTGAGTGTGACATGCTTGGCTTAGAGGCTTCCGGACTAATGGTGAGGACGGAAGAGGCTGCAGAATGAGTCCTGATGGTGCCCGGACGTCATCCGAGGGATTTATCATGAGCCAGGCCGGCTGTTCACAAGCGGGAGAGCATCTCCCCCCACGCTGAGGCCAGATGCGCAGGCAGTTTCCAGAAGCTTCCCATGGCTCTTGGAACTCCGCACACAGCCCTGCTGTGAGAATGTCCTGGGGCTCAGTGATGGGTGCAGGCTCATGTGAGGCGTGGCCAGGCGGGCTTGCCTGTCAGACCTGCTCGCCAGCTGCTGCTCAGCTCAGACCGCCCAGCGTCCCTTCTGCAGGACCAGGAAGCGCAGCATGGAGCCGGTCCACGGAGAGCAGGTCAGCACTGGGGAGGGCGGGCAAGCCTGAAGGGGGTCTGAGAGCTGTTGTGGGGGGGAGGAGGGTCTCCCTCCCGACGGGGGTGGGGCCTGGTGTGGGGCTGTTGTGTTTGGTTAAGTGATGGGTGCTCTCTGGCTCAGCTCCACCTTCAAGGAGGACAGTGTGGGTCGGGAGGGATGAAGGATGCTCTGTTTTGGACTCTGATGTCCGCTTTGGTGCCCCAGGAGGAAAGAGAGAGGAAGAAGGGAGGTTTCTAGGTTTAGGTGTAAGGCGAGGAGGACCAGCTGCCTCATTTGTGGCTGCTTTAAAAACATTTTCGGCTCATTTTGTGAGGCACAGGGAGAGACCGTGTCTGCTCATTCTGCCCTTGCCCGCTCGGCTGGTTTCACATGTTGGTGATCCAGGATCTTTGAGTCAGACACGGTGGGAGGCGGCTGCACTCACATGTGCACCATCTGGCTGTCATCTGGAACAGCGGTCGCCAACCTTGCGGACCTCATGGGCCAGTGGTCCGCAGACACCGGCTGGCGACCGCTGCTCTAGAAGGCATGAGGGCAGCCCTGATGCCTGTGCTGTGCGAGAGGCATCCCGGAGTCCCAGGGAGCAGGGATGCAGGATGTAGCAGAGGGAAGGGGCAGTGGCAGGGGGCACTCAGCTTCCTGGGCAGAGCATAGTGGCTCCCAGCGTGCACCCCCCCCCACCCCCCCGTCCTGAGGACTGAGCCTGGTGGCCCTCCTGTGTGTGTCTGGGTCTCTCCTCTTCCCATGAGAACACCCATCATAGAGGGCTTCAGGCTTGACTTCATGACCTCATCTTAACCTGGTTATGTATGCTGCGACCTATTTCCTAAAAGGTCACACTCATAGGTGTTGGGGGGTTAAGACAGGGTGCCTGCAGGCCCTGCCTGGGCCGAGAGGAAGAAGAAAGACAGGAGAGGCTGGTACCCACAGGTCAGGGGGGCTGGCCTAAGGGAGGCAGGGCCAGGCCAGGCCCCCGGAGCGTCTCCCCACCTCCCTAGCCTGCATCCTGTCCAGGGGGCCACGGCAGTGGGAATGGTCGCTGGCAGCTCTGGGGCCTTTCTGTTTTTAAAAAACAGCTTGATTGGGGTCCGACCTATATGCTGCATAGCTCACCGTGTCAGGAGCGCAGCACAGTGGCGTCTAACAATCCAGCCACGTGGCTTTAGGACATCTCATCCTAAAAAGAAAGCACGAGTACTTCAGCCACCCCAGCCCTCTCCTCAGAGGCCAGGAGCCAAAGTCAGGGGTCTGCAGGGCCGGCTCCCTCCGAGAGCCTGCCTGCTCTGAGCTCCTGGTGCTGCCCGCAGCCCTTGGCCTGGGCTGTCACCTGGCCCCTCCCTGGGTGTCCTGGGTCTCTCCTTGTCCCATGAGGACACCTGTCATATAGGGCTTAAGGCTCGACCCAATGACCTCAGCTATCGCGACCTATTTCCAAAAGGCCACACTCACAGGTGTTGAGGGGTTAGGACTTCAACATCTTTTGGGGGGACACCACCGAACCCACAACATCCTGGTTCATGAGCATCCATGGACCGTCCCCTGCAGAAATGGAATGCGCTCCCCAGGGGCAGCGAGACAGACCTACTCGAGGGCCGGCCCCGTGGGGGCCTGTCCGCGGAGGAGGGCTCTGCAGCGGCCATTCCCATTTTCCGTGGTTTACACGCTGACGTGCTCTGCTGTTGGAGCTGGTTCACTGCACACACCTCTCAGGAGGCATTTGGCTCCAGCCAGACAGCTTGTCATCCCGTGAAAAGGACCAGATCACAGGGTTCTCGGGTCCAGGGCAAACACTCGCACCTGTGTCCCCCCTGTGCCCCACCTGTGCCCTACCTATGCCCACCTGTGCACGAGGACTTCATGCACAAGTGTGATGAGAAAAGGAAACAACATAATGCGCAGCCATAGGACCATCAGTACATCTCCGTGCTTTCTTCCTATCACTGAATCAGCCTGCAGTCAAGGTGTATGTAGCCAGACTTACATTTTTTATATTTATTTTATATATTTAAATGCCATTTAACAAAGAAAAATCTGGTTGAGTTCTCGTGTCACCTCTGACACGCATGTCATAGGTTCGCCATCACTGCCCTAACCCCTGCTGAGGGCGGTGCCCCGTCCAGCGGATGCTGTTGTCTACAGTGAGAGTTCACAGTGGAGACGCTGGGTGCGAGGTGGCTGTTCAAGTGCTGTGTGTGTGCGGGCAGAGGGGGGGATGGGGCAGAGGGACTGAGCGCAGGATTCTGAAGTCCAGGAAGGAGGCTGTTTTCTATGCTCGAGACAGTCCACAGCTCACAGCATTTTAGAATGAGTTACAAGGATTAATAGGCTAAAGGCCTTGTGCCCGGGGAACGCAGTGTGGCCACGGTGGTTCCAGAGCAGAGCGGGGGTGCTCCGGGTGGGAGTGGGAGGAGCCCCCTGAGGTCCTCCCAGCACAAGGGCGGGGGCGGGGACTGACGGGGTTGTGACTGCTTCAGGCACTAGATCCACACAGACTGGAGCTGGGACCCAGCCAGGATCTGCCCAGGCCCTGCAGCTCAGCCCTCAGAGGCCTGGCCATCCCCCCCCCCCCCCCCCCCCCCCCCCCCCCGCCAGTACACACACCAGCCGAGGAGTGTGGCCTTGACTGCTCACCCGCAAGAGCCGTCCTAGTTTTATGGCGTCTCTAATGCGCGTTTACAGCGCTGCGCCCAGGTGTCTCAGTGCCAGGGTCCTGGGCTGCTGAAAGCGACAGGGTCCACCCTGCCGAGGACAAGCAGTGGCTTTCTGTGCGCAGCCCAGCCCCGGCCTGCTTCCCACTGATGGATGTGGGCCCCGGGCACTGCCTCTGGGTGCCAGCTCGCCCAGCCTCACGTTCCCTCAGGGCGGTGCTGCCCGGAGACGTTACCGCCACAGGCGCACTGCTGTCTCCCTACGCACATCTGTGCTGCGGACACGGGCGAGTCCAGGGGCTCGCTCCCTCCTGCGCCCCCCTGTGGAGGATAGTGGTCCAGACCCACCTCCTAAGCCAGCGCTGGTCGGGCCAGGCAGCAGCCTGTGTGCCAGAGGCAGATCCGTGTCCCAAGAGCCAGAGAAGCCAGGTCTTTGCTCCGCCCCTGGTGCCGTGGGTGTCCCGCCCGCCAGTCACAGGACACCAGGGCCGGGCTGGTGTCATTGTCCTCGCCGGGGGTCCTCTCCTTCCCTGCCTGTCCGTGGGGAGGATGGGTGGAAGCGGAAGGCCTCGGGGCCGGGAGCCCTGCACTGACAGCCCTCCGCCGCTGCCCTTTCCGTCGTCCAGGTCCGGCCATGGCGGAGCAGCACCGCATGCAGTCCTCGCTGGCAGCCCTGGACGAGGAGACGCTGTGGGAGATGACGGAGAGACACCGCCCCAGGATCGTGCGCAGCATCTGCCCAGCCGCCTCACCCCCTACCTGCGCCAGGCTAAGGTGCTGGGCCACCTGGCCGAGGAGGAGATGCTGCACAGCCGGGTTTACCAACTCAGCCATGAGAGTCGGTGAGCCTGCGGGGCAGGGGGCGGGAGGGGGGAGACGGGGACGGTTGGGGGGTGGGGGTGGGTGACCCTATGTTAGTTTCTCTGGGGCCGCCCTAACAAACGACCACAAAATCGGTGGCCAGGGACCCCAGAACTGGGTTCTCTTCACAGTTTGGTGGCTGAAGGTCTGAAGTTAAGGTGTGGGCGGGGCCCCCTCCCTCCGGTGGCTCCAGGGGAGGACCCTTCCTGCCTTTTCCAGCTTCTGGTGGCCCCGTCGCTCCAGCCTCTGCCTGGTCTACATGCCCTCTCTGCGTATCTCTCTCCCGACACTTGCCCTTGGACAGGCCCCCCACTCGCGGGTCACACCAATTACACCTGCAAAGACCCTTCCTCCAAGTCAGGTCCCACTGGCCGGCTCCAGGCAGACACTCTTGGGGGCCAGCCCACCTGTTCCAGCCCAACTGACTGTGTTTATTCATGAAAGCCGGGAAGCTCATAGCATCACCATGTCAGCTTCTTAGGAGAATTGAGTCAGTTTCTAAGATACTTGTCTCAAAGCCCAGTCAGTGCCGGGCCGTGGAGAGCCGGCAGTGGGCGGTCAGTGCCGGGCCGTGGAGAGCCGGCGGTGGGCGGTCAGTGGCAGTCCATGGAGAGCCAGCGGTGGGCAGTCAGGGCCAGGCGGTGGAGAGCCGGCAGTGGGCGGTAGCTTCTGACAGGATACTTTCTGTCGGTTCCTTTATAATGATGATGGGGGTAGGGGGAGCGCCCTAGCTCATTGCTGGGGCACTGAGTGTCCTACGTGGGGAGGACACCATGTCCCCACCCTCAGAGGGAGTAATGGGTGCAGATGGCCAGGCAGTGGGGTGCAGTGCACAACCAAGAAAGCACATCCAGCACTGCTGGCGCTGGAGGAACCTGCAGGCTGGATGCCCTGTGGGGCCCAGGGGAAGGTGTGCAGGACCCATGGGGCAGGGACTCACAGGGAGACTCCCTCAGATCAGTAGCCCACACCCTCCCAACAGGACCCCTAGCCAGCCCCCACCCCTCTGCCAGCCCAGGGAGGAAGGAGGCAGGCCCCCCCCCCACACACACACACACACACAGGGCCCGGGCCAGGACCCCGCAGCGGCCTCACCTTGCGGGCGGAGCTGCTCTGCTGAGCCAGGTTCTGCAGGAGGGTGATGAGCAGCTGCTGTGCCCTGGGAGGAGGAGACACAGCTGCCAGGAGGCTCCACACCCCCTGCCCAGCGGCGCCTCTGAAACCCTGCATGCCCACAGCCCACCAGAGGTGCCCGCTGATGTCCCAGATGTGAGCCTGGGTGAGACATGGCTCCTGGCCTCCCTACACTGCTGAGCTGAGCGGTACCACCCGATACCACGTGTACCGGGAGCTGGTACACGGCTCCCGGCAGGCGGATGCTGCTGGGGGGTGGGGGCTGGCCCTGCCACATCTGTCCCAGGACAGGGTCCTGGGAGGTGGGACTTTCTGTGCTAAAATTAACACAGTCCTGAACACACCAGGTGACTGGTGAGCCCACCTCCTGGGGACACTGGCAAAGTCTGGAGACACTTTCGGTTTTCACAGGTTGGGGCCAGCATGAGGCCAGGAAGCTGCTCAGGCCGGCGGTGCCAGGCAGCAGGGCTGCCCCCAGGTCGCAGCGCTGAGGCTAGAAACGCTGGCCCCGAAAGCTCTAGAACCAAGGTCCACCCTTTTCACAAACAAACCCTGTCCACCTGGGGTGGCACATGGGGATTCCACTCGGGCAGTGTCCCCTCCCCGAGAAGTGGCCGTCCGACAGCCGCTCACTGTGCATAGGTGGGGATGGTGCCGCCCTCTGCGTCCCTGGTTCTGTAGGGGCCCACGCGGTGGGCATGCCAGCAGCCGGGGCCCTGGAACATGGTGTAGGTGACGTGCAGGATGTTGCCGCAGTGCACTGGCAGCTCCCTCTCCGTCCTCCCTTCCAAGGCCAGGTTGACCCGGATGTAGAAGGAGTCACCTGAGGTGGTCACTTTGGCCTCCAGGTCCTGGACCAGCTTCTTATAACCTGGTGAGAGAGGACAGGTCAGCCCAGGCCGTGACCCACAGGGGGAAGGTTCTGGAATGTGAAAGGAGGAGGGACAGAAGGTACCGCCCCAAAGTCTTGGAAGCCGTCCTGGTGCCAGAGTCAGTGGGTGGGAGGTCCCGGCTGCCTTGGGGGCCTCTGCAGACCGGGGGTGTGGCCTGGCTCTGGGGTAGTCCATGGTGGCTGAGGCAGGCACAGCCACGGCTTAGAGTTGGGACTGGGAGGCTGGGCAGGTCCTGAGAGGGGAGCTTCTGGGGGTTGGGCCGGGGGGGGGGGGGGGGGAGGGAGTGTGTACCCTCCGTGTTGACCTTCACAGACAGGCAGCAGAAACCGTCCACCCTGCGGAGAAGACTCACGGCCTGCTCCAGGGTCATGCCCTGCAGGACGGCCTTGAAAAAGAGCTCTGTGGCCTCACAGTCCACCTGGGGGCAAACCACCGGGGCGGGTGCTATCGACCAGGTTTGTCGGAGTCTGAGCACAGATCTGCACTCACCGCCCCAGCCATCCACATGCACCCCCAGCTGTCCACAGGCCTATCAGGGCCTCTGTCCCAGGCCCTGAACCAGGGCACCTGCATTTAGCTCCTCCAAGCCACACACATTCCCACCCTGAGTCAACCACCACCCCTTCCCAACTGCATGCCGAGAGCACCACCCAGGACCCAGTGTCTGCTCTCCAAAATGGACCTTTGTTCTAGAGCAGTGATGGCGAACCTTTTGAGCTCGGTGTGTCAGCATTTTGAAAAACCCTAACTTAACTCTGGTGCCGTGTCACATACAGAAATTTTTTGATATTTGCACCCATAGTAAAACACATATTTTTGATATTTATTTTATATATTTAAATGCCATTTAACAAAGAAAAATCAAACCAAAAAAAGAGTTTGCGTGTCACCTCTGACACGCGTGTCAGGTTCGCCATCACTGTTCTAGAGCTTTCTACATCACAGGTTCTTGGCATTGGGACTACTGACATTTGGAGCTGGGTCACTGCTGTGGGGCCGCCTGGGGCCCTGTAGGATGTTAGTGGCATCCCTGGCATTGCTATCCCCCTCCCCGGCCCTGCTTGTGAAAGTTCCTGGCTCTCACTGTCCCTCCGTCCACTCCCTCGCTGCCTCAGGCCGAGAGGACACTTTGTAAGGAGAGTGAGCATGTGCCTTTAACTGCACTGGCCCCGTTCGGGGATCAGGACTGTCCCCAAACACCATGAAGGACTCTGCAGCTGTAACCACGATGTAACTGACAACAAAACACGGAGAAAGGACTCCCGTGGCGTGAAGATGGGGTTTCCTCCAGGGGATGGGCAAGCCTCGGGGACGGTGACGCCTATTTTGTGAATTTCTTACAATTGTTAAAAATTGTTAAAAAGCTTAAAGTTCTAGTTTCAGCAACATCAAAGTCCCCTCCCGTCTACTGTACTCGCTTAATGGTAATTAGTCAAGTTGAACATTTATGTTTTCTGCAGCATCATTAATATTTCACAACAAAAAGTTTTAAGAGTTAAAGTGGTGAACCCCGCCCCGCGTTCTGTGTATTTGAACACACAGACGTGCATCCACACGTTCTGTGAATTTAAACACAGACGTGCACGCACACGCACGGGAGCTGACAATGAGGCCACTGTTCAAACAGCAGGAACAGAGCCCTGAACCTCACTGTGACGATCTGGGTGCCTGGGCGCAAAGCCATCTCATCAGCCGCTGAGCCAGGGGTGATGCGGTGGATGAAGATGCCGGTGAGGTTCCCGCCGATGACGCTCATCTGCTCCAGCAGTGTGTCCCCCTGGAAGCCCAGCACCGTGACCTGGCTCGGGAGCTTCTGGGCCAGCCGCTGCCGCCGCCGCACAGAGACGCTGCTGCAGGAAGGGGCCACGGAGCTCGTGTGCAGCCCAGCTATGCCCCCAGCCCTGGCATTCTGGAATTCTCCACCCCCCTTCCTGCCATGACAGCCTCAAAAAGGCTGTTGCCTGCCAACAGCCCTCACTCTGCCACCTGCTGCCCGGCCCCCCTCTGCTCACCTGGCTGGGACACAGAGGCCCCTGGAGATCAGCTGTGGGCCACTCTCAGACTCCAGGAGGTCTAGGCAGAAGCAAAGGCTCAGACACCAGCCGGCTGCCCTAGAGGCCACACGCTACCTCAGTGCCCTCAGCCACCTCGGCTGAGACTGACCTCCTCCTCCTCCTTCCTGCTGAGACTTTGACTCATCTCCCCAACCCGGGAGGAGCTGGCGGAGAGCTGCACCGGCCTGGGTCTGGCCTCCACTGTGTCCTTTGTGAGACTGAATGTTGCCCACGTTTTATGAGATGGGGAAGCTAGAATCCACTTCCACCTTCATCCAGTCAAACCTGGTGGAATCCGGGCCCGCCTTTCTGCATGACAGTGCCTGCCGCCTGCATTGGCTGCTCCTGCTTACCCCAGGCCATGCCAGCTGCTGGCGGTGGAGACCTCGAGTTGGCGGTCCTAGGCCTCGATGTCCCTGGGGGTCCCTGTTAGGTCAGAGAGAGCCCAGGATCGGATACATGCAGACATGGGATCAGATAATGGATCCTCCCTGGAATTTCTGACAGATGAGCGTGCCAGACACAGATACTGACTTCTCCCTGAATCCACAACGACCCCCACACAGATACTGACTCCTTCCTGAGTATCCTGCTGAACCCTGTGGCGGAAACTTCCTCAGTTCATGTCCCCGCCCCTCAATCGCAGTATAAAACAAAGCCCCCCCTCCCTGTGGGCGCAAATCCACTGGCCCTGTCTTTGGGGTCCTTGGGTCGCCCAGGGACGCAGAATAAAACCTTTCCTTTTCTTTCTTTTCTGATTGACTCAGTTCTCTTTATTTCCTACGTGACCTTCCTGAGCCACCTAACATTTGGTGCCTTGAAACCCGGGTGGCATGAGCACCTCATTTGGCCATCCCTCCACAGCTCAGGGTGCCTGCCTCTCCCTCCTCGTGGCCCAGGACCCATCAGGACCTCATTTCTTCAGCTCAGCAACCTTTCCCAGTTTGGCAACATCAGCGGTGAGTCCTGCCCCATTCCTTGTGGCCACCGCCCAACAGCGTCTGTCCGTAAAATGCGGCCACGTCAGAGATTGCCTTTCTGGACCCTTTCAGGAAGGTTCCTCTGGACCTCTGGAGGTAGTGGAGACGTCCCTACCTCCCCTGGTCCCTCCGTCCGTCCGTAGCATGGGTCAAATTGCTAAGACGCTGGCCTTTGGCCCCGCTACAGGCCACAAGCATCGAGCACGAGGAATCCAAATTCCAAAATTGATCTGAGCACACCTCTAGGGTGCCTGCCTGCCAACCTGGCTAAACACTAGGCCTGCCCCGGACCTGTGTCCTATTTCTATAACGTAGCATGGCCTCATGAAAATGGGACCTTGACTTTACTGTCCGTACCGATCTCAGTCATTTCCGCCAGCAAACTGGGAAATGTACCCAAGTCTCTCTCTTTCTCCACCCTGTCTGTGTCCCCGTCCCTTCCCCCAAAGTTCCTTCTGCCTCCTCTCCTTGCCCCAGGCTGTGGCTGCGCTGCACTGTGCCCCGCTGAGCCCGCGGTGTGTGTGGTATGTGTGGGGGACAGCGGCACTGTCATCGTCCCCGCGTCCTCCCACCCCCCATCCACCGGAGACCGTCGCGAACTCCCTCGGCAAAAGCCGCCCGTTCTCCCGCCGGCCTTGTGCCCCTGTCCGTCCACACCCTCTCCTCCTCCCTCCCTGCTGGACCCTCCTTGAGCCACGCCTTCTCCGCCATTACCTAATTTCCCCGGCCTCCCCCCTTCCGCCACTGCCGCTGCTACCTCTGCAGCCACTGCGGGAGCCAGAAACTCAAGTCACCGGATGACAACCCTGCCCCCACCCCTGCCTGCTTCCCCAGTCAGTACACACACGGGCCTGCAGGTCCCACCTTCCTTCTGTCCCTCCTCCCCTCTGCCCCGCCCCCGGGAGGTTGTGGCATTCCCCCTGTGCGCCCCTGTTCATTCTAACCACCCACCTCGCCCCATGCGCTCTCCGCCAAATCTCCAGCAATTAAATTGACAGGTGGCCGGCCAGTTCCCTTTGCAAGAGTTTGCAGCTGGGAAGGACTTTATCGAGGTAGCCATTCTCTCTCTCTCTCTGACCTTCCTCAAATTGAAAAAGGCCTCAGCTCTTTCTCTTCAGACCCTCTTAACCAGCAGCCGCCTTCTCCCCTATCCCTGAGAGCCCGTCCTGAGAACGTTAGCTCCAAAACAGCCTCTTCTATTTCTGCGCCCATTCTACCCCTGAGGGAGGCAGCAGGGACTGAGGGCATAGTCTGAATCTATGCCCCCACTCTCTACATCCAGCTTCACAGATTGAGAGGGCACTGACCTGACCACCTTAACCGTAAACTTCCATAAACCTTTTTAACCTGACCTTTAAGCTCCTTAATAGCCCTCAGACCCCAGTCTGAGATCGAGTGAACATGGCCTTTAAGGTTAATGCCTGTGAGGAGGAGGCACAGTTGGAATGGGAGGCCTGCCTTCGACAGACGGTAGACCTGCAGATTCACGCCTTAGTTGTGGCCCTGCAGTCGACGGCAGCTGCCATGGCCCCAAGGGGGCTGTGCGTGGCGGGGGTGCAACAAAAGGAACGAACACCACCTGGAGAATGCTTCAAATGCGGAAATGAAGGCCACTGGGCAAAGCAGTGCCCCCAGCCCCGGGCTCCAACCACGCCCTGCCCAGCATGAGGCCAAAGCGGCTACTGGAAGAGTGACTGCCCCTGGAAAAGTGGCGGGCCCTCTGCGCCCCAGCATGGAGGGGACAGCTTTCCAGGTCATGACCCGCCGCTGGCCATGCTGGGACTGGCTGAAGATTGAAGAAGTCCAGCCTCGACGACACTCCCCCCTCGCCCCCCCCCGCCACCCTCGCCAAGCCCAGGGCTGTGCTGAAGGCAACTGGTCTCCTTCCTGGTCAACATGGCGGCTGCCTTCTCTGTTTTGCCCTCCTTGTCAGGGTCCCTTTTCCCTTCCACGATCTCGGTCATGGGTATTGACGGCAAATCCACCTGTCCGCTAACCACTGGACCCCTTCCCTGCCTCCTTGGTGATAGCCCTATAACCCACTCGTTCTTAGTCATGTTTTCATGCCCTGTGCCCCTTTTAGGACGAGACATCCTCACCAAATTAGTGGCCACTCTGCAGCCCATTCCAAACCCTTCAGCCTCCCTGCTCCTTCCAATCCTGGCCCCCTCCCTTCACAGGGACCCCGATCCCCCACTGCCATGTGTCCCCTTATGGGGCCCTGTTGTCCCAGACCACAGCCACCTACCTTAGTCTCGCTGTGAACGCCATATCTCCTTATCTCCTCCACAACTGTCCCCTCCTCTGAACAAGAAATGTTCTCCTTCTTCAGGCTCACTGGGTACTCTTGCCTCTGGGTTCACAACTGTAGTCTTCTTGCAAACCTCCTCTATGACATGACATGGCGATTGAACCCCCTCACTGAGCCCATAGATCCCAAGGCCAACATCCTCATCCCTTTAATGCTCTGAAAAGTGTTCTGACCTTGGCGCCTTCTCGTCCCATCCCCTTCCACTCTTCCCAAAGAAAACTTCCTTGAATGCACAGGTTTATTCAACAGTCTGGCTTTTATCAGAAACTGAAATCATTATCTCTGGAAAAAAATGTGGCAACTTTAAAATCCAAGCGGCTAGAGGCCTGGGAGCAGGCAGCCTGCTCCCACCCCCCTTCCTTTTCTCCAGCCTCATATCCAGGTCCCTGGCTTCCACTGCTCCTTCCCTTCTCTTTTCCCTTGGATAACAGCGCATTCTAACATTTCCTCCCACTTTCACTGTAATACCTACCTCTCTCAGGCTCACCAAATGCCTCCCACCATCCCCCAAGAAGATTCAGCGACACCATCCAGGACCTCATGACCCATCATTCCTCACAGGCTCTTACCTGGCAAGGGACTCTCCAATTTTTACTCCAGAAAAAGCTCAGGTTTTAATATTTTCAGGTGAAACGGACATGGAATGATGAGGGAGTCATAAATTCTACTGTCTGGGATGGGAAATCCTCTAGTGTCACTCTCTATTTACGAACCCTGGACCTACTCTTTTGTCCACCCTCATCAACACAACTTTCCATCTACTCTCGAACATCAATCCCTCCTCTACAGCCTGCTGGATTTGTCTGTCACAAGCTTGAACCCTCATCATAGCCACTCAATTCCAACCTACTGGACCACCCAACTAAACTCTCTCTCTAGAAATTTGCAGCTCCTGGCTGAATCCGGGCTACACCAAGGAGCCCCACCTTCTTAAGCCATTTTTGAACTCCTATATGGGAGACCCTTCTTGCTCAACCACTGTCTCCTTACTGATCCCCCTCCCCTGGGTACTTATCTCCCATATCTTACCCAGGCAATTGCTCCGAGAACACGAGAACAGGTTTCTGCCCAAGCCAGAGCTGACCAACCAGGACTCCCGAGGACCAGCCCTTTCACCCTGGTGACTTGGTCCTCCTTAAGAACCTACATCCACAAGCCTTGGAGCCTAGGTGGATTGGACCTCACACTGTAATCCTCACAGTCCCCACCACGGCCAAGTTGCTTGGCAACTCCAGCTCGGCGACCCATTGTGGCACCACCTCTCCAGACTCAAGAGGACCCCAGAGCAGCATGACTTGTATAAATGTGAGATGTTGTGCCCCACTAAGGTCCGCCTTGGTTGCCCTCCCCCTCCTCCTCCTCCTGCCGGCCCTGAGCAACCTACACCCACCCCCACCTGCTTATGTGTGGAGGTTCAGGGTCCGTAAAACCTGCTACCAGACGGCAAACAAGTCACACCAGCAGAACCCAGACAGTAGTTCCCCAATTAACCTTGTATGGAGAGTCAGAACTTGCCTGGCTGCTCCCTCCATCCCACTCCCAGACCCACCGGGCCACCTTCCTCCCTGTCATGTTAGGGGTGAGTATCGCTGCCTCAGTAGGCCTCACCGCGGGGGCCCTCAGGAACAGTCTGGTCACTGCTCAGGAGTTGAACGACAAGCTCCAGTTAGCCCTGGAGACTACTACCGTCTCCCTTAGCCTACCTACAGCGGCAAGTGACATCAACAGCTCAAGTAGCCCTACAGAACCAGCACGCCTCAGACCTTCTGACTGCAGAAAAAGGAGGAACCTGCATATTCCTTCAGGAAGAATGCTGCTACTTCATCAACGAGTCTGGAGTAGTGGAGCAAAACATGCAGACCCTGACTAAGCTGAATGAAAAACTACATGCAAGACACTCCCAGGAAAACTTGCCTTTTGGCTGGTTCCAAAGCCCCTTAGCTACCCGGGTCCTACCCAGGTAGGACCCCTGATTCTCATCTGTGTCTTTTTTCTCCTAGCCCCCTGCCTCCTCAAGTTCATCTGCTCCTGGATTGCGGAGATGTCACGGGTGACTGTGAATCAGCTCCTGCTCCATCCTTACACCCGGCTCCCCTCTGACCTGCCTCTGCCTGACCCTGGCCTTTAAAACCCCCGCGCTCCTCTTGACATCCCTGGTCAGCTGGAAGCAGTCAGAATGAGTCGGCATCCCCTATCACCAAAAGGCCGGGATGTTAGGTCGGAGAGAGCCCAGGATCGGTTACATGCAGACATGTGATGAGATAATGGACCCTCCCTGGAATTTCTGACAGATCAGCATACCAGACACAGATACCGGCTTCTCCCTGAATCCACAACAACCCCCACACAGATACTGACTCCTTCCTGAATACCCTGCTGACTCCCTGTGGCGGAACTTCCTCAGTTCATGCCCCCGCCCCTCACCCAACCGCAGTATAAAACAAAGCCCCCCTCCCTGTGGGCGCGAATCCACTGGCCCTGTCTTTGGGGTCCGTGGGTCGCCCGGGGACCCAGAATAAAACCTTTCCTTTTCTTTCTTTTCTGATTGACTCAGTTCTCTTTATTTCCTATGTCACCTTCCTGAGCCACCTAACAGTCCCCAAGCTCTGCACTTTGACATGCAGCCTGGAGGCCAATGGACCCAGCCCAGGCGGTGGAGGCTGTTCCTCCACCTGGTGGACCACCCACCCCGAGGACTGGAGGTCAGCAGAGGGCGGACAGCTGCCTGTGCCCAGCTCACGGAGAAACCCTATTCGTGAATACATTCTAGTCAAGTGGAGGTCACTGGGCGCTCCTGGCCTATTTGAGGTGAATTCCACTAAAATGCGTGAAAGTGGGACATTATGTGGGATCACACAGAAGAGGAGCAGTAAGCCCCCTGCCCTCCTGGCCTCACAGCCAGGCTGGTTCCCCTGGAAGATCCTCTCCCTTGGTCACTGTCACAAAACCACCAGTGATCTGGGAAGAGTAAGGTTTCTGGGCACATGACCACTGCCCCACTGCACAGGTGCCTCTGTGGACCAGCATAGGGTGCGTGCACCCCCTGGTGGCCACAGGGTGAATTCCAGGTGGGGTGCTGAGCACCTACTCTGTGTGAGGCCCAAGACTGGGGTAGGTGTGTAGGGTAGAAGGTAAGAAGGCGGACATGAGGGGCGCACGGCTTGAAGAGAGAGAACCAGTTAAGTGACAGATACAAGGCATAAGCCACAGGGAAAGGGGAGAGAGGCTCCCACAGGTGCCCCAGCCAGCAGGAGGTGGCACTGCAGCCTAAGTGCCCAGGGTCCAGAGCAGGAGGGACAGAACGAGCAGCTGTCTGAACATCTGGGCTGAGCGGGCATGGAGACAATCAACTTCCTCACCGCTAGGTGACAATGGACAGGACACCCAGGACACAGAGCAGCTGGCACCAGCCTGAACTGCCGGGGGCCAGGGTCAGGGCAGAGGTCCAGTTCCGCTCCCTCTGCCCGCCCGGGGAATCCTGTCCCCTCCTGGCACAACCCAGGGGAGGTGGGCGGCTGCAGAGGTTGGCGGAGGGACACACTCACCTGCTCTGTCTACAATCTCGAAATCCAGGTCGACGTCGCCCGCCTTCGCTCCTGGGCAGCCTCCCCAGTTCCCCTCCAGGATTTCTGAGAAGCCACTTCGCGAAGGAAGGAGAGGACGGCTTGGGCTCACACGTGGTATTTTGTGGAAGAGCCACACTCAAGGGGCCAAAGAGTTGCATGTGGCTTGCGAGCTGCAGTTTGCCGACGATGGTGCTAGTATAATGCAAAATGCACAATCAATTTATATTTATTTTTAAATAATATTGTACTGATTTTTAGAGAATTAAGGCAAAGAAGCATCTGTATGACAGTGAAACCTCGATCATTAGCCTTGTGCACATCCCGTTTGTTCTGGGGATCTAGCCTACTACCAGGCCCTTTTCCCCACTGGCAATCCAAGGCCCAACACTAGCTTGCAATCCAGGCTTTATATCTGACTTATTTTGTGGGGAAGCAAGTCTGTTTATGTCCGAGCACCTGGGTGTTTACTAAAATCTTTATGCTTAGTCTTTAGATGTCCTTTGTTAAAGGACGCTGCAGATACATGTGTGTTCTCAAGGATGCTTACCCTACTGACAGTATCTAATAGTTAATTTTGATTCAAGCTGTTGTTACAATAAAAGCCTAAGGAGGCAGGCGAAGGGGGCTGTTTGGTTCTGATATCCAGGCAGTCCCTTAGCCCTTTCATCACAAAAAAATGGGTCAGAGTAATCATTCATCCATCACTCAAAGTCTGCTGTTCAGCCCTGACATTGTTTAAATAAACTTGGAAAATCTTCCTCATTTCTGTAATCGAAGATGTTCCCAGTAGTTCAATATCAGTTTAGACTTCCCCATTTTTTATGAGAATTAAAAGAGAAAATGCTCAAAAAGTCATCTCTGGAACCCTGGCCCCGGCAAGTACCAAGTTTGTAACTTTTATTGATCCTCACAGTCCTAGCTAAGTCCCGTTATCAGGGTCATGTCCACATTTAACCAACTGAGGTGCAGGGAGCTGCAGTGAGTCTCCTGGAGATTCCAGTTGGAGACCCAACACTGAGACCTTAGTGCCCACAGTCCTGCCTCCCTGCGGGTGGGTCCGCGGGTTCAGAAAGGCCCCAGTTCTTTCTAAAAAGCCCTTACACACAGAGGTGCTTGTTGGCACTGGGGAACTGAAGGGTTCCTGTCCTGAGGTTTTCTAAAGTTGCTCTTCTGAAGGTGGTGGGGAATGTTAGTAGTGCGAGTTAAAAATAAAAGTGTTCACTGCATTGTGCATAGATTTAAAAACTAAAAAATTTCTAGCTGGTGTTGCTCAGTGGTTAAGCATCGGTGCACGCACAAAGATGTCCCCCATTCTATTTTTTATCAGGGCCCATGCCTGACTTGCAGGGTCCTTTCCAGACCAGCAGCAGCTTGAAGGAGGTAGCCCATCAATGATTCTCTCTCATTATTGATGATTCTCTCTTTCTCCCTCTCCCTTCCTCTCTGAAATCAATAAAAAATATTTTTAAAATCTCTAAAAATATATATTTTTAAAAGGTAAAAATTATTAAAACACATTATGCCAATACAAAAATTAATTTCCTAAATCAAAAAGGCACAAAATGAGTGAAATTCTAACATCCATATTTCTTATCCCATTGTCTTTTTGTTAAAGACAATTGCCAAAACTCATAAAACATTAGGCAGAACATATGATCAGAGGTTTTAAGAAAGATACGAGCACAGAAAATATACATCTGAGAAAAGACTCACCATAAAGTTCTAGAAAAAATACAACCAAAGAGTGAGGTAGCATGACAAACTTACAAAACAAAATGTTTAAATAAATAATGATGGAGCAAACAAAATATTCTCTAGGATGTGAAGAATGTGAATCCCTCACACACCACTGGAAAAATACAAAAAAGTACACTCAGTTAAGGTTTATTTATTTTTAAAAAACAATCTAGCTTCGTGCCCACCCAGGGACGCGAAAAAACAAAATAAAACCAAAAAAACCACACCAATCTTACCCTGACCGGTTTGGCTCGGTGGCTGGAGCATCGGCCTGTGGACTGGGGAGTCGCGGGTTCGATTCCGGTCAGGGGCATGTCTCCAGTGGGGGGTGTGAAGGAGGCAGCTGATGGATGTTTCTCTCTCATGGATGTTTCTAGCTCTCTGTCCCTCGCCCTTCCTCTCTGTGAAAAATCAATAAAATATATATTTTTTTAAAAAACAATCTTTATTATTTATTAGCATACCATAGAGCTCGGCTATTGGGTGAGTCACTCCATTCTTAGTGAGACATGCTCATAGACACTGATGTTTTTTGTTTTAAAACATATTTCCTTATTGATTTCGGAGAGGAAGGGAGAGGGAGAGAGAATCATTGATGGCACCTCCTGCATGCCCACTACTGGGGATTCAATCCCAAACCCATACATGTGCCCTTGGCCGGAATCGAATCAGGGACCCTTTAGTTCATAGACTGATGCTCAATCCGGCTAGGGAAAGGCTTATTTTTTATTTTCAAAGAATAGTTTATTAATTTTTAGAGAGAGAAGGGAGAGGGAGAGAAACATTGATGGAAGAGTGCCATATTGGCCAGTGACCTCCTGCACACCCACTTCTGAGGATCTAGCCCACAACACAGGCACATATCCCTACTGGCAATCAAATCCACAACCCTGTGCTGCACAAGATGATGGACAAGTACTGACCCACACCAGCCACCGCTGGTGGTATATTCCATTTAGATCACAATTTGCTAACCTCAGTAAATTTAAACATTCATCTACTCAAAAACCACAGATTATGCACTGAAATTTTGACAAAGGTAAGTAACACTTATATACATACAAGGAATTATGAAGAAATGTTTGTACCAGCTTTATTAGAAATAAGCAAACATTTATTAAAATGGACAAATTGATGGTGATATATGATAAGAATATCAGAAAAAAAGATGAATTACTAGTATAACTTATTAAATCTCCAAGTATTTATGAAACATAAAGCAGAAAAATATTTAGAAAAATAAAGTTCTCTATGAAAATGGAATGTAAATCCATGGTTACTAGGAAAGCTGTTACACAGAGACAGATATGGTCAGCATTATGACTATAATGATGGTTTCAGTTTCATGCACATGTCAAGATTTATGAAACACTATAACAGATGTAATTTACTCATTATAGCTGTTAAAAATGGTTCAATGGTATTCTGGAAGAACAGGTTTGGCACCTCTATAGTCCATCCCCTTGTACTTATGCCCTCTGGGTGAGAGTCTCATCTCAGTGACAGAAAATGTAACAAACAATGAAGAACTTTCACCCAAACCCAAAAGCCACATTCCTGGACTAAAGACAGCCTTTGTGTCCATCTTTCTTTTGATGCCAGCACCACAATGGCTCTGATGGAAACTTCTGAGAAACTACAGGAGCCACAAAACATCTTGATTATAATCAATGACAATGACTGCTCCACAGAAGATAAACAAGCCTGGAGTCCCTCAGATCTGTGTACACACAGCTCTTGTAGTCTTTTCCTCAAAATAATTCCTGGATGCACAGTTAGATGAGGACCATTCCATCTAAATGGGTGCAGTCTCATCCAACAACAATTAGGTCAGTGTTTCTGTAGTGAAAGCGTTTCTCATGAATGCGATTGTCCTCAAATCAGTGACCATAACCCGTGAAATTGTAGGCATTAGGGCACATGGCCCTCTGCAAGACCTGAGCCAGAGATTCACTTTACACATATTAGCATCTCTTGCAAACAAGAAAAAAAACTCATGCTCCCAGACATACTTGAGGTTGTCCCAGCTACCCACTCTTTGGAGTGATCTCTGTGTCGCAAAGCATCCATCTTCACGTGAGAAGTAGAGTATCCACAGTGTTTCCTAGGAAAATATGGGCAGCAGTGTAAATTTGCCAAAAACTGCTGAGCTAATTTCTGCACCATACTGTTCCCCCAAGAAAAAGATGTTTGAGACCCCATGAAAGTGTTTCACCTCATCATGCTTGGAAAGCCCAGATCTCCTTATAAACTAATCTATAGAGTAAATAGAACACTCCAGATTAAAGAAGTCTTAGGAAAAAGCCTTCATTATTTTACAAGCCAAAGAACATGAGACTGGCAGATCTTCCATTGACGACTTAGGCACGCAATAAACTCATCATTAGCATCTATAGAAATTGTGTCCCTGAAAATGGCAGTTCTTCTGCAACATTATGTTTATGGGGCCAACTGTACTGAGTCCTATGTGGCAACGCATGACAGGGAAAGAAGAAAGAAATAAGGGCTCAGGTATTCCTCATTTCCATCAACAAATTAGACAACAGATTAACTTCCCTGGGGACAGGAGGATGGTGATTGATGCCATCTGTAGGGACCTTATAGGTGGTTGAGGTGAAATACCTTCAGCAACAGAAATGTGCAGTGACACAGATCTGGCAGGACATCTCCGTATGTTAGAACGTGCAACATAATTACATAGTGTTCCAACATAAAAACACAGAAACACAACAGCAAAAAGACTTAATGGGAACTTTACAGAATATAGGTGATTAAATGTATGAGATACAATTCAGAAAAATGAGGATTCACAAATTTTCTTGTAGTATTTTTAAGTCCTAAATAAGAAACTACATTTCCTACACATCTAAGAAATTTCTCACATTTGTAATTTTATGCGGAGAACGGATTTAGAAATTTGGCTGAGAGATTCCTCATATTAATTGCACTCATTAGGGCTTTCTCCATTGTGAACTCTTTGATGATATAGGAGACCACTTCTGCCTTTATAAGATTTCCCACATTCACTACATTTATAAGGCTTTTCTCCTGTATGAACTCTCTGATGATGATGAAGGTGGGTCTTAGAGGTAAAAGATTTTCCACATTCATTGCATTTATAAGGCTTTTCTCCTGTATGAAGTCTCTGATGATGAGAAAGGGCAGAGCTCTGGGTAAAAGATATCCCACATTCACTGCATTTATAAGGCTTTTCTCCAGTGTGAACTCTCTGATGTTGATGAAGGATGTTCTTAGAGGTAAAAGATTTGCCACATTCACTGCATTGATAAGGCTTTTCTCCAGTGTGAACTCTCTGATGATACTGGAGACCACTGATACTTTTAAAACATTTCCCACATTCACTGCATTGATAAGGCTTTTCTCCCGTATGAACTCTCTGATGATAACCAAGTGCATTGCTCCGGGCAAAAGATTTTCCACATTCACTGCATTGATAAGGCTTTTCTCCAGTGTGAATACGCTGATGACAATGAAGGTCACTAGTAGTGGTAAAAGATTTTCCACACTCACTGCATTTATAAGGCTTTTCTCCTGTATGAACTCTCTGATGTTGATGAACGTCAGCCTTAGCGATAAAAGCTTTCCCACACTCACTGCATTTATAAGGCTTTTCTCCAGTGTGACTTCTCTGTTGATAATGAAAGCTAGAAAATTTGGTGAAATATATTCCACATTCAGAGCACACACAACACCCACTTCCAAGATGGACACCTTTTTCCTGAATAAACGTGTGGGTGCAACTAACGTCTCTCTTACATTCTTTTCTACTATAATAATTTTTTCTCCTTTGAAACGAAATCCCACACGTCGAAATGGCAGTTGGGCTGTGCCTGGTCTGAGTAGCCTTTAGGTGGAGATGTCCTGACCCTGTAAGGACACCCTGCCCAACATCCCTACATGTGAAACGATACTGGGACACATTGAAATTGCAGTTGTTTGCAAGTGAGATCTTGTCCACACCTCTAGTGAAAGTCTTCTCTCTCACATGCTGCTGGTGAAATTTTGCACGGAAATAAAATTGTTTTGCACATGCCCCACACCTCAACAGTATCTGTCCGTGTTGTGTTCCCTGCAGCTCCATCACGTGGAAAATGTTCCCCAAGACTAGCCCACAACTCTCACAGGGGTGGCTCTCCTGGGAAGACAACGGTAACTTGGGATTCCTTGCCTGTGACACTCTTACAGAATCCTTCTGTTCAGTCGTTGCCTCCACATTCTCTGCTCCACAGCAGCAACCTGAAGAAAAGAAACGTAGCAAAAGTGCATGCTGACCTGATAAAAACAGAATATCTTCACCAGAATTGTTTATGTCACAACTGGACATGATTCCATACAATGATTTTCAAGACAAGTCAGTGAGACTCTCAGGAAATGGCTGTTATATATAACATGGCCCAAAAGGTCACTGGATGAGGAAAGTCTCACCAAGGGAGGACAGAAGCATAAGCTGGCACAAAAAGAAGAGAGGCAGGGTCTGCTCATTATTACTCCACAAATGGCTTCCTTTAGGACCTTTCATGCTGGCGATATGAGTCTGTGTAAAATAATTTCAATGTGCTCAAACACATAAAATATCAATCATAGTAAAGAACGTGCTGTTCAGCGTCAATATAATACGTGTGTACTTTAAGCTCTGCAGGCATGCAACAACACTGGAGTGCAGTAAAGCGAGATGTGTGAAACAGGTAGAGGTGCAAAGTTGAAAGAGGTTCAGGTTATCCATGGCCTGGGAATCCGAGTAGAATGATCACTATTAAAACTGAGTCATAGGCAAGGTGTCAACATTAAGCAAGAAGTCAAATTGGGTGAGGAGTGGGCAATGGTAACAAAACATTTTTGTTGTTGAACAAAATGGCTTCCTAGTTATGAATGTAACATAGCCCAGGCATGAAAACCGCCCTCAGAGTCCTTCATCAAGGCAAGACTGCCTCTGGGTCTACCCTGTCATTGATAAAGTCATGGTTCTCCTGTGATGCACCATTGATGTTCTTTGTGAACGGTGACGCTGAGATGAGCTTGGCGTGCAGGATTGAGTTTAGAGAAGCAGAGGGCTATTGCTAGTCAGGCAAGTAGCAAAGGCCCCCAAAGCCCTCATGGCTTTTATTCAGGGAGCACAGCAAATAACAATGGAGTACAGCAAGTGACAATGATTAACAGGCATGCTTGTGAGATTGCCGGGAGCCGGTCCATGCTTGCTGTTTCAAGGGACCTGGCATATATGGCATACTGTTCTTAATATGTTTGCTCACCTTCTTGGCACTATGTGTTTTAACCAAGGTCTCTGAGAAAGGTTGTTTCCCCAGGTAGGGATTTTCCCCTGAAGTTAGGGAGGGAATAAAAGCTCTTAACTAAGTGCCAGGCGGGTAATTAATCACTTTAACTACGAACAATCATGCTTAAGCTACATAATCTTTACTCCCTGGAATGGAGATAAGAAATGCCCTAACCTTTGGAATAGAGATTGATAGGATTGAATCAACTGGTATAAATACAGATGTAACAAGACAGCAAGACTCAGAACTAAGAAGACAGATATTGGCAGAGAACCTACACAGAATGTTCTCTAGAGACAGAAGAACTTCGCTGGAGAGAACATGGCAAAAGATCCTGGACAGAAACTGGCCTCAGAACCTAGAGACAGAACCTAGCGAGAGAACATGGCAAAAGATCCTGGACTGAACCTGACTACAGAAATTGGCAAGAGAACCTGACTAGAACCTGGTGACTGAACCTGGCTGGAGATCCTGGACAGAACCTGGCTGGAAAACCTAGCGAGGGAACATGGCTACAGAACCTGGCTGGAGAACCTAGCAAGAGACCATGGACACAGAACCTGGCTGGAGATCCTAAGCAGAACCTCTCTGGAGATCGAGACCAGAACTTGGCTGGAGATCCTGGCTAGGCTGCTGATCAACTGAACGCTGTCTCCGTGTCATTCCTTCTTCGCTGACTCCGTCCACACCTTTGGGGACCCCTGGACCCGCTGGGGTTGGACCCCAGCATATGGCGCCCGAACAGGGAGCCCTAGGTAAGCGCCCCACACTCGGGACGGATAGGACTCCACCGTAGGAAGAGGGTGGATAGTCTTCGCCGACTCCGTCCACACCTTTGGGAACTCCTGGAACAGGATTCCCCTAGGTAAGCCCCCCCGCCCCCATTGAGAACCCCACACTCGGGACGGATAGGACTCCACCAGGGTACTGCAGACCCCCCTACAGAGGATAAGTAGGGTTAGAAGGTGGATAGTACAGAACTCAGATTGAGAAGATGTGCCATACTGAGTCCAAAGAAAGAAGACTCTGTATTGATTCTTAGATTAAGAAGATGTGCCATACTGAGTCTAAAGAAATAAGACTCTGTATTGATCTTTTAACACATATGCTTGCTAGCAGAGGAATTAAGGTTACTCCCAGTCAGATGGAACATTTTATACAAGAAATAGGTCCATGCTTTTCTGAGGAAGGAAAGGTGCCGGAAAGGTAAATGTAAAGGCATGGGAGAAGGTAGGCCCAAGGAGCCTTATCCTTAACCCCACTGCAGCCTTTCCACCCCGGGAAAGTGCAGGATTGGCAAGCTCTCCCTGGGGTGATAGGTCAGGACTCAGGTAATAGCGGAAAGCGCCAATCATACTCTTAAAATGGATACAAGAGAGCATTTCAGGTTTTTCTTTTTAATGCCTGGTTTTTAAAAAATAAAAAAGGGGGAATTTGCCGGGAGCCGGTCCATGCTTGCTGTTTCAAGGGACCTGGCATATATGGCATACTGTTCTTAATATGTTTGCTCACCTTCTTGGCACTATGTGTTTTAACCAAGGTCTCTGAGAAAGGTTGTTTCCCCAGGTAGGGATTTTCCCCTGAAGTTAGGGAGGGAATAAAACCTCTTAACTAAGTGCCAGGCAGGTAATTAATCACTTTAACTACGAACAATCATGCTTAAGCTACATAATCTTTACTCCCTGGAATGGAGATAAGAAACGCCCTAACCTTTGGAATAGAGATTGATAGGATTGAATCAACTGGTATAAATACAGATGTAACAAGACAGCAAGACTCAGAACTAAGAAGACAGATATTGGCACAGAACCTACACAGAACGTTCTCTAGAGACAGAAGAACTTCGCTGGAGAGAACATGGCAAAAGATCCTGGACAGAAACTGGCCTCAGAACCTAGAGACAGAACCTAGCGAGAGAACATGGCAAAAGATCCTGGACTGAACCTGACTACAGAAATTGGCAAGAGAACCTGACTAGAACCTGGTGACTGAACCTGGCTGGAGATCCTGGACAGAACCTGGCTGGAAAACCTAGCGAGGGAACATGGCTACAGAACCTGGCTGGAGAACCTAGCAAGAGACCATGGACACAGAACCTGGCTGGAGATCCTAAGCAGAACCTCTCTGGAGATCGAGACCAGAACTTGGCTGGAGATCCTGGCTAGGCTGCTGATCAACTGAACGCTGTCTCCTTGTCATTCCTTCTTCGCTGACTCCGTCCACACCTTTGGGGACCCCTGGACCTGCTGGGGTTGGACCCCAGCATGAGATCATCTGAGCTAAGTTATACATTACACTATTAATTTCCTATGTTATACAAAGACTCTTTCCACCTGGAGCAGTGCACCCTCCCTTGAACTTTCCACACCCTTATAGACTATTTATCACCTCAAGGAAAGTTCTGCCTCTAAACAATAAGTCTTGTTTGCAAGACTTTGTTCTGACGTGGCCTGCTTGCAGGCTCCCGTCTTTTCTTGGCAGAACGTCCTCTTCTAGTTAACTTCTCATTCCACATGTCCAGCTACATTTTCCCCCTTTTTTGTTTTGCTTCAGGTTCATGACAGAGAAGATAGCAAAGCTGTTTCATTATAAGGTACAGGGGTGACATATAAACTAGTATGGTTCCAATCACATTTTAACTGTAATCGCCTTTGGAGACTAACAATTTGGTCCCCTAATAAAACTACTGATTGTTCAAGATTGGCTGATTGTTCATTGATTTCACTATCAATTTTCCGTTGAGAACTCCATAACCGTTCTGAATCTTTATGCCAGTCTTGAACAAAAGTAGCAGTTGGACTGATCGCTGTAATGCTACCCCAGGTGCTGCAGCAGTTGCTGTTATAGTAATTAATCTAAGAATTACAGCGCTTAACATGCCAATAAACCATTTTTTAAAATATATTTTATTGATTTTTTACAGAGAGGAAGGGAGAGAGATAGAGAGTTCGATGTGATGAGAGAGAAACATCCATCAGCTGCCTCCTGCACATCTCCTACTGGGGATGTGCCCACAGCCCAGGTACATGCCCTTGACCGGAATCGAACCTGGGACCCTTCAGTCCGCAAGCCGACGCTCTATCCACTGAGCAAAACCAGCTAGGGCTCATCATTGATGTTTTTATCTCTCTCTCCTTTTCCTCTAGTAAATAAAAAATACATATATTTAAATAAATAAATAAATAATTACTTTAAAGAATAAATAAATATCCCTAGCCCCTGTGCTTCACTGATGACAGTGCTGCCTTGTGCACTGGAGGGCTAGGGTTTGATTCCTAGTCAAAGGTAGATACCTGGGTTGAAGGTCCAATCCCCACTCACAGTAGAAGCAACATGTGGGAGGCAGCCAATCGATGTTCTCTCTCTCTCTCTCTCTCTCTCTCTCTCTCTCTCTCTCTCTGTCTCCCACTCTCTCTATAAAAAAATCAATCAGTGGAAAAAATATCCTCACTATTCGGGTGAGGATAAAAGAAGAATAAAGAATTAAAATCAGCCGAAACCAGTCTGGCTCGGTGGATGGAGCGTCGGCTTGCGGACTGAAGGGTCCCAGGTTCGATTCCGGTCAAGGGCATGTACCTGGGTTGTGGGCACATCCCCCAGTGGGAGATGTGCAGGAGGCAGCTGATCGATGTTCCTCTCTCATCGATGTTTCTAACTCTCTATCTCTCTCCCTTCCTCTCTGTGAAAAATCAATAAAATATATTTAAAAAAAAAAAATCAGAAAAGTTACAGGATGCAAAATAAACATATAACCATTAGTTCCATTTCTACAACCTAATAGTAAATTCTTTGATGGAAAAATGAAGAATGTAATCAAATTTACGAAAGAATCCAAAACAATGAAACCCAAAGGAATAAATTCAACCAAAATGTGAAACATCTGTACAGGGACTACTATAAGACAGTGATGAAAGGAATGAAAGAAAACCCAAATCAGTTGAAAGACAACCTGTGTTCATGGATCAGAAAATGAAATATGGCGGAGACAGCCATAGTACACAAGGCAAACTACAGATTAAATGCAATCCCAATAACTCCAATGGTATTTTACAAAGAAATGAAGAGAGCCCTGACCAGTTTGGCTCAGTGGATAGAGCATCGGCCTGCGGACTCAAGGGTCCCGGGTTCGATTCCTGTCAAGGGCATGTACCTTGGTTGCGGGCACATCCCCAGTAACGGGCGTGCAGGAGGTAACTGATGGATGTTTCTCTCTCATCGATGTTTCTAACTCTCTATCCTTCTCCCTTCCTCTTGTAAAAAATCAATAATATATACATACATATATATATATATATATATATACACATACATATATATATGTGTATATATATATATATATATATATAAATGAAATGAACAGAAAATCTGGAAATGGAATCAAAAGACCTCCATTAACAAAAGCAATCTTTTTATAAAAAATATATTTTATTGATGATTTTTTACAGAGAGGAAGGGAGAGGGATAGAGAGTTAGAAACATCGATGATAGAGAAACATCGATCAGCTGCCTCCTGCACACTCCATACTGGGTATGTGCCCGCAACCCAGGTACATGTTCTTGACCAGAATCGAAACTAGGCCCCTTGAGTCCACCGGCCGAGGCTCTATCCACTGAGCAAAATGGGCTAAGGCAGTGGTCGGCAAACTGCGGCTTGCAAGCCACATGAGGCTCTTTGGCCCCTTGAGTGTGGCTCTTCCACAAAATACTGACTTCTGCGCATGGGCCACGAAGTTTTAATCGCACTGTACGTGCACGCTCGCACATGGTATTTTGTGGAAGAGCCACACTCAAGGGGCCAAAGAGCCGCTTGTGGTTTGCGAGCCACAGTTTACAGACCACTAGAGGGAAACAAAAGCAGTCTTGAGCAAGAAGAAAGCTGGTGGCATCACACTTTCTGACTTCAATATATTACAAAGAGAAAGCAAGCAAACAGTGTGTTGCTGGAGAAACACAGACACATATATCAACAGAACAGAACAGAAAACAGAAAAAACCCAGGCACATACTTTTAAGTAATCTTAGACAAAGCTGCAAGCCACAGAAGAAGGGAAAGATAGATTCTGCTGGTATAAATGGACATTCACATGTAAAACAACAAAACTGGACACCACTGATAAAATCTAAGCCAACTGTATGACAGAATTAAATGTCAGCGCTAAAACTTAAAACTCCTCAGGACAACCTAGAGAAAAAGTTTTGGAGGTTTGTTTTGGACAGGATTTTCTGAATGTGAGACCAACCACCACACAAAATAGAAAACATAAACAGTCCACACTGCAACAAATAAGGAAAAATAGCATCTTCAATGCACAATAGCAATAAACAAAGTGAAATGAAAGGCAATCTAGAGAACAAAAGAAAATACTTGCAAGCCATATGAAGGAATCCCTTGGAGATATTGTGGATTCGGCTATGATCAGCACAATAAAGCGAATATTGTGATATAGACAGAAATTCACACAGAGTTGCAGTTCCCCAGGAAAAACGAAGGTATGTTAATACTATACTGCAGGCTAATAACAATGCAATCAATGACTCTGCCTCAAAAGCAAAGTCTATATAACTTCATTGACAATATTTAATTGCTAAGCACTAGTAAGAAGCATCTGAGCTTGCTAGAAACATGGTGGCACTAGGCCTGCTGAATGCAAGGTTGCCAACAACATGGACTTTGTAGAAAAGCAGGTTTGGGGGAGTAATATCCGCAAAGAACTATTAAGCACATGCAAAAATATGTCTTTCTGTATGTAATAAGCAAATAATATATAAAATATATAAGGTATTCAAAAGACTCTAATAAAAAAATACAGTTAGTAAATAGGATAAGGACGTGGAGACAGTTTTTCAAAAATATATACACACTAGAGGCCCAGTGCACGAAATTCGTGCACTTGGGGGGGGGTGGTTCTCAGCCCAGCCTGCACCCTCTCCAATCTGGGACCCCTCTCACAATCCAGGACTGCTGACTCCTAACTGCTCGCCTGCCTGCCTGCCTGACTGCCCCTAACTGCTTCTGCCTGCCAGCCTGATCCCCTAACCACTCCCCCACCAGCCTGATCGATGCTAACTGCTCCCCTGCCAGCCTGAAGCCCGTAATTGCCCTCCCCTGCCAGCCTGGTCACCTCTAACTGCCCTCCCATGAAGGCTTGGTTGCCCCCAACTGCCCTCCCCTGCAGGCCTGGTCCCCACCAACTGCCTTCTCCTGCAGGCCTGGTTCCCTCCCCAACTGCCCTCCCCTGCAGGTCTTTTCCCTCTCAACTGTCCTCCCCTGCTGGCCTGGTTCGCCCCAATTGCCCTCCCGTGCAGGCCTGGTCCCCCCAACTGCCCTCCCCTGCAGGCCTGATCGCCCTCAACTGCCCTCCCCTGCAGGCCTGGTCACCTCCAACTGCCCTCCCATGCAGGCCTTGTCCCTCCCAACTGCCCTCCCCTGCTGGCCTGGTCCTCCCCACCTGCCCTCCCCTGCAGGCCTGATCGCCCTCAACTGCCCTTCCCTGCAGGCCTGATCGCCCTCAACTGCCCTCCCCTGCAGGCCTGATTGCCCTCAACTGCCCTCCCCTGCACGCCTGATTGCCCTCAACTGCCCTCCCCTGCAGGCCTGGTCACCTCCACTGCCCTCCCATGCTGGCCTCGTCCCCTCCAACTGTCCTCCCCTGCAGGCCTGATTGCCCTCAACTGCCCTCCCCTGCACGCCTGATTGCCCTCAACTGCCCTCCCCTGCAGGCCTGGTCACCTCCACTGCCCTCCCATGTCGGCCTTGTCCTTCCCAACTGCCCTCCCCTGCTGGCCTTGTCCACTGCAACTGCCCTCACCTGCAGGCCTGTTCCTCCCTATTGCCCTCCCCTGCTGGCCTTGTCCCCCCAAACTGCCCTCACCTGCAGGGGTTGTCCCCCCAACTGCCCTCCCATGCTGGCCTTGTCCCCCCCAACTCCCCTCCCATGCTGGCCTTGTCCCTCCCAACTCCCCTCTCATGCTGGCCTTGTCCCCCTCAACTCCCCTCCCATGCTGGCCTTGTCCCCCGCAACTGCCGTCCCCTGCTGGCCTTGTCCTCCCAACTGCCGTCCCCTGCTGGCCTTGTCCCTCCCAACTCCCCTCTCATGCTGGCCTTGTCCCCCCCAACTCCCCTCCCATGCTGGCCTTGTCCCTCCCAACAGCCCTCCCCTGCTGGCCTTGTCCCTCCCAACTCCCCTCCCCTGCTGGCCTTGTCCACCGCAACTGCCCTCACCTGCAGGCCTGTCCCTCCCTATTGCCCTCCCCTGCTGGCCTTGTCCCCCCAAACTGCCCTCACCTGCAGGGGTTGTCCCCCCAACTGCCCTCCCATGCTGGCCTTGTCCCTCCCAACTGCCCTCCGCTGCAGGCCTTGTCCCCCCAACTGCCCTCCCCTGCTGGCCTTGTCCCTCCCAACTGCCCTCCGCTGCAGGCCTTGTCCCCCCAACTGCCCTCCCTTGCTGGCCTTGTCCTTCCCAACTGCCCTCCCCTGCAGGCCTTGTCCCCCCAAATGCCCTCCCCTGCAGGCGTTGTCCCCCCAACTACCCTCCCCCGCTGGCCTTAGCCCTCCCAACTGCCCTCTTCTGCAAGCCTAGTAACTCCCAACTGCCCTCACCTACAGGCCTGGTCCCCCTAACTGCCCTCCCCTGCAGGCCTGGTCCCCCCAATTGCCCCCTTCTGCAGGCCTGGTACCCCCCAACTACCCTCCCCTGCAGGCCTGGTCCACCCAACTGCCCTCCCCTGCAGGCCTGGCCCACCCAACTGCCCTCCCCTGCAGGCCTGGTCCACCCAAATGCCCTCCCCTGAAGGACTGGTCCACCCAACTGCCGTCCCCTGCTGGCCTGGTTGCCCCCAAGTGCCTTCCCGTGCAGGCCTGGTTCCCTCCAACTGCCCTCCACTGCTGGCCTGATCGCCCACAACTGCCCTCCCCTGCCGGCCATCTTGTGTGTTGGAGTGATGGTCAACATGCATATTACCCCTTTATTATATAGGATTACCAATAGGAATATAGAAAATGCTTCCCTCACTAATTAAGGTGGAATCCTTTAAGCTTCCTGCAACACAGCCAACCACAAGTCCTTCCCTGTGAGTTTAGTGCAGCGGGGAGTATTGGGACTTCAGGAATAGAAGGGAGCAGTGGAACCAGACCAACCCTCCCCAGGACAGCATGTACCCAGGAAACTGGAAAATCAAGCAGTTCCACAGTCTACATGGGAGGACAGAGCACACCCTGGGGGATGGGGCCTGGGAAATGGCAAAGCCAAGTCCAGGTCACTGGTGAGAGTGAGGGTCTTACCCAGGGAGGATATAAGTTCAAAGTTCTCCAGCATCACATTCAGGTACAGCTGTCTCTGACCCTCATCAAGGAGGCTCCATTCCTCCCTGGAGAAGTACAGGGCAATGTCCTCAAAGGTCACGCCAACCTGTCAGAATTAAGACAATTGAAATAGAGCTGTCTCTCTGAGAACCAGTAATCCTACTCCTTACCCACCTTTCCCCCCACAACCTCCTCCAGGGCACCCGGTTACTGTGGACACCAGGCCCTAATGCCAGTGCAGGCTGCTCTCTCATCACAGTCCTATTACTCACTGCATGGCCCTCAGCAGAGCAGCTGGGTTGGGTGGGAAGGATTGGGGGAGGGGAGGGTAGAGAGCAATGCCATTTAAGGACTGGGCGATGCCCGCAGGGCCCCAGCCGTCCTGCCAGGCAACACCACTGCAGTCTCCTAGATCCTGCCTCCAAGACAAAGCCAAGCGTCGGTTTATGCTTCACCTTTAAGTCCCCACACCAGGTCCCGGGACCATCAGCTCACACTTCCTCCAGATGTGCACACCACTGGGTAATGTTCATCCCCTTCCCATGTTCAGACCCCAGGTTCACTCCCTCAGCTCTGCCCCCTTCCTGCTCCAATGCCACCGGATCTCGCTGGACTCACCCATGAACTTGGCATATGGCGTGTGGAGAGCTTGTAGTCCAGCCGGATCCAGGACCACCCCAGGCCCCTGATGGACCCACAGCCGGGAAAGCCCCGAATGAGTCTGCGCCGTCCTCCCTGCAGCCTCTGCTCTTTCCGTCAATACTCACAGCCACACCCTCAGGGACCTTCAGATGCGAGTCACCCCCGTCCTGTCTGCCCTGCACTTGCTGTGTCCTCAGAAGCCACAACACTCCTCTCTCCCCTCCACCTTCCTCACGGTCCTCCGCGCGGGACTGAGCTGCAGGACGGGACAGGCGCCCTCCCCAGGCTGTGGAGTCTGTGTGAGGAGGCGGTGAGGGCCTGGGGGACTCAACTCACCTCAGCCCGTCTCCTCAGCAGGGCCGCCGCCATTGCCCTCTGTGGGCGGAGCCGGGCGGGAGCAGAAGCCGCTGCAGGAATGGCGGTCTCTGGCCCGGTCCTGGCGTGGGTCCGGGCGGTGACTCCCAGTTTCAATCCCAAGTGTGAGCTGTGACACCACTGTAGGCTCCGACCATGGGCTGTAGGGCGGGGAAAAGCACTCTCCGGCCTCCTCCACTGGACTCTGAACCCAAGAACTCCCGACCGCCCGACAAAAACCTGAACAGACAAAACCCGCCAGGGGACTACCGGTCCCGCCCTACAGAAGCGGCCGAACGGAAATGCCTTCTCTGAGCCCCCATTGGCTCAGCCTGGTGGCAGTCCATGCTTGGCCTTGTGGGTAATGTAGTTTCTAAGCTCCAAGGCCAGGGTGCCCTATTTCTCAGTTGACTAAAGGACTGGATTTAGGCGCAAATAGCCCAAGAACACACCAAGTACACTAAGGGTCCTCTAGTGCCTTCATGGAGGTGATGTCCGGGGCAAGTTTGTTTCTCCAGCACCTGCGGGGCTGGTTTTGTATATCTTTCTTTAGGACCTGCTCTTTCTGAATGGCAGGCATTGTTTGTTCATTCGTGACTTTTGGCATGTGTCTCCTTCAGGCCAAATGTAGCTGGAGGAGGTTGCTCAAGTCTCTAACTGCCTTAACCTGCCTCCATTGAATCCATTATACAAAGTTCATGTCACAAAACAGACACTCATATTTAAGAGCATCTGCTTCTGATGCCACCAGAAGTGTCAGCTCTGCCTGGGCTGCAGTGTGGATAAGATGGCCAAGAGACATGTGAAAAAACACTCAAAGTCACTGATCAACAGAGAGATGCAAATTAAAGCAACAATTAAAGACCACCCCCCAACTGTCAGAATGGCGGCCATCAACAAATCAACAAATGACAAGTGCTGGCAAGGATGTGGAAAAAAGGGAACACCCTAGTACACTGCTGGAGGGAATGCAAACTGGTGCAGCCATTATGAAAAATCAGTATGGAGTTTTCGCAAAATTTAATATGGAACTGCCATTTGATCCAGTGATTCCACTTCTAAGAATAAATCCTAAGAAACGTGAAACAATCAGAATATATGCACCTCTATGTTCAAAGAAGCACAATTTACAATAGCAAAGATCTGCAAACAGCCCCATTGCCCATCAGTAGATGAGTAGATAAAAAAAGCTGTGGTACATTTATACCATGGAATACTCTGCAGTGGTAAAAAAGAATAATCTCTTACCCTTTCAGACGGCATGCAGGGACCTGGAGAGCATCACGCTAAGTGAAATAAGTCAGTCAGAGAATGACAAGTATCACTTGATCTCACTCATATGTGGAATCTAATCAAATAAACCTATGAATGGAGTGGATCCAGAGAAATGGAAGCATGGAACTGAGTGCAGAATCTAAAAGGGAAGTCAGGGGATGGTAAAAAAGAAAAACATCCGTGGATGAGGATTCAACACACACACACACACACACACACACACACACACACTGTCAACTGAGTCTTGCGCATTTTTTTTTTCAGTTCTCTGAAAGCAACGGGAAAGCTCTAGCTCTCTGGGTTCTGAGTCTGCTCTAAATTTGTGTTTATAAATCTGTCTTCAGTCAGCTGGGTCCCTGGAAATGCTGATACCCCTCCACGTAACTTTCTCCTGCTTCAAATGAGTCAATTGCTTTGGGTTTTGTTGTAATAAATGTCCAAACCCGTGAGAATTTTTCTAAGTTTATGTGACCCAATCCAGTGACAATTTCCAGGAAGTAAAATAAGAACACACTGAGTAATGCTTAGGAGAATGGTAGTTGTGCACCTGTTTTATACATTAGACTCAAAGGAGAAGACATAAGGGGATTAAATGACATTCACAGGTGATAAATTATGGGGGTGGGCTGAGGAGGGAAATCTCTGGGATTGGATAAAAAGTAAAAAAAAAAACCCAAAAACAAATAGACACAGCCCTAACCGGTTTGGCTAAGTGGATGGAGCGTCGGCCTGCGGACTGAAGGGTCCCAGGTTTGGTTCCAGTCAGGGGCATGTGCCTTGGTTGCGGGCATATCCCCAGTGGGGTGTGTGCAGGAGGCAGCTGATGGATGTTTCTCTCTCATCGATGTTTCTAGCTCTCTGTCCCTCTCCCTTCCTCTCTGTAAAAAATCAATAAAATATATTAAAAAATAGACACAAACTTTTTTTTTTTTTTTTAATATATTTTATTGATTTTTCACAGAGCGGAAGGGAGAGAGATAGAGAGCCAGAAACATCGATGAGAGAGAAACATCGATCAGCTGCCTCCTGCACATCTCCCACTGGGGATATGCCCACAACCCAGGCACATGCCCCCGACCGGAATCGAACCCGGGACCCCTCAGTCCTCAGGCCGACGCTCTATCCACTGAGCCAAACCGGTTTCGGCTAGACACAAACTTCTTAAATGTTATCAATAGTTAACAGTTAATATTTAACAGACTAACAATAGTAATTGGGGCTCTGTGGTCTTCTATGTTGACAAATTGTGCCCTTAGGAGTCTGTAAAAATGGAAATTTCCCTGAAAATCCAAAGGTATGTTATCCTAGATGCAAAAATACAATAGATAGGCTCGATAAGGCAAAGAGAGACCTTTGCAAAAACAAAACAAAACAAAAAACAACACAGAAAAATAAAAACAAGGCTAGGTCATAACTATTGCTTTAACTTACAAACCTTTATTTTCAAACCATCCTGTATGGTTACTTTTGGCCTCTGAGTTTGTAAAATTGGCCATGCCATGCTGGGCTCTCTCAGCTCGATAGGTATAGCATGTGCCATCATTTTTGTCCATAGTAGGAGTTAGAACAGTGATGGCAAACCTATAACACGCGTTTCAGAGGTGACACGTGAACTCATTTTTTGGGTTGATTTTTCTTTGTTAAATGGCATTTAAATATATAAAATAAATATCAAAAATATAAATCTTGCCCTAACTGGTTTGGCTCAGTGGATAGAGCGTCGGCCTGCGGACTGAAGGGTCCCAGGTTTGATTTCAGTCAAGGGCATGTACCTTGGTTGCGGGCACATCCCCAATAGGGGGTGTGCAGGAGGCAGCTGATCGATGTTTCTCTCTCACTGATGCTTCTCTAACTCTCTATCCCTCTCCCTTCCTCTCTGCAAAAAATCAATATATTTGAAATATATATATATCTTTGTTTTACTATGGTTGCAAATATCAAAAAATTTCTATATGTGACACGGCACCAGAGTTAAGTTAGGGTTTTACAAAATGCTGGCACGGCGAGCTCAAAAGGTTCGCCATCACTGAGTTAGAACCTGTGGGTTGAGTAGAAAATTCAATGAATGGTTTCCTTCCTCGGGGACCCATTGTTGATGTCCTCCTGAACACAATGCTCCCAGTATTGCGGATGTCTTTTTTTTTTTTTTTTTAATATATTTTATTGATTTTTGACAGAGAGAAAGGGAGAGAGATAGAGAGTTAGAAACATCAATGAGAGAGAAACATCGATCAGCTGCCTCCTGCACATCTCCTACTGGGGATATGCCCGTAACCCAGGTACATGCCCTTGACCGGAATCGAACCTGGGACCTTTCAGTCCGCAGGCCGACGCTCTATCCACTGAGCCAAACCGGTTTCGGCGCGGATGTCTTTTTATTTGGTCTCTTAGAAGTAGTCACTCTTCAGGTCAATAAAGCCTTTGGTTCTAAATGTGGTTAGGTATTTGTAAAGACAAGAAACAAGTCTTTCTGTTTCTTTTCTGTGACCTTCCAAAATTTATGAGAAGCACCTGCTAATTAAACCCCAAGATTGTTGGCGCCTCTAATTCAAATACCTGCTCTGTTCAAACTGCAGAACAAGATAAGCTACTGTCAAGGCTACATTCTTGTATACCCCTCCTCCCTGCTGTTGTCACACCTCAGGGATAATTTGCACCAAGGAGACTCCAGTTAGTAGAAAGTTTCTTTCCCACCACCCCTTCAAACAAGCCTCTTTTGAACTTTTCATAATTTTTGCTCTAAGCATATTTTACACCCTTGGGAAAAATAGTAAGACATTTTCCACACTCTCTCCTGGAAAGCAAAGAAACAGTATCTTTAAAAGTCAGCCCCTCATATCTACGCACCTTCAGCTCAGCCCAAGGCCCCTCCATTCTTTGTCCCTTAGCAAAAGGCACTGCTGGAAAGCAGAAGCCACCCTTTCTTCCCTGCCCTGTAGTGACTAGCAATACAGGCCCCTTCCTCTCTTGGAAAGTAAAATAAACTTCCTCTCTGCATCTCTTCTTTTAGGTGTGAATTCTTCCACAGCCCACATCTCGGCACAAACCCTAACAGAATTCCTTTATTCTTTGGAGTTCAATGGGAGAAAGTGAGGGAAATGATACTGTAGAAGCAAAATATTTCCTTTTCTAGGTTCTTTGGGTGGCCTAATAATTAAATAGATAAAATACAGATTAACAGGGGGAAAACAACCAAAAAGTTATTAACCTGTATACCTTAATATACATGGAAACAACTCGAAAAATGGAGTAACTGACCAAAATGGAAAATACCTTCACCTCTAAAGCCACCTTCACCTACAATAAAAAATGTGTGTGGAGCCAAAACCTGTTTGGCTCAGTGGATGGAGCGTTGGCCTGCGGACTGAAGGGTCCCAGGTTCGATTCCGGTCAAAGACATGTGCTTTGGTTGCAGGCACATGCCCAGTGGGAGGTGTGCAGGAGGCAGCTGGTCGGTGTTTCTCTCTCATCTATGTTTCTAGCTCTCTATCCCTCTCCCTTCCTCTCTGTAAAAACTCAATAAAAATATATTTTAAAAAATATGTGTGGAGAGTCAGTTAGGGTGGATTGTCAGGTAAAGCACCGTAAGCACCTCAGTTGTGGCCCCATGTGCTATGCACTGTGGTGAGGGCCTGTACTCATAAGGACTTTGTCAACCCAAGCTCCATGGTGCACACACAGGGGTCTAGGAAAGAGGATGTGAATCCAGAACATGATATGGGCTGCAGGGAAAACATGGTGAGAGCCATTGTCTCATTCAGCCAGTAGTGATATACAGGACAGAGTCACATGGGCAGTGGGTCTTATGTATGAATAAGAGGTGAGCACCCATCCAATGAGACCAGGATCATGTAGGACTCCAGCATCACTTCCAACATTAGGTCCCAGAATTCATGTTCATTGTCCCCTCTCCTGCAGGGTGAATGTCACTGCCACGTAGGAACATCATTTAAAGGGTCAAGCTGAGGCACAAAATTCATCACAGTGGATGGGATCACAGTCAGACACCCAATATGTGGGCACAAGTGCAGAGACCCAGACCAAATTACTGAGGTCTCCTGAGGGTCAAACTCTGTGCTGACATCAAAGGGGAGGCAGACAAACAGCAGCTCACTCTGAAAGCAGGTTCCCCTGGAGAAACCGCTGCAGCTGAGAAATGATGGCGTTCCCCTGAACACGGGGAGACCAAGGGGAAGTGCTCTGAGATGTAAAAGGAACAGGAGGAAACGCATAACTGCAACCATGGAAACAGGAGCTGTAGCTGAGCCACCCTGGACCTCAGACTGTACCTGCTCCAGTGAGGGCTGCACATCAGCGGTAGAGACTGTGTCTGACGCTGGAGAAAACAATGGTTAAAATCCAGTCCCGCCGAAACCGGTTTGGCTCAGTGGATAGAGCATCGGCCTGCGGACTGAGGGGTCCCAGGTTCGATTCCAGTCAAGGGCATGTACCTGGGTTGCGGGCACATCCCCAGTGGGAGATGTGCAGGAGGCGGCTGATCGATGTTTCTCTCCCATCGATGTTTCTAACTCTATCTCTCTCCCTTCCTCTCTCTGTAAAAAATCAATAAAATATATTTAAAAAAAAAAAATCCAGTCCCTTGAATCTGACACTTGTCTATGGTGCAAACTTGGGGAGCTGACTTCATTTCTCTGATACTGAATTTTTCAGCAATTTGACAGGAGTTTCTACTTGTCCAGGTTGTTGTGAGAATTAAAAGAGAAAATGCTCAAAAATCTAGCCATGGAATCCTGGCAACAAGTACTCAGCTTGTTACCTTTATTGATCTGGGAAGGCCAGAGTAAGGGCCATCAATCATCTGCATGTCACATTCAGCCAACTGAGACTCAGGGAGCCCTAGTGTGTCTGCTGGAGATGCCCAGGTGGGGCCCACCACGATGAGACCTGAGTGCCCACAGCACCCACCTCCCTGCAGCAGAGTCAGGGGCTTTTATAGGTCCCATTTCTCATTAAAATGCACCCAAAGACAAAGGTGCTTGTGGGCATCGGGGAGTGAGAAGTGCCTGCCTGGGAAGGTCTCTGCAGGAGCGGCTGGAGTGGCCAGGAAAGGAAGAGAGAGAGAATCATCAATGATCAGAGAGACTCATTGATCAGCAAGAATCATTGATCAGCTGCCTCCTGCAAGCTTCACACTGGGTGTAAACCACAGGGCCCAGGCATGTGCCCTGACTGGGAATTGAACCATGACCTCCTGGTACATAGGTCCAGGTGGAACCACTGAGTCAAGCCAGCTGGCCTCTCATCACTGATGTTTCTATCCCTCTCTCCTGCTCTATGAATCAATAAAAATATTTAAAATTCTCTTATTCATTGAAAAGTAAACAATATTAAAACATATTATTCCAATACAAAAAAACATTTATTTCCTAAAGCTAAAAAGGCACAAAATGAGTGAAATTCCAACATCCATCTTTGTTGTTCCACTGTCCTTTTGTTAAAGAAAACTGCCCAAACTCACAGCACAGTAGGCAAAACATATGATAAGAGGCTTTAACAAAGATACAGACTCAACAAGCACACTTCTGAGAAAAGTCTCACCATAAATTCCTAGAAAAAATACAATCAAACAACAGTGAGGTAGAATGAGAAAATTACAGAATTTGTTTAAATGACAAAACAAAATATTTGCTAGAATGTGTAGAATGTAAAACCATCACACATAGGTGGAAAAATGCCAAAAGATACAATCAGTTCATTTGTATTTTTAAAGAACAGTTTATTGATTTTTAAAATATATATTTATTGCCCTAACCGGTTTGGCTCGGTGGATAGAGCGTCGGCCTGTGGACCGAGAGGTCCTGGGTTTGATTCCAGTCAAGGGCATGTACCTTGGTTGCGGGCATGTCCTCAGTGGGAGGTGTGCAGGAGGCACCTGATCGATGTTTCTAACCCTCTATCCCTTTCTTCTCTGTAAAAAATAAAAAAATATATATAATATGTATATATATATATATATATATATATTGACCTCAGGAAGAAAAGGAGAGACAGAGAGATAGATAGAGGCACCAATGATGCAAGAGAATCATTGATTGGCTGTCTTCTGCACACCCCACACTGGGATTTGAGCCAGCAACTCGGGAATGTGCCCTGACTGGGAATCTAACCATGACCTCCTGGTTCATAGGTCAAAGCTCAATGACTAAGACATGCTGGATGGGCAATTTTATTAATTTTTGGAGAAATAAAAAGGCAGGAGAGAAACACAATGTGAGAGTGCAATATCAACCAGCTGCCTCCTGCACACCCAACTCCGAGGAGCTAGCACACAACCTAGGCACAATCCCAGCAATCCAATTGGTAACCCGACTGTGCATGGTATTACACCCAAACAAGTGAGCCACAACATCCATGATGGTATATTCAGTTTAGATTACAAAGTGCTAATCTTTGTAAATTTAAACATTCAAATACACAATGATCTAAATTATGCAATGAATTTTTGACAAAGTTAAACTTATATCCATATAAAGAATTATACAGAAATGTTTGAACCAGTTTTATTAAAAATACCGAAATATTCATAAAAAGGGAAAAACTGCCGAAACCGGTTTGGCTCAGTGGATAGAGCGTTGGCCTGCGGACTGAAAGGTCCCAGGTTCGATTCCGGTCAGGGGCATGTACCTGGGTTGGGCACATCCCCAATGGGAGATGTGCAAGAGGCAGCTGATGGATGTTTCTCTCTCATCGATGTTTCTGACTCTCTCTCTCCCTTCCTCTCTGTAAAAAATCAATAAAATATTAAAAAAAAGGGAAAAACTATTGGTGATATATTCAAAGGTAAGAATATCAGAAAAAAAGATGAGTTACTCATATATCTTTACTAAACCTCCAAGTACTTATGAAACATAAATTAAAGCAGAAGAATACTTAGAAACTGCAAAGTGATCTATTAAAATGGGATGTAAAGCAATGGTTAGTAGGAAAGCTGTGAAGAACAGGGCAGATTAAAAAAGGTCATGAAGCAAGTTCACAGTGACAGGTATGGTCAGTGTTATGCGTATAATGATGGTTTCAGTTTCATGCACACAGCAAGATTTATGAAATGCTATACTAAACACATGTACTTTATTCATCATAGCTTTTAAAAATGGTTCCAGATTTTTTTAAAAATTGTATGTTCAACTCTATTGGAAAAATAGGTTTGGCAAATCTATATTCAATCCACCTTCTTATTCCCTCTGGGCGAGAGTCTCGCCCAGTAACAGAAAATATAACAATAAAGAATTTTCACCCAAACCAACAGGAATACTGGCTGGGTCACAAAAGTCACAACTGGAGTCTGGACTGAGTCTCCTTAAGGCAGCGGTTCTCAACCTGTGGGTCGCGACCCCTTTGGAGGTTGAATGACCCTTTCACAGGGGTCGGCTAAGACCATCCTGCATATCAGATATTTACATTATGATTCATAACAGTAGCAACATTACAGTTATGAAGGAGCAACGAAAATAATTTCATGGTTGGGGGTCACAACATGAGGAACTGTATTTAAAGGGCCAGAAGGTTGAGAACCACTGCCTTAAGGAATCATTGCAAATAACTGCATCTGAACATTATGCTAAGAGAAAGAATACACTATAGAAACAGACCCACAGAGAACAGGCAGACAACTCTGATGGGGTCAGGTGAGAGGGAAGGGTCCAGGGTTCAATTACAATCAAGGGCAAATGCCCAGATTGTGGGCATGATACCATGCAGGGGTGGACAACCCTTGGCACGCGTGCCAAACATGGCACGCCAGTAACTTTTGCTGGCACGCGAAACCCTCTCTTATAATCTTCCATCTACAATTTTTTGCTTAATATCGACTTTTTTATTTCATCATATACTGTGTTTTTGTTACTCGAATGAATTTTATTATTTCTTCAAGGTTCCTCACATATGTACACCTTAAGAGAGATATCAAGTAGGTGTAACATGTTCTCAAAAAATTAGGGTTGGCACGCAAAAGAATTTTGAGTCAGAGATTTTGCTGGTTTTGGCACGCACTCACAAAAAGGTTGCCCACCCCTGATGTAGGGTAAGTTTAAGAGGCAGCCATTCAATGATTCCCTCTCATCATTGATGTTTCTATCTTAGCCTCTCCGTTCCTCACTGAAATCAATAAAAATATTTTAAAAAAGAAAGTGCAAAATAGATACATACACTTCCAGAATAATAAACACACACACACACACACACACAAAAAAAACAGTAACACTTAAGGGAACTTTCAATAATGTTTGTGTTTAAATGTATGTGATTCAATTCAGATTAATGAGGTTTCACAAAGTTTGCCATATTGTTAAGACCTAACAAAAAAACTACATTTTCTACACATATAAGAAATTTTTCACATGAATTCATATGCACAAAGCAAAGAGAAGATTGGCTGAAAGATTCCTCACATTAATTGCACACATAAGGCCTTTATCCAGAGTGAACTTTCTGATGATTATGGAGACCGCCCCTACTGGAAAAAGATTTACCACATTCCCTGCATTTATAAGGCTTTTCTCCCGTGTGAACTCTCTGATGTTCACGGAGGCCATTTCTACGTGTAAAAGATTTACTACATTCACTGCATTCATAAGGCCTTTCTCCAGAATGAACTCTCTGATGATCATGAAGACTATCTGACCTGGTGAAAGACTTCCCACATTCACTGCATTTATAAGGCCTTTCTCCAGTGTGAATTCTCTGATTACAATTAGGGTGAGTGCTAGTAATAAAAGATTTCCCACATTCACTACACTGAGAAGACCTTTCTCCAGAGTGAACTCTCTGATGACAACGAAGTTGAGTGCTAGTGATAAAAGATTTCCCACATTCCCTACAATGATAAGGCCTTTCTCCAGTGTGAGAACGTTGATGATTACGGAGTGTACTGCTACTGGTAAAAGATTTGCCACATTCACTGCACTGATAAGGCCTTTCCCCAGTGTGAACTCTCTGATGACAACGAAGGTCAGTGCTTGTGATAAAAGATTTCCCACATTCACTGCAATGATAAGGCCTTTCTCCAGTGTGTACTCTCTGATGACGACAAAGTTTAGTGCTACTAGTAAAAGCTTTCTCACATTCACTGCATTTATAAGGCTTTTCTCCAGTGTGAACCCTCTGATGACAATGAAGGTTGCTGTTATCGGTAAAAGATTTCCCACATTCATTGCATTGATAAGGTCTTTCTCCAGTATGAAATCTCTGATGACGACAAAAATCAGTGTTATTGGTAAAAGCTTTCCCACATTCACTGCATTTATAAGGCTTTTCTCCAGTGTGAACTCTCTGATGACAACGAAGGTTACTGCTAGTGGTAAAAGATTTCCCACATTCACTGCACTGATAACGGCTTTCTCCAGTATGAATTCTCTGATGACAACAAAATGCAGTGCTAGTGGTAAAAGATTTCCCGCACTCACTGCACTCATAAGGCCTTTCTCCAGTGTGAAGTCTCTGATGACGACAAAGGTTTTGCATCCTCGTAAAAGCTTTCCCACATTCACTGCATTTATAAGGCTTTTCTCCTGTGTGAACTCTCTGATGACAATGAAGGTTACTGCTAGTGGTAAAAGATTTTCCACATTCACTGCACTCATAAGGCCTTTCTCCAGTGTGAAGTCTCTGATGATGACAAAGGCTTTGCATTGTGGTAAAAGCTTTCCCACACGCACTGCATTGATAAGGCTTTTCACCATTGTGAACCCTCTGATGACAACGAAGGTTACTGCTAGTGGTAAAAGATTTCCCACATTCACTGCATTTATAAGGCTTTTCTCCAGTGTGAACTGTCTGATGATAATGAAGTTGATTGCTACTAATAAAAGATTTCCCAAATTTACTGCACTCATAAGACCTTTCTCCCGTATGAAGTCTCTGATAATGAAAGCTAGAACACTTGGTAAAATATTTTCCATACTCACAGCAAACAAAACGCCCACTTCCAGCATGGACACCCTTGTCTTGAATAAACGTGTCGTTGCAGCCAATGTCTTCTTCGCATTCTTTTCTGATGTAATAATCTTTTCTCCTTTGAAATGTCACCCCACACTTCAAAATATCATTTGGCCTTTCCCTGGTCTGAGTAGTCTCTTGGTGGACATGCCCTGACCCAGTAAGAATGCCCTGCCCAAGCTTCCCCCAGGGAAAATGATTCTGGGACACGTCCAAATTGCAGCCATTTGTAAGTGAGGTCCTGTCTACATCTCTAATGAAAGTCTTCTTTCTCACATGCTGCTGGTGAAATTCTTTGAAAAAGAGCTTTTTTGCACCTGCCCCATTCCCCAACAGTGTCTGTCCATATTGTGTTCCCTGCAGCTCAGTCAATTTGAAAATGTTTCCCAAAACTAGTCTACAACTCTCACTGTGGCTCTTCTGGGAAGACAAGGCTAACTTGGGATTCCTTGTCTGTGACAATCTTACAGAAACATTCTGTTCAGTTGGTGCCTCCACATTCTCTGCTCCACAGCAGCAACCTGAACAAAAGGAAAGGCTGGTGAGGTACATATTGACCTTATGAAAACAGAATATCTTCACCACAAATGTGTTTTATACAGTAATAGAGGCCCAGTGCACGAATTCGTGCACCAGTGGGGACCCTAGTCTGGCCTGCAGGATCGGGTCAAAACTGGCTCTCCGACATCCCTTGAGGGGTCCTGCATTGGGAGAGGGCGCAGGCCAGGCAAAGGGACCCCACCGGTGCATTTTCAGAGCCAGGGAGAGACGCAGGAGGTTGGCCAGCCAGGGAGGAACTGTAAAAGGGCTCCAGGGCGTGTCCAGCCCGTCTCACTCAGTCCCGATCGGCCAGAAACCAGCAGCAAGCTAACTTACCGGTCAGAGGATCTGCCTCCTGCTGGTCAGTGTACGTCATAGAAACTGGTCGACCGGTCGACCTTCTGCCCCAGGCGGTCAGTGCACATCATAGCGAGGGGTTGAGCGGCCTTAGCATATCATTAGCATATTATGCTTTGAATGGTTGAAGGGCCGACCATTCAACCAAACACTTAGTATATTACGCTTTTATTATATAGGTTTTGGCCCCAAAGGTCAGTCAATGGTGAAAATCTCAGCAAGGGAGGGACAGAAGCACAGATGGGACACAAAGAAGAGGCAAGGGTCTGCTCATTGTTCCTCCCCAAATGGCTTCCTTTAGGACCTTTCATGCTGGTGACTTGAGTCTGTGTAGAAAAATCTGAATGTGCTCAAACCCATAAAAATCAATTATATTAGCGCACATGATGTTCAACATCAGTATAATAACACATGTGCACACTAAGGCTCTGCAGGCATTGACCAATGTTGGAGTGCAGTAAAAAGAGACCTGTGGAAGAGGTAGAGTTGCAAAGTCTAGAGAAGTTAAGGTTTTCTTTTTCGTTTTTTAATATATTTTATTGATTTTTTTACAGGGAGGAAGGGAAAGGGATAGAGAGTTAGAAACATCGATGAGAGAGAAACATCAAACATCGATCAGCTAGCCCTAGCAGGTTTGGCTCAGTGGATAGAGCGTCAGCCTGCAGACTGAAGGGTCCCTGACTTGATTCTGGTCAAGGGCATATACCTGGTTTGCTGGCTCGGTCCAACATGCAGGAGGCAGCCAATCAATGATTCCCTCTCATCATTGATGTTTCTATCTCTCTCTCCCTCTCCCTTCCTTTCTGAAATCAATAAAAATATATTTAAAAAAAAATCAGACAGAAATCTGTGGCGGCTGCAGCTATGGGAGCACACCTGGCCAGGCGCTACCTGGGCGATTCATCAGAGGAGCCAGACCCTCTGCGGATGCCCACCTTTCCGCCCGACTACGGCTTCCCCGGGCGCAAGGAGCGTGAGATGGTGGCCACGCAGCAGCAGATGAATGATGCACAACTGGTGCTCCAGCAGTGAGACTACTGCTCACTACCTTATCTGGCTGCTCAAATGCAAGCGCAACAGCTTACCCAACTTCCTGGCCTGCAAGCACGAGCAGCACGACTGGGACTACTGCAAGCACCTCGACTACGTGATACGAATGAAGGAGTTTGAGTGCAAGCGGTGGCTGCTCCAGCAGAAGAAGTGGCAGGAGCAGAGGGAGGAAGATCTGGCCAGAAGCCAAGGGTCCAGCCAGGTGGCTGTGTAGTGGAGCCCACCCACCACCCATGGACAAGGGGAGAAATAAAAGCCTCCAGGCCCTCAAAAAAACAAAAAAAAAAACAAAAACATCGATCAGCTGCCTCCTGCAAAACCCCCTACTGAGGATGTGCCCACAACCAAGGTATATGCCCTTGACTGGAATCGAACCTGGGACCCTTCAGTCCGCAGGCTGACGCTCTATCCACTGAGCCAAACCGGTTAGGGCAAAGTTAAGGTTTTCTGTGGGCTAGGAATCTGAGAAGAAATGATCACTGTTAGAACTGAGTAGTTTGCAAAGTACCAACAATAAGCAAGGAGAAGTAGAACTGGGTGAGGAATGGGCAGTCATAATAAAACACTATTGAACAAAATGAGTTCATATTTATGACATTAACAGAATCAAAAACCTCCCTAACAGCCCTTCACCAAGGCAAGACCACATGTGAGTCCATTGTGTCATTCACTAAGTCATCTTTCTTCTGTGATACACAAATGATTCTTCCCATCTAAAACACAGATGAGTCAGCACGGGATTCAGATGATATAAATCCAAAAGGAAAAACCAAAGAGATATAAGGCCAGCACTTTGGTAGAACAACACAGCACAGAAGACATACAGGAAAAAGATATATGTGAATGCCATTACCAAGATGGCAGAATAGGAAATACAAGAATTCTTTCCACTCCCAGAACAAGTACACAGCCAGACATGAATAAAAACCACTATAAGGGGAATTAAACCCTGGCTGGCTCAGTGGTTGGAGTGACGGCCTGCACAGCAAAGGGTTGAGGGTTTGATTCCTCGTCAAAGTCATAAATCTGGGTTGTGATAAGCTGCCAGCCCCCGTCAGGGCATATACACAAGGCAACCAGTCAATGTGTCTCTTTCCCATTAATGTTTCTCTCTCTGTCTTCCTCTCTATCTCCCTTACTACCTTCTAATTCCTCTGAAAAGTAATAGAGAATAATATACACAAGTAAAGATTTTTTTTCAAAAGAGTGAAATTAAGATAGAAAGGAACTCAGTGGAGCAAAAAAAGGCCAATGGAACAATGGGTAATCAAACATACTTACAGTCAAACCCAAGAGTCAGAAATTTCTCTATCAACCATTGCACTTGCAAAAATGTTGACTTTGTGGCCTGCTCTGTGAAAAACATTGCAAATTTGTGTTTTTTGGAATCACAGGAGCCCCTGCAACATCTATGAATTCCCCACAGTCTACACAATCAGAGGACCCCATAAAGTTTGTCAGCATGAATTCCAAAAGAAATCCCTTTGGCAACAACTAGACCTAGGAATGCAATAAAAATCAATATGTCCCCAACAGTATTTGTAACCAAAGACACTAAAACCATCAGTTGTCACTGAAAAAAAAAATTGCTGCCAGCCGAAACCGGTTTGGCTCGGTGGATGGAGCGTCGGCCTGCGGACTGGGGGGTCCCAGGTTCGGTTCCGGTCAGGGGCATGTGCCTGGGTTGCAGGCACGTCCCCAGTGGGAGATGTATGGGAGGCAGCTGATCAATGTTTCTCTCTCATCGATGTTTCTAGCTCTCTTTCTCTCTCCCTTCCTCTCTGTGAAATATCAATAAAATATATTTAAAAAAAAAATTGCTGCCAAATCCACCGTGGACCTATACATTCCTTGTTATTCTGACCTCAGCTCAAGGGGCTTCAAGGAAACTAGGCTACTGGGACTTTCTCAAACCTGAAACAACACCCCACCCAGTCAACAACCGTTGATTCCATACGCCAACGAAAGTATTTCTTGAGCTAGAATTGGTCCTAAAGTTGAAAGGAGTAACTGCTTCATTGAATGTGTAGACATCAACACAGCACTAAAAACAAGGACAACATCAAGACAACAATTGCTCTGAACCTGTGAGCAATAAAGATGACTCTTAACTAATTGGCTCATTAAGGCGTCTAGCTCGCTTCTGTTGCGATACAACAGAAAATGCCCCTTCAATAATAGGTAGACATCCCATCCAAAAGCAATAAGAATAACTGAAGTCTGACTAGACTCTAGAGCAGTGGTTCTCAACCTTCTGGCCCTTTAAATACAATTCCTCATGTTGTGACCCCCAACCATAAAATTATTTTCATTGCTACTTCATAACTGTAATTTTGCTACTGTTATGAATCGTAATGTAAACATCTGATATGCAGATGGTCTTAGGCGACCCCTGTGAAAGGGTCGTTGGACCCACAAAGGGGTCGCGACCCACAGATTGAGAACCGCTGCTCTAAAGAAACAAAACTAAGAAATATATACAGAACATCCCATCCAAGTGCAGCAGGAGATGCATTCTTGTCAAGCACACATGAGACATTCTCTAAGTAGATCATATGTTAAGTCAAAAAATTAGTCTCAAAGTTTGAGAAGAAATCACATCAAGTACCTTATCTAGTCACAATGTATGAAACTAGAAATCAGTTTTAGTTTCAATAAAGAGGACCTACAGAAGGCCAAGAGACATAAGAAAACATGCTCAAAGTCACTAATCATCCGAGAGATGCAAATCAAAACAATGAGGTACTATCTCACACCTGTCAGAATACCAGTTATCAACAAATCAATAAACTACAAGTGCTGGCGAGGATGTGGAGAAAAAGGAACCCTCGTGCACTGCTGATAGGAATGTATGCTGGTGCAGCCACTGTGGAGAACAGTATGGAGTTTCCTCAAAAAATTAAAAATGGAGCTCCCATTTGAGCCAGTAATCCCACTTCTAGGAATATATCCCAAGAAATCAGAAACACCAATCAGAAAGGATATATGCACCCCTATGTTCATTGCAGCACAATTACAATAGTTAAGATTTGGAAACAGCCTAAATGCTCACCAGCAGATGAGTGGATTAGAAAACTGTGGTACATCTACACAATGGAATACTACGCTGCTGTAAAAAAGAAGGAACGCGTGCCATTTGCAATAGCATGGATGCACCTGGAGAGCATTATGCTAAGTGAAATAAGCCAGTTGGAGAAATACAAATATCATATAATCTCACTCATATGTGGAATATAATGAACAACATAAACTGATGAGCCAAAATAGAGCCAGAGGAAAAAAACATTTTAGAATATAATAGAAGTAATCTTGTTATTTGCAGATTTTTAATCTTTCCTACAACTTTTGTGATATTATACTATGTTAGTACAGTTTTGGTAATATTACTACACTTAAAAGCCTGTTTTCCTTGAAATATTAATTTTTATTGCATATAATATTATAATTAGAATAGTTTTTTCTTAAAATATCAATGTTTATTGCATATAACATTCATTAAAAAAGCTATTTTCGCCGAGACCGGTTTGGCTCAGTGGATAGAGCGTCGGCCTGTGGACTGAAAGGTCCCGGGTTCGATTCCGGTCGGGGGCATGTACCTGGGTTGCGGGCATATCCCCAGTGGGGGATGTGCAGGAGGCAGCTGGTCGATGTTTCTCTCTCATCGATGTTTCTAGCTCTCTATCTCTCTCCCTTCCTCTCTGTAAAAAATCAATAAAATATATTTAAAAAAAAAAAAAAAAAAAAAAAAAAAAAAAAAGCTATTTTCACCCTAACTGGTTTGGCTCTGTGCATAGAGCTTCGGGCTGTAGACTAAAAGGTCCTGAGTTCAATTCCAGTCAAGGGCATGTACCTTGGTTGCGGGCTCAATGCCCGATAAGGGTTGTGCAAGAGGCAGCTGATCGATGTTTCTCTCTCATTGATGTTTCTTTTTTTTTTTTTTAATATATATTTTATTGATTTTTTTACAGAGAGGAAGGGAGAGGGATAGAGAGTTAGAAACATCGATGAGAGAGAAACACCGACCAGCTGCCTCCTGCACACCTCCTGCTGGGGATGTGCCCGCAACCAAGGTACATGCCCTTGACCGGAATCGAACCCGGGACCCTTAAGTCCGCAGGCTGACGCTGTATCCACTGAGCCAAACCAGTTTGGCACTCATTGATGTTTCTAACTCTCTATCACTCTTCCTTCCTCTCTGTAAAAACCAATAAAATATATTTTTAAAAATAAATAAATAAACTATTTTCATTTACCCAATGAAGTCCTGTTCAGTATAATTTTATACCCTTTAAGAGCAGATTTTCTTCAGAAAAATAGAATAAGAGAATTTAAATTTGAAGAATGAAATTGGTGGTCAAATTTGTAAAGCTCTTTGAAATGAAAACTAAAAAGATGAGAATTTAAAAAAAGAAAAGAAAGTAAGCCCAAGTGTCAACCTATGAACCAGGAGGTCACAGTTCTATTCTGGGTCAGGGCAAATGCCAGTAGTGGGTTCAATCCCCAGTAGGGGGCATACAGCAGGCAGCTAATCAATAATTCTCTCTCATCCTTAATGTTTCTAACTCTCTATTCCTCTCCCCTCCTCTCTCTAAAATCAATTGTAAAGAACTCACTATAAACTTCTAAAATTAATTTAAAAAATTCAGAGCCCTAGCTGGGTAGCTCAGTTTGGGAGAGTGTGGATCTGATACACCAAGGAAGTGGGTTTGATTTTCCATCAGGGTACAACGGGGGGGGGGGGGGGGGTGGGGGAGGTGGGAGCCAAGCAGCCAATGATACAGAAATGGGTGGAAGAGCAGAGCAATTTCTCTCTCTCACTCTAAGAGCAATACATAAATATTAAAAAATAAATTCAGAAAACTTACAGGATAAAATATCAACATACAAACATTAGCTCCATTTCTAGTATATGTGCTGCCGAAGCGAGCACGATTAGTTCCATTTCTAAACACTAACAATGAATTTTTTGATAAAGAAATGAAGAAAGGCCCTGGTCAGTATGGTTTGGTTGGTTGAGCATCTTCCCATGAACTGAGAGGACACCAGTTCTATTCCAGGTCAGGGCATATGCCCGGATTGTAGGCAAGATTCCCAGTAGGGGGGTGGTGCAGGAGGCTGCTGATGGTTGTATCTGAACTGGATGTTTCACTCTCTCCCTCTCCATTTCTGTCTCTCTGAAAAATGAACAAAAACATATTTTTTTAAAAAACAAATGAAGAAAGTAGACAATAACATTAAAATAAATAAAATACTGAGAAATAAATTCAACCACAAAGGTGAAAGATCTGTACATTGAACACTAGACTACAGTGATGAAAGAAATGGAAGCCCTAACTGGTTTGGCTCAGTGGATAGAGCACTGGCCTGCGGACTGAAGGGTCCCAGGTTCGATTCTGGTCAAGGGCATGTACCTTGGTTGCAGGCACATCTCCAGTGGGGGGCGCGCAGGAGCAGCTGATCGATGTTTCTCTCTCATTGATGTTTCTAACTCTCTATTCCTCTCCCTTCCTCTCTGTAAAAAAATCAGTAAAATATATTTTTTTTAAAAAAAGAAAAAAGAGCCGAAACCGGTTTGGCTCAGTGGATAGAGCGTCGGCCTGCGGACTGAAGGGTCCCGGGTTCGATTCCGGTCAGGGGCATGTGCCTGGGTTGCGGGCACATCCCCAGTAGGAGATGTGCAGGAGGCAGCTGATCGATGTTTCTCTCTCATCGATGTTTCTAACTCTCTATCTCTTTCCCTTCCTCTCTGTAAAAGAATCAATAAAATATATTTAAAAAAAAAAAAAGAAAAGAAAAAAGAAATGGAAGAAAACACAAAAAAGTGGAAAGACATCCCATGTTCTTTTTTTTTTAATAAATATTTTCTTATTGATTTTAGAGAGGAAGGAAGAGGGAGAAATAGAAAGATCAATGATGAAAGAGAATCACTGATCAGCCGCCTCTCGCACGCCCACCCTGGGGATTGAGCTCGCAACCCGGGCATGTGCCCCTGACCAGAATCAAACCCCGGATCCTTCAGTCTGCAGGCTGACGCTCTATCCACTGAGCCAAACCGGCCAGGGCAAAACATCCCGTGTTCTTGCATTTGAAAATGGAGTATCTTTAAAATGTCCCTACTAGCCAAAGCAATCTCCAGATTAAATGCAATCTGGATGAGAATTCCAATGTCTGAAACCTCAAGATACGTCAAACAGCAAAAGTAACCTTGAGCAATGGACCTGGTGGCATCACACTTCCTGCCTTCAATCTATCACAAAGCCAAAGCCACCAACCAGTGTGTTACTGAAATACACCCAGAAACACACACCAATAGCAAAGAACATAAACACAGGAATAAACTCAGGCATGTAGGTCCAGGTAATCTTTGACCTAAACCACAAGACAGGTTAAGTAGAAAAGGATAGTTTCTTCAATGAATGGTGCTGAGAAAATGGATATTTGCATGTAAAACAACAAAACTAAACACCACTGATAAAAATTAACTCAGACTGCACGAAACCATTACATTCGTCTCTTAATACCTAAAACTCCTTCAAGACAACCCAGAGAAAACACTTTGGAGATGTGTTTTGGACAAGATTTTTTGGGATGTGATACCAACCTCCAGGCAGAAAAGTAAAACCAGCAGTCCAGGCTACAACAAAGGAAAGAGCGACTTCTCAGCACAATAGCAATTAACACAATGAAATGAAAAGGCAATCTCCAGGAGGATGGGAGACCATACCTGCAAATGAGGTGAACTTATGGAAGATATTGTGATTTCACTCAGATCAGCTCAGTAAAGCAAATATCAGCCCTGGACGGTCAGCCTCAGTGGATAAAGCATCAGCCTGCGGCCCTTAGGGTTCCAGGATGGATGCAGGGCCACAGCATGTACCTTGGCTGAAGGCTCCCCCAGCCCAAACCTGGTCAGGGCAGGTGCAGGAGGCAACCGATCGACCTGTCGCTCTCCACATCTATATTTCTCTGCCTTTTCCTCTCTTTATCTCTCTCTAAAACTCAATAGCAAAATATCCTCAGGTGAGACTTAAAACATAATAAATAAATAAATAAATAAATAAATAAGCTAATATCCAGGTATAGAAGGTCATGTCATGTTAACACTATAATGAAGGCTATGAAGAACACAATAGTTTTATTGAAAAAACTCTAAATAAATTTCTTAAAAATACTTTATCAGGCCCTAACTGGTTTGGCTCAGTAGATAGAGTATCAGCCTGCGGACTCAAGGGTCCCAGGTTCGATTCCGATCAGGGGTATGTACCTTGGTTGCGGGCACATCCCTGGTAAAGGGTGTGCAGGAGGCAGCTGATCGATGTTTCTCTCTCACCGATGTTTCTAACTCTCTATCCCTCTCCCTTCCTCTCTGTAAAAAAATCCAATAAAATATATTTTTTTAAAAATAGCTTATCAGTAAACACTGGTAACCAACATCTGAGCCTGCCTGGAAAATAGCCACACTAGATTTCCTGAATGAAGAGTTGACCAAAACATGAAATTTGTAAATAAAACAAGAATGCAATATTTGGGAAGAACAACTAAGCAAATGCTAAAAGTCATGTGCCTTAATATATAAACTGGAAAAGGAATTCAAAAGACTCATTAGCCAAAAAATATTGTTACAATTAGGACTAGGGTCATAGAGACAATTTTCAAAAAAATACGTACAAATGACCATCAGGAATATTAAAAAAATGCTTTAACTCACTAGTCAAGGTGGAATCCATTTGGCCCCCTGACACACTACCAACCACAATCCTTCCCTAAGAGTTCACCACAGCAGGTTTAGTGACTAAAGCAGTGGTTCTCAACCTTCTGGCCCTTTAAATACAGTTCCTCATGTTGTGACCCAACCATAAAATTATTTTCGTTGCTACTTCATAACTGCAATATAGCTACTGTTATGAATCGTAATGTAAATATCTGATATATAGGATGGTCTTAGGCGACCCCTGTGAAAGGGTCGTTCGACCCCCAAAGGGGTCGCAACCCACAGGCTGAGAACCGATGGACTAAAGGGTTAGAATAGAGCAGTACAAACAAACCCACCCTGCCAACCACAGCAACTGCCCAGAAAAGTGGAAAAATCAAGCAATGTATACAGTCCACAGGTGAGGACAGAGCACTCCTAGAGGTGAGGGGGGGATGAGGACATGCAAAGCCAAGTCTCCAGAACCAGCCAGAGTGAGGGTCTTACCCAGGGAGGATATAAGTTCAAAGTTCTCCAGCATCACGTTCAGGTACAGCTGCCTCTGATCCTCATCAAGGAGGCTCCACTCCTCCCTGGAGAAGTACAGGGCAATGTCCTCAAAGGTCACGCCAACCTGTCAGAATGGAGAGAAATGAAATCAGAGCTGTCTCTCTGAGAACCAGTAATTCGACTCCTTACACCTCTTCCCCACCCTCAACCTCCTCCAGGGCTCCCCAGTTTAGTGTGGACACCAGTCCCTCATGCCAGGGCAGGCTGCTCTCTCATCACAGTCCCATTAGTCACTGTGATGGCCCTCAGCAGAGCAGCTGGGTTGGGAAGGGGGACAGCAGAGAAATATCATCTAAGGCAGCTCTGGGCCATGCCTGCAGGGCCCCAGCCTTCCTGCCAAGCAACACCACTGCAGTCTCCTAGATCCTGCTTCCAGGACAAAGACAAACCTGGGCTTATGCTTCACCCTTTAATCCTCACACCAGGTCCCCGGGACCACCAGCTCACACTTCCGCCAGATGTGCACACCACTGTGTAATGTCTACCTCCTTCCCATCTCAGACCCCAGGTTCACTCCCTCAGCTCTGCCCCCTTCCTGCTCCACAGCACAGCACCTCTCTGCACTCACCCATGAACTTGGCACATGGCATCCAGAGAGAGTTTGAGAGGGTTCAGAAGGATCTGGCACAACCCCAGTTTCCTGTCGGACCCCACAGCCTGGGGAAAGCAGGGCATGCGGCTCTTAAGTCCTCCCTGCCCGGCTCCGATTTTTGCCTCAATACTAACCACCCACATCCTCAGGGAACCTCAGATGCGAGTCACCCCGTCCTCTCTGCCCTGCACTTGCTGTGTCCTCAGAAGCCACCACACTCGTCTCTCCCCTCCGCCTTCCTCACGGTCCTCCACGCGGGACTGAGCTGCAGGACGGGACAGGCGCCCGCACCCGGTCTGTCCTGTTGGGTGTGAGGAGGCGATGAGGACCCGAAGGGACACGCACTCACCTCAGGCCTGCAACTCAGCTCGGGCGCCGCCATTAGACCCTGTGGGCAGCGCGGGGCCGGAGGCCGCTGCGGGAATGGCGGTCCCTGGCCCGGCCCTGATAGCGACTGGGAGCTTCAATCCCACATGTGAGCTGTGCGCACCCCTGCAGGCTCCCACCATGGGCTCTGAGGCGGGGAGCACCACCCTCCAGCCTTCTCCACCGGACTCTGCGACCAGGAGCTCCTGACCGCCTGAAAATAAAACTGAGAGAAGACAAAACCCCGCCAGGAGGCCTACCCGTCCCGCCCTACAGAAGTGGCCAAGCGGAAACGCCTTTCCTGAGCCTCCATTGGCTCAGCCCGTTGTCATTCCACGCCCGGCCTTCTGGGTAATGTAGTTCCTACGGTCCAAGGCCAGGATCCTGTATTTCCACAGCTCAATCCAGGACTGGACTGGGGGGCATATAGCTCAGTACACACCAAGTATACTAAGTGTCCTCCACCACCTCCAGCGGATGTGATCTTTAGGGCAAGTTTGTTTCTGGGGCGCCTGTGAGGCTTCCTTTAGCTGCTGGATTTGCATATCTTTCTTCAGGACCTGCTCTTTCAGAATAACAGGCATTTTTTTCTTCATTCAGGCCATTAGGCATTTGTCTCCTTCAGGTCTTAGGTTGCTGGGGAACATTGCTCCTTTCTAACAAGAACTATGTTGCCTCCATTGAATCCACTAAGCAAAGTTAATGTCACAAAACAGACACTAATACTTCAGAGCATCTGCTTCTGAGGCCATCAGCAGTGTCAGCTCTGCCTGGGCCGCAGTGAGGCTGGAGTCCAGCTGCATTCCATCTGATACCACTGGCTCTAATTATTCATCTATGGCAAACAATAGAGAACATGTTGAGGACATCAGAGACATGAATTACAGGCTGAATCTCTGAGGGAAGGCAGGAGAAAGTTAAAAAAAAGAAAAGAAAAAAAATCTTTAGAGGATTAAACACACACACACACACACACACACACACACACACAGTCACCTGAGACCTGAGCATTTTCTTCTGTTCTCTGGAAGCAACAAGAAAGCTCTAAAAAAAACACTAAAAAAAACACTTTATCAGAAAACACTGGTAAGCAGCATCTGAGCCTGCTGGAAAAATAGCTACACTAGGCTTCTTGAATGCACAGTTGCCAAAAACATGGAATTTGCAAATAAAACAAAATGCAATATTTGGGAAGCACAATTAAGCAAATGCAAAGAAAATACCTTATTATGAACTAGAAAAAGTATTCAAAAGACTCATTAGCCAAATAACATGGTTAAAAATAGGATAAGGGCCCTGACCGGTTTGGCTCAGTGGATAGAGCGTCGGCCTGCAGACTGAAGGGTCCCGGGTTCGATTCCTGTCAAGGGCATGTACCTTGGCTGCGGGCACATCACCAGGAGGGGGTGTGCAGGAGGCAGCTGATCGATGTTTCTCTCTCATCAATGCTTCTAACTCTCTATCCCTCTCCCTTCCTCTCTGTAAAAAATCAATAAAATATATATAAAAAAATAGGATAAGGATGTAGAGACTACTTTCAAAACAAATACATACAAATCAAGAACAGCAATAAAGCATATGCTTTGGTCAATACTCAAGTGGAATCCATTTGGCTCCTCGCCACACAACCAACCACAAACCCTCCCCTATGAGTTCAGTACACCGGGTGTTGTGAATAAAGGGGCAGACGGGAGCAGAGCAATCAAACCAAACCTGCCAACCACAGCAGCTACCCAGAAAACTGGAAAAATCATGCAATGTATACAGTCCAGAAGTGAGGATAGAGCCCCCCCTGGAGGTGAGGGGGCATAGGAAATGCAAAGCCAAGTCCCAGAAACCAGCCAGAGTGGGGTTCTTACCCAGGGAGGATATAAGTTCAAAGTTCTCCAGCATCACATTCAGGTACAGCTGTCTCTGACCCTCATCAAGGAGGCTCCATTCCTCCCTGGAGAAGTACAGGGCAATGTCCTCAAAGGTCATGCCAACCTGTCAGAATGGAGACACCTGCCATCCTTCTCTTTACACACCTTCCCCCCTCAACCTCCTCCAGGGCTCCCCAGTTTAGTGTGGACACCAGGCCCTAATGCCAGGGCTGGCTGCTCTCTCATCACAGTCCCATTAGTCACTGTGATTGCCCTCAGCGCAATAGATGGGTTGGGAAGGGAGACAGCAGAGAAATACCATCTAGTTTCGCTCAGTGGATAGGGTGTTGTCCTGTGGACTGAAGGATCCAGGTTTCCAGTCTAATCAAGCCCACAGGCCGGTTGTGGACTCAATCCCCAGTACGGGGCGTGCAGGAGACAGCCGATGGTTGATTCTCTGTCAATACTGATGTTTCTATCTCTTTGCCTCTCCTGTCCTCTGAAATCAATAATATATATATATATATATATATATATATATATATATATATATATATGGCCAAAACCGGTTTGGTTCAGTGGATAGAGTGTCAGCCTGTGGACTGAAAGGTCCCAGGTTCGATTCCGGTCAAGGGCATGTACTTGGGTTGCAGGCACATCCCCAGTAGGAGGTGTGCAGGAGGCAGCTGATCGGTGTTTCTCTCTCATTGATGTTTCTAACTCTCTATCTCTCTCCCTTCCTCTCTGTAAAAAAGTCAATAAAATATATTTTAAAATATATATGTATATATATATATATATATGTGTGTGTGTGTGTGTGTGTGTGTGTGTGTATATATATATATATATATATATATAATTAGAGGCCTGTTGCACAAAGATTCGTGCAACAGTCCTTCTTTCCCCTGGCTGCCAGCACCAGTTTTCCTCTGGCACCCGGGACCCAGACCTTCACTCTGGCCACCGCCTTCCATCTTCGCTCTGGAGTCTTCAGTCTCTGGCCAGAGCTGCTCCTGTAGCTCCTTCTGCCCCCCACCCTCCCCCTCATAGCTTGATTGCTGCTTCACCTGCAGACCTCACCAATGGGCTCCTGGATCCTAGGGGGCCGCCTTGCCTGTGGCCCGGCTTTCTGGCGGCTCCTGGGGTTGCACACAGGGGCCCAGATGGCGGCTCCCGGTGTCCCGCCCCGCCTGCAGTATGCAAATTAGCCACCATCTTTGTTGGAGGTTAATTTGCATATCATGCTGATCAGCCCATGGCAATGGTAGCAAAGGTACAGTTAATTACCATGTTTGTCTATTATTAGATAGGATTTTTTTTCTTTTTTTAAGTGCCAACACCAGGTCTCTGGGACCATCAGCTCACACATCTCCCAAATGTGAACACCACTGTTTAATGTCCACCTCCTTCCTGTCTTCAGACCCCAGGTTCACTGCCCAAGCTCTGCCAACTTCCTGCTCCACACCACAGGATCTCTCTGGACTCACCTATGAACTTGGCACATGGGATATCTGACACTTGTTTGATTAGTAAACTTGGAGAACCTACTTCTTTTCCCTAATTGTGGATCTTCTCAACAATTTGATAGTTTCAACATCCCAGGTTGTTGTGACAATTAAAGAGAAAATGCATACCCTGGCTGGTGTGGATCAGTGGTTGAGCATCTACCGATGAACCTGGAAGTCATGATTAGGTTCCTGGTCAGGCACATGCCCAGGTTTTGGGTTTGGTCCCCAGTAGTTTGTGTGTGGAAGGCAGCCAATCAGTGATTGTCAGCATTGATATCTCTATTTCTCTTTGTCTCTCCCTTCCCCTCTGAAATCAATATAAATTTAAAATTGTAAAATAGCCCTGACTGGTTTGGCTCAGTGGATAGAGCATCGGCCTGTGGACTGAAGGGTCCCGGGTTCGATTCCGGTTGGGAGCATGTGCCTTGGTTGCGGGCACATACCCAGTGGAAGGTGTGCAGGAGGCAGCTGAATGATGTTTCTCTCTCATCAATATTTCCAACTCTCTATCCCTCTCCCTTCCTCTCTGTAAAAAATCAATAAAATATATTTTAAAAATGTAAAATATATAAACACATTTTCCTAATACAAAAAAATTTACTTCATAAAGCAAAAGAGGCACAAAATGAGTGAAATTCCAACATCCATCTTTGTTATTTCAATATCTTTTTCTTAAAGAAAAGTGCCAACAGTCATAGCACATTAGGCCGAAAATATGATCAGATGTTTTAACAAAGATACTGACACAGCAAATGCACATCTGAGATAAGGTTCACTATAAATTCCTAAAAAAAATACAATCAAACACCAGTGAGGTAGCACGACAAAGTTACCCCCACCCCCAAAAAAAAGGTAGCCCAAAAAAAGTTTAAATAAAGAATGATTGAACTAAATATTCTCTAGGATGTGGAGAATGTGAAACTCTCACTCACTGCTGCAATAATGCATAAATGTACAATCAATTTATATTTAATATTTATCTACACTAATAAAATAGAAACATGCAAATTGTTGTCACTCTGCTATGCCCACCAGCCAATCAGAGTGACTATGCAAATTAACCCAACAAAGATGGTGGTTAATTTGCATACACAGGTGAGAGCAAAGACTGAGGCTGAAGAGGCTTCACTTCTCCGCTGCAGCCGGAGCAAAGGCCTGGGTCCCAGGTGCCGGAGGAAAACCGGTGCCGGCAGCCAGGGGAAGGAAGGCCTATTGCACGAATCTCTTCATGCAATGGGCCTCTAGTTTTTAAATAATAGTTTACTGATTTTTAGAGAAAGAATTAGAGAGTGGGAGAGAAATATCAACGTGAGAGTGCAACCTCAGCCAGCAGCCTTGTTCACACCCTGCTCTGGGGATCTAGCCCACAACTAGGCCCTTTTACCCACTGGCAATGCAAGGCACAATACTGGGTTGCAATCCAGCCTCTTATATCTGACACTTGTTTTGTTGGGAAGCAAGTCTGTGTATGTGCAAGCACCTGGGTGTTTACTAGAACCTGTATGCTTAGTCTTACACATCCTTTCTTAAAGGACACTGCAGAGACATGTGTCTTCTCAAGGATGCTTACCCTACTGATAGTATCTAATAGTTAATTTTAGTGCAAGCTGTTGTTACAATAAAAGCCCAAGGAAGTGTGCTAATGGGGCTGTTTGGTTCCAATAGCCAGTGTGTCCCTTAACCCTCTCTTTCACAGAAACATGTATCAGAGTAATCATTCACCCATCACTCAGGGTCTGCTGGTCACCCCCAACAGGTAGTGCCCCGTGTGAGGACCCAGGAACGCAATAATATGCAGTGGACAAAGTAAGAGTAAGAAAATCAAAGTAACTGTGTAGTAAGTCATTGGAGCCCAATGGGGATTTCCAAGTTGGAGGGGATTATTTCTCAGCTAAGAAAATTACTATCTCTGTTATGCTTCTTAAGAATGTAAGTTGCCAAAACCAGTTTGGCTCAGTGGATAGAGCGTCGGCCTGTGGACTGAAAGGTCCCAGGTTTGACTCCAGTCAGGGGCATCTACCTCAGCTGATCTATGTTTCTCTCTCATCGATGTTTCTAACTCTCTATCTCTCTCACTTCCTCTCTGTAAAAAATCAATAAAATATATTTAAAAAAAAAAAAGAATGTAAGTATATTTTCCACTGGAAAGATAAGCCTATTTTTGAAAGTAAGAAAAAAAAAGTTTTTCCTATATTTGCCTAGCAATCAAAAGTTTTATATATATTATTAAAATACTTATGTTAATCAGGAACTTGATTACTTTAAATGAATACATTACTTAATACTGTTTAATAATAATGATATAGAATATTTTAGCCTAATGTATTTGACTACCTTTCCAGGGTTTAAATTTTAAGAAAATTTTCCTTGAGCTACAACTGGCTTTAGTCATTCCAATGGGCCCCGGAATGCCTTAAGGATTTGCTTTCTCTCCTTATGAAGGAAAATTTTATACTTAAGGTATATGAGAACCTCTGTCCAATAAGTGATTGTCAGCATTGATATTTCTATTTCTCTTTGTCTCTCCCTTCCCCTCTGAAATCAATATAAATTTAAAATTGTAAAATAGCCCTGACTGGTTTGGCTCACTGGATAGAGCGTTGGCCTGGGGACTGAAGGGTCCCAGGTTCGATTCCGGTCAAGGGCATGTACCTTGGTTGCAGGCACATCCCCAGTAGGGGGTGTGCAGGAGGCAGCTGATCGATGCTTCTCTCTCATCGATGTTTCTAACTCTCTATCCCTCTCCCTTCCTCTCTGTAAAAAAATCAATAAAATATATATTTAAAAAAAAAAAGAAAAAAGAAAAAGGACCAACTAGAAATTAAGCATACACTGACTGAAATAAAGAATAATATACAGAGATCCAACAGCAGACAAGAGGATCCCAAGAATCAAGTCAAAGATTTAAAATACGAAGAAGTAAAAAACACCCAACCAGAAAAGCAAAAAGAAAAAACAATCCAAAAATATCAAGATAGTGTAAGGAGCCTCTGGGACAACTTCAAGTGTCCCAACACCCAAATTATAGGGGTGCCAGAAGAAGAGAGAGAGCAAGATATTGAAAACCTATATGAAGAAATAATGACAGAAAACTTCCCCTGCCTGGTAAAAGGAATAGACTTACAAGTCCAGGAAGCACAGAGAACCCCAAACAAAAGGAATCCAAAGAGGACCACACCAAGACACATCATAATTAAACTGCCAGGAGCAAAAGATAAAGAGAGAATCTTAAAAGCAGCAAGAGAAAGAAACTCAGTTACCTACAAGGGAATACCCATACGACTGTCAGCTGATTTCTCAACAGAAACTTTGCAGGCCAGAAGGGAGTGGCAAGAAATATTCAAAGTGATGAATACCAAGAACCTACAACCAAGATTACTTTCTCCAGCAAAGCTATCATTCAGAATTGAAGGTCAGATAAAGAGCTTCACAGATAAGGAAAAGCTAAAGGAGTTCATCACCACCAAACCAGTAGTATATCAAATGCTGAAAGGTATCCTTTAAGAAGAGGGAGAAGAAGAAGGTAAAGATACAAATTATGAACAACAAATACATATCTATCAACAAGTGAATCTAAGAATCAAGTGAATAAAAAATCTGGTGAACAGAATAAACTGGTAAATATAATAGACTCAGGGGCATAGAAAGGGAGTGGACTGACAATTCTCAGGGTGGGGGGGAAAGGGGTGTGGTAAGAGACTGGACAAAAATCGTACACCTATGGATGAGGATAGTAGGGGTGGGGGGTAAGGGCAGAGGGTGGGGTGGGAACTGAGTGGAGGGGAGCTATGGGGAGAAAAAAGAGGAACAACTGTAATAATCTGAACAATAAATATTTTTAAAAGGGGGGGGGGCAGAAGGTTGAGAACTACTGATAAGGAATGAAGACTGACTTTGAAGCTGATAAGCCCCTTGGATAATTAGCCTGGTACCTTGCTTGGTCATGTGGTTTATAATGGTCTTCCCAGGGAAGGAACGAAGATTACTTTCCTGAGAGATGGCATGAAAGAACGTCAAGAAACCTGTGGGAACCTCAATTTGAGGAATGCACCCCAATTGTGCAGGTATCACAGACTGAGCCTGATGGCAACTGTTAGCTTGGCTTCTTTACCACGGGAGTAAACTTTATCATGAGATTCCGGCAACGTGTATATATATTTAAAATAGCCAATATGATCGCCAAAACCGGTTTGGCTCAGTGGATAGAGTGTCGGCCTGCGGACTGAAAGGTCCCGGGTTCGATTCCGGTCAAGGGCATGTGCCTTGGTTGCGGGCACATACCCAGTGGGAGATGTGCAGGAGGCAGCTGATTGGTGTTTCTCTCTCATTGATGTTTCTATCTCTCTCCCTTTCTCTCTGTAAAAAATCAATAAAATATATTTAATAAAATAGCCTATATGATCAACTGTTATTCTTGTGTTCATATAAACAATCAGACCGATTATTTTTAAAATATATTTTACTGTTTTTTACAGAGAGGAAGGGAGAGAGATAGAGAGTTAAAAATATCGATGAGAGAGAAACATCGATTAGCTGCCTCCTGCACACCTCCTACTGGGGATGTGCCCGCAACCCAGGTACATGCCCTTGACCGGAATCGAACCTGGGACCTTTCAGTCCACCGGCCAACGCTCCATCCACTGAGCCAAACCAGATTCGGCAAGACCAATTTTAAACTAGACTTAATTCAGTAAATAAATTGATCTTAATTTGACTCTTTAATAAACATAAGGGCAATTTTAGGGAGAGAAATTGTGTTCAACAGGAAATTAGTAGAACTAAAATGCTGTTTTCTTTCATCAGACCATTTGTCATAATTCTTACTGTTCTAACTTTTGCCAATCACACTAAATTTTATAGCAAATTTGTCTCCACAAGGTAGAATTCCTACTTGCATGTAGGGAATACCGCCTCTAGGCACCATTGCCATCTCCTTCTTTGCCCAGGCCTCATCATCCCTCTGACAGAGAGCAAGGGTCTCTTGGCCCTGAGAGAAACCTTTGACCCCTCACGAGCAGAAAGCAGTTTCAGAAGAAAGCCAGCGTCCCCTTTCCCTAAAAAGAACTCAGAGCCAAGATCCTTGAGAGTAGTATTGTAGGCAGTGAGACAGACATGAGCAGAGTAAGGACTAAAAGAGAGATGGACCCTGAGAAGTACTTCTTACCACTCCAACTGCTCTGAAGCTGGCAATGGAGGAACCTGTGTAGAACTGACATTTAATTCCAATTAGAACGTATGTACATTTTTTTTTGTTTTGAAATATATTTTTATTGATTTTTTACAGAGAGGAAGAGAGAGAGACAGTTAGAAACATCGATGAGAGCGAAACATGGATCAGCTGCCTCCTGCACACCCCCTACTGGGGATGTGCCTGCAACCAAGGTACATGCCCTTGACCAGAATGGAACCTGGGACTTTCAGTCCACAGGCCGACGCTCTATCCACTGAGCCAAACCAGTTAGGGCAGAATGTATAGTTTTGATATAATAGAAGTATAGAGATAAAGGAAAAAGGTAAATTGACAAACTGAAGGGTTTGTGTAAGTTGCAGAGGAGCTGTAAAGAATTAGAGGTGAGGAAATAAAAATAGTGAGAAGGGATATAAAGAATGAATATAATAGGAAGAAAGATATGGGAGTAGGAACACTTAAGAGTAAATGTAAAAGTTTTAATAATGTTTGTCTTTTGGTTAAAGAATATTGCCAAAACTCATAAAACATGAGGCAGAACATATGATCGGAGGTTTTAAGACAGATACAGACACAGCAAATATACATCTGAGAAAAGACTCACAATAAATTTGCCTTCAGCAACAGAAATATGCAGTGACATAGATCTGGCAGGACATCTCTGTACATTAGAACGTGCAATATAATTACATAGTGTTCCAACATAAAAACACACAAACACAACAGAAAAACACTTATGTGAACTTTACATAATATAGGTGATTAAATGCATGAGATACATTTTAGAAAAATGAGGGTTCAGAAATTTTCTTGTACTATTGTTAAGTCCTAACTAACAAACTACATTTCCTACACATCTAAGAAATTTCTCACATTTGTACTCTTATGTGGAGAGCGAATTTAGAAATTTGGCTGAGAGATACCTCACATTAATTGTGTTGTGCCCAGATTTCAAGATTCCCAAGGGCCCACCAGGGAGCCAGCCAGTTCGATGCAAAAGCAAAGAGTCCTTCATTTCGAACTAGTTCGGCTCCCTGACCACACTCACCGATGCAACGGTAAGCCCAGTGGCAGAGAGAGAGAGAGAGAGAGAGAGAGAGAGAGAGAGAGAGAGAGAGAGGCCTGATGGGATTGTGGGTTTTATAGTAAGGGCAGGGGAGGGGACTGTGGGCCCCGCCAATTGGCCAGGCAGAGTCGGGTCTTGTTACACAGGATGTGGTCATCTCTATGGCGCGCATGTCCCTTGATTGTCATTGGTTAGTTTAAAGAAATCCCGGGTGTGGCCAGCAGGGGCCTGGGCTTCCGGGAAGAAGGTACTCTCCTGAGCACATGGCGGCTGCCCCAAAAATGGAGGACCCAGGGCAAGATGGAGGGCGCAGTCCTAGCCACCCCCCCCCCATAGGCGTCCTTCCCTGAAGGCCGCAGGCCGCTCCCCAGCACCCAGGTGCCCGGGGCACCGTTTCCCTGCTGGAGGGGGTTCGGCCGCCCATGCTCCCCCCAGAGCCCCGGGCCCGCCCCCTCTCCGCGGCCCTCGCCTTCCCAGGCAGGAAATTAGACCTGGGGCGGCCAACCCAGCGCTGGTGCCAGGAGAAGGGCGGGGAACGCCGTGACCAACCACGGGGAGCGCTGGGCATCAGAGCCTCTAGGTTGAGGTCTCGCCCTTTCAATTGCACTCATAATGGCTTTTTCTGATGATATCAGAAACTATTGCTACTTGTGAAAGACTTTCCACATTCAGTGCATTTATAAAGCTTTCCTCCTGTATGAACTCTCTGATGTTGATGAAGGATGGTTTTACGTAAGACAAGGGAGCTGGAAGTAGCCAGGAAAGGTCTATATTTACAAAATAAAGAGAAGGAAGCCCTTCATTCAGATGGAAAAGAAGACAGCCCAGAGGAACGGAAGGACTATAAGGGAGGATGGCCTTAGGAATCACTATAGTAACCAATTTGAAGGGGAATATTGACCAATCAGAGGGGATATCAGGACACAGGAAGTGCAGACTTTATAAGCCATGTGGAAAAAGAACTCAGTGGGGCCCTTTACCCATCCCTATGTGGTAGTTCATTCTGTGGGACTCGTCCCTCTCTCCACGTGGGAGTCTGTATCTATTGTTCAACAAATTTCCATCTTTGCTATAGAAAAAAAAAAAAAAAGAAATACATATTCATACTGAAAGATGACCTATGTACTATACAGCCCCAACACTTTAAAACCACATAAAACATTATAAATAACAAATAATGATGGATGGGTATGCATATGTGCAGTGAATCTTTAAGGCTTAAAAAAAAAAAGAAAAAAGAAAAAAAGAAAAGATTACGACCTAACACTGTCAAAGCTGAAGTATTAACAGGATCTGCGGAGGGAGAGGCTGTTCTGATTCCAAGAATTAATCTGTCCCCATCTGACACTGGCCTTCCATTTAAATTGATTCAACGATGGTTTTCCGTGATGCCAGCATTTGTGATGACTATTAATAAATCACAAGGATAAACTCTAGACAGAGTAGGCATGTTCCTACCTGAACCCGTTTTTGCACATAGTCAGTTATATGTTGCTTTCTCTAGAGTTTGAAGAGCATGTGATGTTACAGTTAAAGTTCTAAGTACTTCATCACAAAGGAAATTAGTCAAGCACTCTGAAAGCGTTTTCACTCTTATTATGGTGTACAGGGAAATATTAGAATAAGTTTAATCACTTTATCAGTCATTGTTTGCATCACTGTTGTTTTTATATCTTGTTTTTGTTGTTTTCATAGAATGTTTTTGTCATTTTTATATTAGGCCTCTGTTGTTACATCCTTTTGTTACTGTTTATTCATGCAAAAAAGTAAAATCAGTTAAGGTTTATTTTTTAAAAACAATATTACTTATTAGCATACCATAGAACTCGGCTATTGGTTGAGTCACTCCATTCTTAGGGAGACATGCTCATAGACACTGTTTTCTGTTTTTAGACATATTATTGATTTTGAAGAGGGAGAGGGAGAATCATTGATCACACCTCCTGCATGCACACTACTGGGGATTCAGCCCCAAACCCAGTGCCCTTGGCCGGAATCCAATCAGGGACCCTTTAGTTGGCAGACTGACGCTCAATCCACTGTTCCAAACTGGCTAGGGATAGGTTTATTTTTTATTTTTGAAGAACAGTTTATTAATTTTTAGAGGGAGAAAGGAGGGAGAGAAACATTGATGGAAGAGTGCCATATTGGCCAGTGACCTCCTGCACACTCACTTCTGTGGATCTAGCCCACAACACAGGCACATATCACCACTGGCAATCAAATCCACAACCCTGTGCTGAACAACATGATGGACAAATACTGAACACACCGGCCCTAGTGGTATATTCCATTTAGATCACAATTTGCTAATCTTAGTAAATTTAAACATTCATCTACTCAAAAACCCCAGACTATGCACTGAAATTTTGACAAAAGTAAATAACACTTATATACATACTAGAGGCCCGGTGCACAAAAATTTATGCACTGGGGGGAAGGGGGGGTCCCTCATCCTGGCCTGTGCCCTCTCGCAGTCTGGGACTCCTTGGGAGATAACGCCCTGCTGGCTTAGGCCTACTCCCGGGTGGCAGAGGGCAGGCCCAATCCCTAGGTGCAGCCCCTGACCGGGCACAGAGCAAGGCTGATTGGGGAGTTGGGGCGCGGCCCCCCGTCATGCACAGAGCAGGGCGGATTGGGAGGTTGCGATGCCACCCTCAGTCACGCTCAGGGTAGGGCCGATTGGGGGGTTGGGGCACTGCCCCCTGTCACACTCAAGGCAGGGTCGATGGGGAGGTTGTGGCCCCACCCCCTGTCACGCACAGAGCAGGGCCAATCCGGGGATTGGGGCGCTGCCCCCTCACGGACAGAGCAGGGCTCATCAGGGGGATTGGGGCTCCTTACCCTGTCACCCACAGAGCAGGGTTGATCAGGGGGTTGGGGATCTCCCCCCTGTCACACACAGAGCAGGGCCCATCAGGGGGTTGAGGAGCTCCCCCCTGTCACTCACAGAGTAGGGCCGATAGGGGAGTTGGGGCACCGCCCCGTCACACACAGAGCAGGGCGGATCAGGGGGTTGGGGCGCCACCCTCTATCACCCACAGAGCAGGGCCAATCAGGGGGTTGGGGCGCTGCCACTCTCACAATCAAGGCAGGGCCGATGGGAAGGTTATGGCTCTACCCTGTCACACACAGAGCAGGGCCCGTGGGGGTGGGGCGCCATACCCTGTCACACACAGAGCCGCAGGGCAATCAGGGGGTTGGGGAGCTCCCCCGTATCAGGCACATAGCAGGGCTGATCAGGAGGTTGGGGCGCCTTCCCCTGTCACGAACAGAGCCGCGGGGAGATCAGGGGGTTTGGGCGCTGCCCCGTCAAGCTGTCTTGGTGCCGGGAGGCCTCCTGGCTCCGTTGATCCCAGTGCTGGGAAGCCTCGCGGCTCCGCTGATCCCGGTGCTCAGAGGATTACCCTTTTACTATATAGGATAGAGGCCTGGTGCATGGGTGGGGCTGGCTGGTGTGCCCTGAAGACTGTCCTGGATCAGGGTGGGGGTCCCACTGGGGTGCCTGGCAGCCTGGGTGAGGGGATGATGGCTGAAGCTCCCAACTGCTCCTTTTTTTTTTTTAATTCTGGGCCAGCTTTAGCTCTGGCTCCAGCTCTGAGGCCACTGCTGCTGAAAGCAGGTATCGAGTTTGCTTGGATTCTATAATCAAAACAATGTATAACTCCAGCTCTGAGATCCCGGCTCGCTGAAACCAGGTTTCTGGGGTTTTGTTTAGCTTCTATATTTTTTACAATGTTTCAAATTGCAGGCTCAGAGGCCGGCAAGGCAGGCAAGGCAGGCAGGGAACGTTGGTTTCCTCTGTCACTGAAGCAAGCAAGCCTCATGTTAGTTTCAAGCTGCCTGGCTGCCGGCCGCCATCTTGGCTGGCAGTTAATTTGCATATTGCCCTGATTAGCCAATGGGAAGGGTACGGTCATACGCTAATTACCATGTTTCTCTTTTATTAGATAGGACAAGGAATTATACAGAAATGTTTGTACTATCTTTATTAGAAATGACCAAGTATTTATTAAAGTGGGCAAACTGATGGTGATATATCAATGACAACAATATCAGAAAAAACGATGAGTTACTAGTATAACTTTAATAAAACTTCAAGTTTGTATGAAACATAAACTAAAGCATAAAAATAAAGTTCTCTATGAAAATGGAATGTAAATCCATGGAAACTAGGAGAGCTGTGAAGAACAGGGACAGATTAAAAGAGGTCATTATGCAATTACACAGAGACAGATATGGTCAGCATTATGACTATAATGATGGTTTCAGTTTCATGCACATGTCAAGATTTATGAAACACTATACTTAACACATGTAATTTACTCATTATAGTTATTAAAAATGGTTCAATAGTATTCTGGAAGAACAGGTTTGGCAACTCTATATTCAATACCAGTATTTATGCCCTCTGGGTGAGAGTCTAATCTCAGTGACAGAAAATGTAATAAACAATGAAGAACTTTCACCCAAACTCACAAAAGCCACATTCCTAACTAAAGACAGCCATTGTCTCCATCTTTCTTTTTCTTTTATTTTATACTCTATTTTTGATTAAATTATTATTTCAATCTTTAATTTCTCCATCTTTCTTTTGTTGCCAGCGCAACAATGCCTCTGAGGAGAACTTCTGAGACACTACAGGAGCCACAAAACATCTTGATTATAATCAATGACAATGACTACTCCACAGAAGATGCACATCTCTGGAGTCCCTCAGATCTGTGTACAAACAGCTCTTGTGGCCTTTTCCTCAAAATAATTCCTGGATGCACAGTTAGGTTAGGACTATTCCACCTAAAGGGGTGCAGTCTCATCCAACCACAATTAGGTCAGCGTTTCTGTAGTGAAAGGGTTTTCCCTGAATGCCATTGTCCTCAAACCAGTGACCATCACCCGTGATATTGTCGGCACACGGCACCCTAGAAGACCTGGGCAAGAGATTCACCTCACACGTATTGGCATCGCTTGCAAACAGGAAAAAAAATTCATGCTCCCAGACATACTTGAGGTTGTCCTAGCTACCCCCTCTTTGGAGTGATCTCTGTGTCTCAAAGCACACATCTTCACATGAGAAGTAGAGTGTACACAGTGTTTCCTAGGAAAATATGGGCAGCAATGTAAATTTGCAAAAAAACTGATGAGCTAATTTCTGAACCATACGCTTCCCCCAAGGGAAAAATGTTTGAGACCCCATAAAAGTGTTTCACCTTAACACGCTTGGAAAGCCCTGATCTCCTTATAAACTAACCGACAGAGTAAATAGAACACCCCAGATTGACGAAGGCTTAAGAAAAAGCCTTCGTTTTTTTACAAACCAAAGAGACATGAGAATGGCAGTTCTTCCATTGGTGACTTAGGCACACAATAAACTCATCATTAGCATCTGCGGAAAGTGTGTCCCTGAAAATGGCAGGCCCTCTGCAACATTATGTTTACTGGGGCCAACAGTAATGAGTCCTATGTGGCAACACAAGACAGGGAAACAAATAAGAACCAAGGGCTCAGGTATTCCTCATTATCGTTGACAAATGAGACAACAGACATAGCTTCCCTGGCACAGGAGGATGGTGACTGATGCCATCTGTAGAGACCTTATAGGTGGTTCAGGTGAAATACCTTCAGCAACAGAAATGTGCAGTGACATAGATCTGGCAGAACATCTCTGTATGTTAGAATGTGCAACATAATTACATAGTGTTCCAACATAAAAACACACACATAGAACAGCCAAAACACTTATGGGAATTTTACAAAGGATAGGTGATTAAATGTATAGGATATAATTCAGAAAAATGAGGATTAACAAATTTTCTTGTACTATTGTTAACTTCTAACTAAGAAACCACATTTCCTACACATCTAAGAAATTTCTCACAGTTGTACTCCAGTGGAGAGCAAATTTAGAAATTTGGCTGAGAGATACCTCATATTAATTGCACTCATAAGGGCTTTCTCCATTGTGAACTCTCTGATGATACTGGAGACCACTGATACTTTTAAAACATTTCCCACATTCACTGCATTTATAAGGCTTTTCTCCCGTATGAACTCTCTGATGATAACGAAGTGCATTGCTCCGGGCAAAAGATTTTCCACATTCACTGCACTGATAAGGCTTTTCTCCAGTGTGAATACGCTGATGACAATGAAGGTCACGAGTAGTGGTAAAAGATTTTCCACATTCACTACATTTATAAGGCTTTTCTCCCGTATGAACTCTCTGATGTTGATGAACGTCAGCCTTAGCCATAAAAGATTTTCCACATTCACTGCATTGATAAGGCTTTACTCCAGAGTGAACTCTCTGATGATATTGGAGACTACTGCTATATGTAAAAGATTTTCCACATTCATTACATTTATAAGGCTTTTCTTTAGTGTGAACTCTCTGATGAGTACGAAGCTGGCTGTTAGTGGTAAAAGATTTTCTACATTCACTGCATTGATAAGGCCTCTCTCCAGTGTGCACTCTCTGATGACAACAAAGATTAGTCCTAGTAGTGTAAGCTTTCCCACATTCACTGCATTTATAAGGCTTTTCTCCTGTATGAACTCTCTGATGACAATAAAGGGTATCACTGCGTGCAAAAGATTTCCCACATTCACTGCATTTATAAGGCTTTTCTCCTGTGTGAACTCTCTCATGAAAATGAAGGGTACTGCTCTGGGTAAAAGATTTTCCACATTCACTGCATTTATAAGGCTTTTCTCCTGTATGAACTCTCTGATGATAACGAAGTCTAGTTTTCAGGTTAAAAGATTTCCCACATTCATTGCATTTATAGGGCTTTTCTCCTGTATGAACTCTCTGATGATAACGAAGGACATGGCTCCGTAGAAAAGATTTTCCACATTCACTGCACTTATAAGGCTTTTCTCCAGTGTGAACTCTCTGATGATCAAGGAGGACATTGCTCCGTGCAAAAGATTTTCCACATTCACTGCATTTATAAGGCTTTTCTCCTGTATGAACTCTCTGATGATAACGAAGGCTAGTTTTTACGGTAAAAGATTTCCCACATTCATTGCATTCATAAGGCTTTTCTCCTGTGTGAACCCTCTGATGATAACGAAGGCCACTGCTCCGTGCAAAAGTTTTTCCACATTCACTGCATTCATAAGGCTTTTCTCCAGTGTGACCTCTCTGTTGATTATGAAAGCTAGAACATTTGGTAAAAAATTTTCCACATTCAGAGGAATCAAAACACCAACTTCCAAGATGGACACCTTTTTCCTGAATAACTGTGTGGGTGCAACTAATGTCTCCCTTACATTCTTTTCTATTGTAATATTTTTTTCTCCTTTGAAACATCATCCCACACGTGGAAATTGCAGTTGGACTGCCCCTGGTCTGAATAGCCTTTAGGTGCAGAGATCCTGACCCCATAAAGACACCCTGCCCAACCTCCCCGCATGAGAAATGATTCTGGGACACATTGAAATTGCAGCTGTTTGCAAGTGAGATCCTCTCCACACCTCTAATGAAAGTCTTCTCTGACACATGCTGCTGTTGAAATTTTGCACAGAAATGAAATCGTTTTGCACACGCTCCACACCTCAATAGTATTGGTCTGTGTTGTGTTCCCTGCAGCTCCATCACGTGGAAAATGTTTCCCAAGACGAGCCCACAACTCTCACAGGGGTGGCTCTTGCGGGATGACAAGGCTAACTTGGGATTCCTTGCCTGTGACACTCTTACTGAAACCTTCTGTTCACTCGTTGCCTCCATAATTTCTGCTCCACAGCAGCAACCTGTTCAAAAGGAAACGTAGGTAAAGTGCATGTTGACCTGATAAAAACATAGTATCTTCACGACAACTGTTTATGTCACAACTGGACATGATTCCATACAATGATTTTCAAGATAAGTAAGTTAGCTACTCAGGAAATGGTTGTTATATATAACATGGCCCAAAAGGTCACTGGATGATCAAAATCTCACCAAGGGAGAACAGAAGCATAGGCTGCCACAAAAAGAAGAGAGGCAGGGTCTGCTCGTTATGACTCCACAAATGGCTTCCTTTAGGACCTTTCATGCTGGCGATATGAGTCTGTGTGAAACAATTTCAATGTGCTCAAACCCATAAAATATCAATCATAGGAAAGTATGTGATGTTCAGCGTCAATATAATACGTATGCACTCTAAAGCTCTGCAGGCATGCAACAACACTGGAGTGCAGTAAAGCCGAGACGTGGGATAGAGGTAGAGGTGCAAAGTTTACAGAGGTCCAGGTTATCCATGGGCTGGGAATCCAAGTAAAAGGATCACTATTAAAACTGAGTCATAGGCAAAGTTTCAACCTTAAGCAAGAAGAAGTAGAATTGGGTGAGGAGTGGGCAATGGTAACAAAATATTTTTATTGTTGAACAAAATGGCTTCCTAGTTATGAACGTAAAAGAGCCCAGTCATGAAAACCGCCCCCACAGCCCTTCACCAAGACAAGACTGCCTCTGGGTCTACCCTGTCATTGATAAAGTCATGTTTCTCCTGTGATGCACAGAAGAATTTGCCTCTTAAATCCAAGTTGAGCCACAGCATGAGATAAATGATGCAAATCTTAAAAGAAAAACTAAAACGAGGTATGGTCAGCACTGTGGTAGAACAACAAACCACAAATGAGACCACAGGCAAAAGACCTATGTGAGTGACATCAGCAAGATGGCAGAATCAGAGACAGAGAATCTTTCCCCATCCCAGACTAAGTAGACAGCCATCCATGAAAAAAAAAATTCCACAGGGAATGGAGAAAAGAGTACCATGAAGACAAACAGTAATACAGAATACCAAATAAGGACAACTGCATAGAAAGGATGACAGGAAACTGGGTGAGCAAACACATTTGAAGATATCGAAGGTCAAAAAAATGGTTAATAACTAACTAACTAAGGAAATAAATAAATAAAGGAAGGAAGGAAGCAAGAGTCAGCCTTAGCTGGTTTGCTCAGTGGATAGAGTGTCAGCGTGCGGACTGAAAGGTCCAAGGTTCTATTCCACTCAAGGGCACATGCAAAGGTTTTGTGGGTTCAGTTCCTGTAGGGGGCATGCAGGAGGGAGCTGATCAGTGACACTTTGACATCATTAATATTTCTCTGTCTCTCCCCCCGCTTCCTCTCAGAAATTAATAAAAGAGTATTTTTTTAAAAAGAGGGTCAGCCCTAGCCAGTTGGGCTTAGTGGATTGAGCATCTGCTTGTGAACTGAAGGGTCCCAGGTTCAATTGAGGTCAAGGGCACATGACCGGGTTGCAGGCTCGGTTCCAGCTGTGGGGCATGCACAAGGCAGCCAATTAATGATTCTCTCTCATCACTGATGTTTCTATCTCTCTCTCCCTCCTTCTTGCTGTCTGAAATCAATAAAAATATATTGTAAATAAAAATTGAAACAAGAGATTCGCTCCTTAGATCACTCCTTTCTGCCGGTGAACGGTGCAGAGTAAGCGTCGTCGGAATTTCCCCTGTTGCAGTCATCATGTCTAAGTCTGAGTCTCCCAAAGAGCTGGAGCAGCTGCGGAAGCTCTTTATCGGAGGTTTGAGCTTTGAAAGAACCGATGAGAATTTGAGGAGACATTCTGAGCAATGGGGAACGCTGATGGACTGTATGGTGATGACAGATCCAAACACCAACCGCTCCAGAGGCTTTGGGTTTGTCACCTATGCCACTGAGGAGGAGACGGATGCAGCCATGAACACAAGGCCACACAAGGTGGACGGAAGAGTGGTGGAACCAAAGAGGGCTGTCTCCAGAGAAGATTCTCAAAGACCTGGTGCCCACTTAACTGTGAAAAAGATTTTTGTTGATGGTATTAAATAAGACACTGAAGAACATCATCTAAGGAATTATTTTGAACAGTGTGGAAAAATAGAAGTGATTGAACCGAGGCAGTGGCAAAAAGAAAGGCATTGCTTCTCTAACCTTTGACGACCATGATTCTGTATACAAGATTGTCATTCAGAAATACCAGACTCTGAATGGCCACAACTGTGAAGTAAGGAAAGCTCTATCTAACAAGAGATGGCTAGTGCTTCGTCCAGCCAAAGAGGTCGAAGTGGTTCTGGAAACTTCGGAGGTGATCGTGGAGGTGGTTTTGGTGGAAACAACAACTTTGGTCGTGGAGGAAACTTCAGTGGTCGAGGTGGCTTTGGTGGCACCTGAGGTGGCAGTGGATATGGTGGCAGTGGGGACGGCTATAATGGATTTGGTAATGATGGTGGTTACGGAGGAGGCGGCCTTGGATACTCTGGAGGAAGCAGAGGCTATGGAAGTGGTGGACAGGGTTATGTAAACCGGGGCAGTGGCTATGGCGGGAGTGGCAGCTATGACAGCTATAACAACGGAGGAGGCGGAGGCGGCTTTGGCGGTGGTAGTGGAAGCAATTTTGGAGGTGGTGGAAGCTACAATGATTTTGGCAATTACAACCATCCATCTTCAAATGTTGGGCCTATGAAAGGAGGAAACTTTGGAGGCAGAAGCTCTGGCCCTTATGGTGGTGGACGTCAATACTTTGCCAAACCATGAAACCAAGGTGGCTGTGGCGGTTCCAGCAGCAGCAGTAGCTATGGCAGTGGCAGAAGGTTTTAATTACTGCCAGGAAACAGAGCATAGCAGGAGAGGAGAGCCAGAGAAGTGACAGGGAAGCTACAGGTTTCAACAGATGTGTGAACTCATCAAGCACAGTGATGGCAGGGCCTAGCTGCTACAAAGAAGACATGTGTTAGACAATACTCATGTGAATGGGGAAAAAAACTCGAGGACTGTATTTGTGACTAACTGTATAACAGGTTATTTTAGTTTCTGTTCTGTGGAAAGTGTAAAGCATTCCAACCAAGGGTTTTAATGTATATTTTATTTTTTTTGCACCCTTGCTGTTGATTGCTAAATGCGATACTCTGATCCTGACGATGAATAAATGTCTTTTAATAAAATAAATAAATAAATAAAATAAAAATAAAGGGTCAGGGATACCACTACCAGCCACGATACTTCTGTTCTCATTGATCCCAGTGGCCTGTTCTCAAAAAAAAAAACAGAAAGTATTGTTTCCAAAAACCACACAATGCCCTAGCCAGTGTGATTCAGTGGGTTGGAGCAGCATCCTGTGTATTGAAGGGTCGAGGGTTATATTCCCGGTTAGGGCACATATCAGAATGTGGGTTCCATACCTGGTTTTCAACTGTGCAGATGGCAGCCAATTGCTGTTTCTCCTCATCTCTCTCCCCCCAATTCCCTTCCTCTCTATGTAAAAGGAATAATAAAGAAAGACATAAGAATTTCAGGGTAGCCAAAAACAAGAGACCTCAAGAAGTCTAGAGGCAAAGTAAATAACAGGACAATGTACCAAAGCTTATGTATAACATTCAGAAAATGTAGCCCTAACTGGTTTGGTTCAGTGGATGGAGCATTGGCTTGAGGACTGAAGGGTCCCAGGTTCAATTCCGGTCAAGGGCATGTACCGTGGTGGCGGGCACATCCCCAGTGTGCCTCCTGCACACTCAGCTCAATCAATGTTTCTCTATCATCAATGTTTCTCTCTACACTAAAGCAAAAACAAACAGAAACCAAGCCTCAAATAAGTAAAAGAAGAAATAAAAGATAAGACATTACACCTGTCACTATGAACCACAATGCATCATAAGAGATGTTGATGTTAGGAGATGACATGACCCTCCAAAGAGAAATTTCTCGAGATTCTACTATGAGCTCCTGAAATTAATAAACAAGTTCAGAATCCTATCCAGGTGGCTCAGTCGTTGAGAGTGTGGACCTGATGCCCCAGGATGGTGGGTTTGATCCCCCATCAGGGCACATGTAGGGGACAACCAATGAATGCACAGATGGGTACAACAGCACATCAACGCCTCACTCTCTGTTTCTCTCTCTCCATTTCTGTCTCTAAAATCAATAAATAAATGCTGCCCGGTATGTCTCACTGATTGAGCATTGACTCATGAACTAGGACGGGGGGGGAACCCCTGGCATGTGTGCCAAACATGGCACGCCAGTAACTTTAGCTGGCACGCAAAACCCTCTCTTATCATCTTGCATTTACAATTTTTGTGAACATTTGAATGACTTAAATGTTAAACTACAAGGAACTGGCAAGATACTTGAAGTTATGTTTGGTTACATAAAGGCTTTTGAAAAGAAACTGGAAGTTTTAAAAAGGGATGTGGATGGTGAGAAATTTAGGTATTTCCCAAAACTCAAGAGGTACATCAAAGGCCTCCCAAAAGATGACACAACGGACTGTCAAAGCCTTCAAAAGCTGTTTTTAAACATCATTGAGTCAACTAGTGAGCAGTTCCTCTCAAGATTTGCGAAATTCAGAGAACTGGAAGAGACAGCAAAATTCATGAGGTTTCCAGACAGCATAAAACTGGAGGAACTAAACTTTCAAATGTTTTCATGGATAGACATGGCTGACTTTGAAATGAAGTTGACTGAATTTCAGAGTACAACAATTTGGAAGCAGAAATTTATTGACCTTAGAGTTGTTGACCTGGAAAACATTGAAAAAAAGCAAATAGAGACAGGAGTACCAGAAAGAAGTGTCAAAAATGAACTACTGAGGACTTGGAATGCCATTCCAGAAAATTTTTTCTCTTTAGAAAACTTTGCAACAGTGTTACTCTCCATGTTTTCATCCACATACGCTTGTGAATCTTTGTTCTCAGTGATGAATTTTGTTAAGTTTCGTAATAGGAGTAGCCTGACGCTACTGCATATCTCTGAAGGTCACGAAATATAAACCTGATGTAAAATCTCTGTCGTCAGTGATGCAGCAGCAAAAGTACCACTGATAATAGCAAACGGAGTCATAACGTTTTCTGTCGGACTATCAGTGTATATGTATACATTAAAAAATAAATGTAAAAAAAAAATGTATTTTTCATCATCATATACTGTATTTTTGGTGCTCAAATGAATTTTCTTATTACTTCAAGATTCTTCACATACGTACATCTTAAGAGAGATCAAGTAGGTGTAACATGTTCTCAAAAAATTAGGGTTGGCACGCAGAAGAATTTTGAGTCAGAGATTTTGCTGGTTTTGGCACACACTCACAAAAAGATTGCCCACCCCTGAACTAGGAGATCACAATTGGATTCTTTGTTAAGACACCTGCACTGATTGCGAGCTCAGTCACCAGTGGCTGGTCCTGCAGGAGCCAGGTAATTAATGCCTCTCTCATCATAGATGTTTTTCTCTCTCTCTCCTCTTCCTCTAGGAAATAAAAAATACATATATTTGCACATCAAATCGATGTACATAGTCTCATGTGGTCCTTCCGTAAAATCTAGAACTCCAGGGATTGTTTCTTTTCTTTTGGCCTATTCTGAGTAACTGCAGTGCTTTCTTAGGGAAATAACAGGGCAAAGGTATTTTTCTTTTGGCTTTGGACTGTATTGGAGCACTAAATCTTTATTCTAAAGAAATAAATGCAAACTTTTCTCTAATTTTTTTAAATGAGAATTTTCATTTACATCTATATTAAAATCTTAATGAGAAAAATAAAAAAAATAGTAATAATAATTTAAAGAATAAATAAATGTACCTAGCCACTATGCTTCACTGATGACAGTACTGCCTTGTAAAACTGAGGGGTAAGGTTTGATCCCCAGTCAAATGAAGATACCTGGGTTGCAGGTCGGATCCCCATTTACAGTAGAGGCAACATGTGGGAGGCAGCCAATCGATGTTTCTCTTTCTCTCTCTCCAATCGATGTTTCTCTTTCTCTCTCTCCGTCTCCCACTCTCTCTCTCTAAAAAAACAATCAGTGGAAAAAATATCCTCACTATTCGGGTGAAGATAAAAGAAGAATAAAGAATTAAAATCAGAAAAGTTACAGGATGCAAAATAAACATGCAACCATTAGTTCCATTTCTACAACCTAATAATACATTCTTTGATGGAAAGATGAAGAATGTAAACAAATTTACTAAAGAATCAAAAACAGCCCTAATCGGTTTGACTCACTGGATAGAGCATCGGTCTGGGACTAATTATCCCAGATTCCATTTCGGTCAAGGGCATGTACCTTGAATGTGGGCACATCCCCAGCAGGGGGTGTGCATGAGGCAGCTGATTGATGTTTCTCTCTCATCAATGTTTCTATCTCTCTATCCCTCTCCCTTCCTCTCTGTAAAAGATCAATACAATATATTTTTTTAAAAAAATAAAAAATAAAATGAATAAAAAAGAATCAAAAACAATACAACCCAAAGGAATAAATTCAACCAAAATGTGAACCATCTGTACGGAGACTACTATAAGACAGTGATGAAAAGAATGAAAGAAAACACAAATCAGTTGAAAGACAAGCTGTGATCATGGATCAGAAAATGAAATATGGTGAAGATAGCTATCGTACACAAGGCAAACTACAGATTAAATGCAATCCCAATCAGTCCAATGGTATTTTACAAAGAAATGAACAGAAAATCTGGAAATGGAATAAAAAAACCTCCATTTACAAAGGCAATCTCTTTTAAAAAAATACATTTTATCGATTATTTACAGAAAGGAAGGGAAAGGGATAGAGAGTTAGAAACATCCACAGGAGAGAAATTTCCATCAGCTGCCTCCTGCACACTCAATACTGGGTATGTGCTCGCAACCAAGGTACATGCCCTTGACAAGAATCGAACCTATGCCCCTTGAATCCACTAGCCGAGCCTCTATCCACTGAGGAAAACGGGCTAGGGCAGTGGTCGGCAAACTGCGGCTCACAAGCCACATGCGGCTCTTTGGCCCCCTGAGTGTGGCTCTTCCACAAAATACTGGCTTCTGTGTATGGACCATGAAGTTTCAATTGCACTGTACATGCGCACCTGCATGGGGTATTTTGTGGAAGAGCCACACTCAAGGGGCCAAAGAGCCGCATGTGGCTCGCGAGCACCAGTTTGCCGACCACTGGGCTAGGATAACAAAAGATATCTTGAGCAAGAAGAAAGCTGGTGGCATCACACTTCCTGACTTCAATTTATTACAAAGAGGAAGCAAGCAAACTGTGTTTCTGGAGAAACACGGACACATATCAACAGAACAGAACAGCAAAAAAAACCCCAAAAAAAACCCCAGGCACATACTTTTAAGTAATGTTTGACAGAGCTGCAAGCCACAGAAGAAGGGAAAGATAGTTTCTTCAGTGAATGGAGCTGGTATAAAGGACATTCACATGTAAAACAACAAAACTGGACACCACTGATAAAATCTAAGCCAACCTGTATGAAAGAATTAAATGTGAGCCCCAAAACCTAAAACTCCTCAGGACAATATAGAGAAAAAGTTCTAGAGGTTTGTTTTGAACAGGATTTTCTGAATGTGACACCAACCACCACACAAAATAGAAAACATGAACAGTCCACAGTGCAACAAATAAAGAAAATAGCATCTTCACTAAACAACAGCAATAAACAACATGGCCCTGACTGGTCTGGCTCAGTGGGTAGAGCGTCGGGCTGCGGACTGAAGGGTCCCGGGCTCGATTCCGGTCGGAGGCATGTGCTTTGGTTGTGGGCACATCCCAAGTGGGGGGTGTACGGGAGGCAGCTGATCGATGCTTCTCTCTCATCGACGTTTCTGACTCTCTGTGCCTCTCCCTTCCTCTCTGTGGAAAATTAATAAAATATATATATAATATATACATATATATATATGTATGTTATATATATATAATAAAAATAAATAAATAAATAAATAAATAAACAACATGAAATGAAAGGCAATCTAGAGAACAGAAGAAAATACTTGCAAGCCATATGAAGGAATCTCTTGGAGATACTGTGGATTTGGCTATGATCAGCACAATAAAGCGAATATTGCGATATAGACAGAAATTCACACAAAGAGTTGCAGTTCCCCGCGAATAATGAAGGTATCTTAATACTATACTGCAGGCTAATAACAATGCAATGACTCTGCCTCAAAAGCAAAGTCTATATAACTTCATTAAAAATACTGTATTGTTAAGCACTAGTACCAAGCATCTGAGCTTGCTAGAAACAGGGAGGCACTAGACCTGCTGAAACCAGGGTTGCCAAAACAAAACATGGAACTGGTAGAAAAGCAGGTGTGGGGAGCCATATCTGCAAAGCACAATTAAGAACATGAAAAAATATGTGTTCCTGTATGTCATAAGCAATTAATATATAAAATATACAAGGTATGCCAAAGATTATTCAACCAAAAGATACAGTTAATAAACAGGATAAGGATTTAGAGGGAATTCTTCAAAAATACGTAGAAATGAACAACGGGAATATAGAAAATGCTCTCCTCAGTGATCAAGGTAGAATCCCTTAGGCTTCCTGCAACACTACCAACCACAAGTCCTTCCCTGTGAATTTAGTGCAGCGGGGAGTATTGGGTCTTCAGGAATAGAAGGGAGCAGTGGAAACAGACCAACCCACCCCAGGACAGCAACTACCCAGGAAACTGGAAAAATCAGGCAGTTCCACAGTCTACCTGGGAGGACAGAGCACACCCTGGGGGATGGGACCTATGAATCGAAAAGCCAAGCTCAGGTCACTGGCGACAGTGAGGGTCTTACCCAGGGAGGATATAAGTTCAAAGTTCTCCAGCATGACATTCAGGTACAGCTGTCTCTGACCCTCATCAAGGAGGCTCCATTCCTCCCTGGAGAAGTACAGGGCAATGTCCTCAAAGGTCACGCCAACCTGTCAGAATTGAGAAAATTTAAACCAGAGCTGCCTTTCTGAGGACCATTAATCCTACTCCTTTACACATCTTCCCCCCTTTATCCTCCTCCAGGGCACCGGGTTAGTGTGGACTCCAGACCCTAATGCCAGTGCAGGCTGCTCTCTCATCACAGTCCCATTACTCACTGTGATTGTCCTCAGCAGAGCAGATGGGTTCGGTGGGAAGGTTTAAGGGAGGGGAAAGAAGGGAAGGGGAAGGGAGATGAGGAATGGGAGGGGAGGGTCCAATCCATAGCAATGGCATTCATGGTCTAGGCCAGGAATGGGCAAACTTTTTGACTCGAGGGCCACAATGGGTTCTTAAACTGGACCGGAGGGCCGGAACAAAAGCATGGATGGAGTGTTTGTGTGAACTAATATAAATTCAAAGTAAACATAATTACATAAAAGGGTACGGTCTCTTTTTTTTTCTTTTCCGTTTTATTCATTTCAAACGGGCCGGATCCAGCCCGCAGGCCGTAGTTTGCCCATACTCTGGGCAATGCCTGCAGGGCCCCAGGTTTCCTGCCAAGCAACACCACTGCAGTCTCCCAGATCCTCCCTCCAACACAAAGCCAAGCGTGGGTTTATGCTTCACTTTAATCCCCACACCAGGTCCCGAGACCATCAGCTCACACTTCCTCCAGATGTGCTCACCACTGGGTAATGTTCATCCCCTTCCCATGTTCAGACCCCAGGTTCGCTCCCTCAGCTCTGCCCCCTTCCGGCTCCAATGCCACCGGATCTCGCTGGACTCACCCATGAACTTGGCATATGGCGTGTAGAGAGCTTGTAGTCCAGCCGGATCCAGAACCACCCCAGGCCCCTGATGGACCCACAGCCGGGAAAGCCCCGAATGAGTCTGTGCCGTCCTCCCTGCAGCCTCTGCTCTTTCCGTCAATACTCACAGCCACACCCTCAGGGACCTTCAGATGCAAGTCACCCCCGTCCTCTCTGCCCTGCACTTGCTGTGTCCTCAGAAGCCACAACACTCCTCTCTCCCCTCCACCTTCCTCACGGTCCCCCACGCGGGTCTGAGCTGCAGGACGGGACAGGCGCCCTCCCCAGGCTGTGGTGTCTGTGTGAGGAGGCGCTGAGGGCCGGCGGGACAGGAACTCACCTCAGCCCGTCTCCTCCGCATGGGCGCCGCCATTGCCCTCTGTGGGCGGAGCCGGGCGGGAGTAGAAGGCGCTGCAGGAATGGCGGTCCCAGTCTCGGCCCTGGCGTCGCTTCGGGCGGTGACTCCGACCTTCAATCCCACGTGTGAGCTGTGAGCACCACTGGAGGCTCCCACCATGGGCTGTGAGGCGGGAGCACCACTCCCCAGCCCTCTCCACGGCAATGTGCGACCAGGAAATCCTAACCCACTGAGAAGCCGGAAAAGACAAAACCTCCCGAGGAGAACTATAGTCCCGCCCTTCAGAAGCGGCCAAAGGGAAATGCTTTCTCTGAGGCCCCATTGGCTCAGCCTGGTGGCATTCCATGCGTGGCCTTGTGGGTAATGTAGTTTTCCCGCTCCAAATCCAGGATCCAGTTTTTCTCAGTTGACCAATGGACTGGATTTAGGAGCAAAGAGCCCAAAATACACCAAGTATAACTAAGGGTCCTCTAGCACCTTCAGGGGAGGTGATGTCTGGGGCAAGTTTCTTTTTCAGACACCTGCGGGGCAGGTTTTGCATATCTTTCTTAAGGACCTGCTCTTTCTGAATGGCAAGGCACTGTTTGTTCATTCATGACTTTTGGCATGTGTCTCCTTCAGCTGATTTGTAGCAGGGGGAGGTGCCTCAAGTCTCTAAATTGATCTAACCTGCCTCCATTGAATCCAGTATACAAAGTTCATGTCACAAAACAGACACTCATATTTAAGAGCATCTGCTTCTGATGCCACCAGAAGTGTCAGCTCTGGCTGGGCTGCAGTTTGGATAAGATGTCCAAGAGACATGTGAAAAAATGCTCAAAGTGACTGACCATCAGAGAGATGCAAATTAAAGCAACAATTAGTTATCACCTCACCACTGTCAGAATGGCTGCCATCAGCAAATAAACAAAGCACAAGTGCTGGGGTGGATGTGGAAAAAAGGGAACCCAGATCACTGCTGGTGGGAATTCAACTGCTACAGCCATTATGGACATCAGTTTGGAGTTTTTGCAAAATATGTAGTATGAAACTGCCATTTGATCCAGTGATTCTACTTCTAGGAATATATCCTAAGAAACCTGAAACAATCAAGTAGACAGTATGCACCCCTCTGTTCATAGAAGCACAATTTACAATCGGAAAGGTCTGGAAAAGCCATGGGCAAACTAGGGTCCAGAATCCGGCCCGTTTGAAATGAATAAAACTAAAAAAAAAAAAAAAAAAAAAAAAAAAAAAGACCGTACCTTTTTATGTAATGATGTTTACTTTGAATTTATATTAGGTCACACAAACACTCCATCCATGCTTTCGTTCCAGCCCTCTGGTCCAGTTTAAGAACCCATTGTGGCCCTCGAGTCAAAAAGTTTGCCCACCCCTGGTCTGGAAACTGCTTAGGTACCCATCAGTAGATGAGTGGATAAAAAACTGGTATATTTACACCATGGAATACTGTGCAGCAGTAAAAAAAAAAAAATCTCCTACCCTGTCACACAATATGGAGGGACCTGGATAGCATCAAGCTACATGAAATCAGTCAGTCAGAGAAGACAGTATCACTTGATTGCACTCACATTTGGAATATAATGAACAAAAAACTGATGGAGTGGATTCAGAGACATGGAAGCATGGAAATTACTGCAGAATCTCAGAAGAAAAGTTGGGGAGGGTAAAAAGAAACATCCTCAGGTAAGGATTAAAAACATGCACACACACAATGAAAACAAATTCACCTGCGCCTTGAGCATTTTCTTCTGATCTCTGAAAGCAAGGGGAAAGCTCTAGCTTGCTGGGTTCTGGGTCTGCTCTACATTTGTGTTTGTAAATCTGTCTTCTGTCACTTGTGTCCCTGGAAATGCTGACACCCCTCCATGTAACCTTCTCCTGCTTCCCATGTGTCAATTGCTTTTCGTGATGTAAGAAATGTCCAAACCTGTGGAGAATTTTTC